>NC_139250.1:46674654-47153594 GCF_977018435.1 Lepisma saccharinum
TTTGACTTAGGTTGTTTGCTTTCTTTTCTTAGATCTTTATATGTTTATTTGTTCAGTATTTTTTATTTTTTAATATTCTTTTACATAAAAAAATCAAAGTACATTGTTAAAGTCAAAGTGTGTTAAAATTCAATTTTTCAAAGTTAAAGTTTTAAAAATACAATTTTCTAAAATTAAAAGTTATAATAGTATATTTTTGTTAGCAGAAGATTTTATACTAGGGCAAATTATTTTGTTGTTAATGTAAAATTTGTAAGTTAATGTAAAATTAAAGTAATTAAACATCAATTTTTCAAAGTTAAAGCTTTAAAAATACAAATTTCTAAAATTAAAAGTTATAATAGTACATTTTTGTTAGTAGAAGTTTTTTTTTTACTAGAGTAAATTATTTTGTTGTTAAAGTAAAATATGTTAGTTAATGTAAAATTAAAATAATTAAAATTCAAAAAATAAAAAATACTGAACAAATAAACATATAAAGATCTAAGAAAAGAAAGCAAACAACCTAAGTCAAATTCAAGCAGCAAGAGGAATACACAGAAACCAACATGGCATCCAGAAAGAGAAATCAATAGTCACACCCATAGCACAGTTTAAAAAACTACATAGCTGAAACCTTAGAGAAACATAAAACTGCAAACACAATATATCTAGATTCTTCCAAGGCATAGGATAGAGTAAAAACATGGCTTGCTTATGGACAAACTCAACAACATAGGAATAAAATAGACAAGCAATCCTTTTTTCAGTAGAAAATTCCAATTACTCAAGTAAGCTACATCATACGTAGTACATAAGAAGAGCAAATTAACATCATCAGCAGTAAACCATCATGCAACTTCTACCTGCTGAAACAACTAAGTGAGTATAATGTATCAGAAAAATGCCTACATTTCAGCCTAATTTACCTCTACATTAATAATACTACCAGAATACTAAGGCTTCAAAAGTGAACACTAAGAATAATGTTCAGACAAGTATAGGGCATCTTGCAAAGGATTATTACTCCCTACATCTACAAGTCAATAACAATTATTCTAAATACTACGAACTTGGACAAAATATAGTCAAATACAAAACACAAGAAGGAAAATAATTACAAGTAAAACAGCAGACACTCAATATCTCAAAGCAATCAGGTAAAAATATTCTACAACAAACTGCCTCATAACATAAAACTGATAAGTTCCCAAAACATATACAAATACAATCAATAAAAACTACTTGAAAAGTGAAAACTGACTGTAGTCTCACAGACTTGATGTAAAATAACAGCAAAACTTAGAAGCATGCACAGTCAATAGTGGTCAATTTGAATACAGTTCACATGCAAACTCTCATGAAAAGGTTCAAAACAGTCTCTCAGCTCAGTTCTCATCTATACTTGGACAACAAAATCCTGCATCAAATTCTCAGAAATCCTACCTTTCCTACCCTTGCTTGAATAGCTAAAGTGCAATCTTCATACTAAAATATTGAAAAAGGCATATCTATGTACATAAAAGTGTGTACACATGTGTTTGTCTGTGTGTACTCTTAGATAAATTGATAAAAAAAAGCAATATAGTTATAAATCAAAGACTATACCTAATAATATTAATTTCAAAATAAGCTGATAGAAAAAGATATAATAACTACAGTATAAGCTAGGAACATAAATTGAGAGTATTTGAAAATAAGATCCTTAGGAAAATATTTGGGCCTAAAACAGATGAGGAGGCAGATGAGTGGAGAAGATTACATAATTTAGAAGTACATAATTTGTATTCATGTCCAGATATTATTAGAATAATTAAATCAAGAAGACTTAGGTGTGTAGATCATGTGGTACGAATGGGAGAGGAAAGAAGAGTATACAGGATTCTTGTTGGGAAACCTGATGGTAAAAAGACCAATAGGAAGACCAAAACAAAGATGAAGGGATAATATAGAGATGGACCTAAAGGAAATTGGTAGGGAAGGAAAGAAGTATATAGATCTTGCTCAGGACAGGGACAGATGAAAGGCATGAGTTGCTGCACCCATGAACATTCGGGTTTAAGAAGGCTAGAGAGTTAGTTAGTTATACATTAAATAAGCATAATATTTGGATAGTAAGTAGAGAATATAACAAATGTACAATGCATTGTGCGAAAACTGTCAACTTTGCATTATAAGCAGAAAATTAAACCAGTTTGCCCTAGAAATACATTTTAAAAATAGCCCAAAATAGCATGCGTAATAGAAAATTAAGAAAACTTTCTGATGCATAAAAGTACTGACTAGTGGTGAATGAATCAATTACTGTAAAATATTATTCTCTGATTCAAGTAATTTAACTGTAAACATTATCTTTTGTGTGTAAAATATAATTGTTAGTTGAACTGATAAGTACAAATATTAACTTTATACGCCTTCATACACTCTAAATAACATAACTTTGATATATAAATTAGTAACAATTTGTTAAAATTAAGTTAAACTGTAGAATTGTTTTCTTAAATAAATATAAATATAAAGTAAAAATACTAAACAAATAATTCCTTCTTTTGCTATTTAAAGGATGTCAAACAGTGTAAATCAGTTGTTAGTGGCTAAATAACATAAAATTTGAAGGCAGCAACAATATTTTTTTAAAATACTGTTTTTTTACCTAACTTTGTGAATTAAATACTAGTACATTTTGTCAAATTATAAATAAAATATACCTATTTCTTTGGTATTAGTACTATAGCGAAGGAAAATGTTACTAAAACTTGGCTAGTACAGTAAATCTGAGAGTTTTAGCTTTATTTGTCCGTAACTGGATATAATTGTAACTTGTTAATCTCGCCAAACACAATCTTTACCTCAATTTTGGATTTTGGAAGCTAGCTGAACTTTAGCGTTTCGAATTACATATAGTGAAGGCCTCTATAGTGGAAAAATACACCCAGTCTGTAAAAATTTGGAAATGTTGTCTCCTTCTCTGTCGAACCAGATCAAAAGTGTTCTCAAATGTTTCAATATATTTCTTAACATAACTAACTTTTCAAGAAAAAAATACCTTGTGCCCAGATAGCTTAGTTGGTATAGCATTAGGCTTTTAACCTATCTGTCCAGGGTTCGAGTCCCTGTCTGGGCGATTACGATTTTTAAATTTTGTCATCGGATCTTTAGCAGAATAGATATAAAATATGTTTACAGTCTAACAGATTATTATTTATCTAAAATTTTGCAAATAAGCTTTTAAGTTTCTCAAATATCAGCATCTTTAGCTAACAGTACAGCATAACCAGTATTATTATAATAGAAAAGTTCTGGTGGTAGAACCTACACCTACTGTAATATCTCTGTGGTATTAACTTACATGCAGCCCATAACTCTTGGGAGTGTTTCTCCTCCGTTACATTTCCTCGCCATTTACCCTTAGCGTCCAGATTAGCCTCAGAAGCAAAAAAAAGCAAAATCTTATATTTGTTCTTTTTATATCTCTGAAACCACCTATACTATAGAACTACATTTAATGAATTTTGCCGTCTTTCTGTTTGATCTGTTAAATAAGCCAGTCAATAAAAATATACTTACATAGAAAAATCCTGATATAGTTGGATTCTCAAAAATATACACAATCATAGTTCTTTATAAATTTAGCACCTGATATAGAATAAGTCGAAGTCTAGTTAGAGTTGGCATGTGTGCTTCTGGTACATGTAGTTACTTGAAAAAGCAAATATTGGGTGTATAAAAAATAGCCTCCTTGTGAAACAATGAAAAATTAACATTATATCCTCATAGCATTAGTTGCAACTGCTTCTTGCAGATTAACAAAGCTCTGGCGTGTGGTCCTACGTCACCTATAATCCTTTGTAAGGTTCGTGTTGTCCTATAAATTGTCGATATACATACTAAATCCCTAGTTACAGCCTAAGCTTTAAGTTTCAATCTGAGGATTTCAGTGTTCAGATAGTGATTGTAGCCTAGTGTAATAAACCAAATGGAAATGACCCAAATGTTGATGCACCCAAAAAAGCCAGTAATACTTCAAAAATACCTTGAAAAAGGCTATAAAGCTAAATAATTCTTCTAGAATAGTAAAAAAGTTTGGAAAGTGGACCTAGGCCCCTAAGCCGTCTGTGAACTTCGTATTGTAATTATATTGTTAAATTGTTATATTTAAAAAAGAAAAAAAACAATGTTGGTAAGCGTCCAAATATGGACACTCGGTAAAGGGGTTTCAGACCTCATAGACACATCATAATTTTCGTTACACTAAAAAATTGCCCTCGTATAAAAGCAAAGTTGAAATGTTAAACATTTGGTGTACTTTATCCAGTAAGCCTTAGCTAGAAATACAATAAATGCGTTACAGACATAAAAATTAAGCAAGCTTTGATATTCTAGTGGCACATAATAAGTATAAAATATCCTTTAAAATACTCTGACAAATAGTTGTGGGTTATCTGAAATCAAAATTTTCAAGTCCTCTCTCCTCTCTCCTGCATAAATAGGCTCTAGAATTCACTAAGCCTCAAAATAATATTGGGTACATAAAATAAAAAGCAGATGGAGAGTGGTGCTGATCGCATCATCTCCAAAATAGCAAAAACAAAAGTATATAGAGCTCTATCTGGTATATTTAGAAAACTTTTACCTAGTATAGCAGTAACAAAATACTCAGCAAACTCTAAAATAAACAAACTTTCCTACGTGGCAGGCGTAACCTGCCCTAAATAAATACATATAGAAATACAGAACCAAAAATAGCATAGTGGAAATCAGTAAACCCTAATAATAATAATAATAATAATAATAATAATAATATATTCTGTGGCTTACATTTTAGCTAAAAGTACTTTTTTTTAGTGTTTTTGAAAAAATAAATAAATACTAAACTCTAAATTAAAAATTTGTAAATGTATATATGATACAAAACAAAATAAATAAAAATTAATACATACCCTGCAAAAAATCAATAAAAAAGTTGAAAACCTCTCTTTGTGCATCCAAAATATAATAACAAATCCTTCCTGACTGGATTAAATTGTGTTATTTGAGTAAACTAGAGAATAATCCTGTAAACTTGGAAAATCTCTCTCTCTCTCTCTCTCTCTCTCTCTCTCTCTCTCTCTCTCTCTCTCTCTCTCTCTCTCTCTCTCTCTCTCTCTGTGTGTGTGTGTGTGTGTGTGTGTCCAAAATGTAATAAAAGACACGATCAAATCGTGCTATTTGAGTAAATATTAGGCTAAACTTGAGAAATAAACAAATAAAAGTTGAGAACACACACTTTGTGTGCCGAAAATGTAACTAAAAGTCTTTCCTGAATAGTGTAAATAGTGTTATTTAGGTTAAAAATAGGTATAAACTTGTAAAATAATAAGTTAAAAAGTTGTAAAAATATCTTTCTGAGTCCAAAATTTAATAAAAAATGTTGCCTGAATAGTATAAATAATGTTATTTGAGTACTAATAAGCCTAATAAACAGATAGAAGTTGAGAACACACACTTTGTGTGTCGAAAATGCGACTAAAAGTCTTTCCTGAACAGATTGAATTGTATTATTTTGGTAATAATAAGCCTAAACTTGTGAAATAAACAGATAGAAGTTGAGAACACACACTTTGTGTGTCGAAAATATAACTAAAAGTCTTTCCTTAATAGTATAAATAGTGTTATTTAGGTTAAAAATAGGTATAAACTTGTGAAATAAACAGATAGAAGTTGAAAAAACACACTTTGTGTGTCGAAAATATATCTAAAAGTCTTTCCTGAATAGTATAAATAGTGTTATTTTGGTAAAAATAGGTATAAAATTGTAAAATATTAATTTAAAGTTGAAAAAAATGTCTTTGTGAATCCAAAATTTAATAAAAAAATGTTGCCTGAATAGTATAAATAGTGTTATTTTGGTAAAAATTAACATAAAGTTGTAAAATAATAAGTTAAAAGTTGAAAAAAATGTCTTTGCGAGTCCAAAATTTAATAAAAAATGTTGCCTGAATAGTACAAATAGTGTTATTTTGGTAAAAAATAGGCATAAAATTGTAACATAATAAGTTAAAAATTGAAAAAATGTTTTTTGTGAGTGCAAAATTTAATAAAAAATGTTGCTTGAATAGTACAAATAGTGTTATTTTGGTAAAAAATTAACTTAAAGTTGTAAAATAATAAGTTAAAAGTTGAAAAAATGTCTTTGCGAGTCCAAAATTTAATAAAAAATGTTGCCTGAATAGTACAAATAGTGTTATTTTGGTAAAAAAATTAACATAAAATTGTAAAATAATAAGTTAAAAATTGAAAAAATGTTTTTGCGAGTCCAAAATTTAATAAAAAATGTTGCCTGAATAGTACAAATAGTGTTATTTTTGTAAAAATAAGGATAAGCTGTGAAAATGTTTGACATAAAGTCAAAGTTTGGTAAAAAATAAACTCAAAATTAAATTAAATAGCACACAGTAACATACATTTACTACCTAAATCAATAATCAAAGGGTCCTAGGTTCGTTACCCCGTGATAAAAGCAAATGGTGAAAACTGTAGGCCCCGTCCCTAATAGCTCTCCCTTCTTCATAGTACAGATAAAAAAAACCTGCGCTAAAGCGTCCTGTGCCTTGGAGGCAAACCTGAGCGGAATATTAATTGGCGGCGGAAACCGCATAGCTTCAGAGATTTGACCCTTGCTGTGCATTCCAGACATTCTTTGTTGTCTGGTTGAATACCTCCCCTGCCCTACAGTATTGCATAGCTTTCCCCTGTTATTGCGTACTGGTTAACCTTGAAAAAACCGGTTCTGAAAATCTACCGACGCGTTCTCTGATTGGTGATTCAGATTCCTTCTTTGTTCTGACGTTGTGACGTCATTTGACCTTGAGCGCGCTTCCCCCAAAATTCCTTTCTCGTCTACCTGCGCGGAGTTCCCCTTGTCTGTCTGGCATCAGAGCGGAGTCGAGATTCGGATACAGTATTCTGTCTAGCGTGTTGCACCATCGTGTTTCATAATAACATACATTATTACATAGTGCTAATTATTAATATTACATATCGCAGGTTCGAGTACCGGGACCGTCTTCTTTCGTATCATTACCACCTTTTATAGCGGTTCATAGCGGTTCATAAACCATAGAAAACTTATTTTCAATATTATAAACATTAATATTATCGATTTATACATTACATACTTTGCAGTAATGAATATAAAACCATATGCATAGCGTTTAGTACCTCTAATTACCTTCTATATACATATTTTTCATAAAATAAATAATTATATATTCATAAAAAGTTATAAACATGCAAATACATAAATGTAAAGTATTCTAAGTACTTGCTAATGAATTCTAAGTACGTGCAAATTAATTAAAACCCGTGCAAATTAGTTATAAGTACGTGCAAATTAAATTGCGAATATTAAATAGCGACCGGCCTTATCGCGTTTACCTTCTACTAAGGTCACGTAAAGAACGAAAACGAACTGTACGTGTGACATTGAACTTCGACCAGGCACCAAACCCATACGGAAAAATTCCATATAGTGGCGCATTCGACGGAAGCATGACGTCACGGACACGATAAGGGAGTCCGCCGTATATAAGCGCGTGCTGTGCACCGAGGAACCGCAGTGCGTCATCACCATGGCCAGGGGCAAACCTATTGACAACACCGTGAGGAGAAGAGTGGTGGAGTTGCAACGGGATGGACTCAGTGAACGGGAAATAGGGCGCCAACTGAACTTACCCAAGTCAACCGTCCACTGCATCATCAAACACCACCAAAATACGGGTACTACACCGCCAGGTAAGGCCCCCGGTCGAAAACGCCTGCTGAGCGTGCGTGACCTACGGTTATTTAGGCGCTATATCCAGACCAACAATCATGTTTCTGTGGCCGAATTCCGACTGTGGACTCGAGAACGCTTTCACATTGAAGTGTCAACCAGAACCATTCGCCGTTACCTACAGCGATGCGGTTACCGAGTGTACAAGGCGAAACGTAAACCCTTCCTTTCCATGTTGAACAAAGGCATTGGACTACGGTGGGCACGAATGTACCGGGGATGGACATTTCGGCAGTGGAACAGGGTTTTGTGGACGGACGAATCCATTTTCAATGTTGCGTACGGGAAAATACGGAAAACAGTCATTTGTCGGAAGGAGGAACAGAATGAAGCAAAATGTTATGCACGTCGGGTACAGAAACCTGCGTCAGTGATGGTATGGGGATGCATGACGGCATCTGGGGTTGGCCCACTACACGTCTGTGAGGGCATTGTGAATGCACACGCCTATACACGCATACTGGAGCGGCATCTTCCCACGGTGCGAAGGCACCTGTTCCACAGGCGGCGTCTCATCTTTCAACACGACAATGCCAGGCCTCATACAGCGCGGCTGACAAGAGAATGGTTGACTCGCCATCACGTGCGAACTCTGCCATGGCCACCATCGAGTCCCGACCTCTCGCCCATTGAGAATGTGTGGCGTGTTCTTAAGCGACGTGTGCAACAGAGGGGACACACGACAGTGGCTGCTCTTATCGCCTGCCTGCAGGAGGAATGGCACCGCATCGATGTGGAATACCTTGAACGACTCGTCCGCAGCATGCCCCGACGCATTGCCACAGTTATTGGCCGACGGGGCGGCGTCACACCATGGTAAACAGGATCCCCTCTAACAATGGTCGAACTTCAATGTCACGTGTAGATGGACGAAAATGTTTTATTTTGTGTGGACACCATACATTGCTGCGTTGCAGCGGAAATTTATGTTTTCCTTTGTTCCATGTAGCCTGCTGAATAAAATATGTTCAGCATATGCATGTGTTCTCCTTCTTTCACAACGCACTCCTATATTTGTGACTGGTCGAACTTCATTGTCACTAAGGTTGTATCTGGAAAGGTCTATTCCAAACGCGAGAGGGGAAGCAGGTAGAAGCACCAGTCAAACTACGATGTGATATTTCGTTTATATAGATTTACTTGTTTTTGTTTTCATTCTGAACCCTTTCATGATTTGAAACATATCTCTACTTACTTCATTGATGCAAACAAACAAAAGCTCATCGTTTTCCGTCTGTAATTATAGGTCTGTGATTTCTGCCGTCACCCCGATTTTGACACTGAACAAGACTAGTTGGCGCATGCGCACTTCTGTCCATGGTTTCGGCTAAGACAGCCGGGGAGAGGGACAATTTCCTCTAGGTCTTCTTCGATGGGGCAGCTGCCGATCACTGTTGCCAACTTCGCTCTTTTGGAGCGAGATCTGGCTGTTTCGTGCAATAGTTTGACTGTGAACTGTGGCACCTGCCCTCTGCCCCACCATGATGCCACCACTGGCTCCGGCCCATAAATACCAACCTTTGCCATGAGTGTATATTTTGCACGTGACGTGATATTCATATATAGGCTGCGTCACCCAGCCCCTCTTTCATTATCCGGGAATCCATTATTTTCGATTTCATAAGAACATCATTGGATTATTGAGATGGGTGATGCCGCCAAATCTAGGCGTGAAAACTAAGAATAAATTGCCATCACTTTAAAGCTAACGGTAATAGAAGCACCCCCACCCCTCTGACAACTAAAATCACCCTAGGAGGCACTTTATGCAGCCTTCGTTAATCTAGCTCTATTAATGGTGAAATGTAGCTCTTTTATGAACACCAGGTTTGGCAACACTGCCAGGATGGCTGTAAGAGGCAAGGAGAAATGCATTAGGATTATGGGACCATTATTTTATTCGTTTTCTCGGGAATATCAAACATCCAATGACGTAGAAAATTACGTGGATGGAAAAAGGATACGTTGAACTATGTCATAGTAGTAGGAAAAATCGAAACTCCCATTTGATTAGCCGTAACTTGAAGTTGAAGTTCATTTCCGTTAAGGAATTCATGGGATTCTGTAAATACTTATAATTCATATTTTTAAACATCGTGTCTAGCTTACTAATCAACTTGAAAAACAGTTTCCACTTGCAACATGGAGAGAAATTCATACTCTCTCGCATACTAAACCCTTTCTTAAATAGCAATGCCCAATCCGACGATATTGAAATAAATACACAACTAGTAGTAATTGTTCCTCCTCGCCTTAAATTGCAAACCTTTAGTTTAATTATAAGATAATGTTAACATCTATTCCAATGCTATATTATGTGCTCTAATTAAGGGTGGTGACAATGGTTGCAGCACTAGCGTTAGAAACATTGGACTTGGTCAACGAAACTGAAAAACCTGTGAATATAGTGCCCTAAGTTTCACGCTGAGGTACAGTCAACGTCAATATAAGGAACGCCTAGATCTGGATTACTCACTACAGTACTTTGCAACGCAGGTTCTGTTGCAAAGTAGCCGAATGACAAGAAGAGAAACGGTTTTACGGAGACTTAGTGGCTACAGTCCCGACCGTCCACTGACACAAAGGACACATAATGAAAATGAAAATGTGAGATATTTTTGATATGCAAAATGATATAAAAAAATTAACTTACCATAAGGCATTTGCCGTAAATGTTGTAGCTGAAACTATATATTGAAGAGACTCACGATTTGTTAGTTCCTTGGAGTCCCACATACGTGAATCAGACCATTGTCAACAATAGGTAATGAGAATTGGCCTCCAGTTGGCGTAATGGTAACTCTTTCCCATCGTAATCAAGGGATCCAGGTTTCGATTCCCCTGTGGAGACACACAACATAGTGATTCGAATCCAACTGTAACTGCAGGTCAACATCAGATTAGCCAATATGAGCATGACATGGACTTAAAACAATTAACAATAAGTTAATCTGTGTTGTGTGTTATAAAACAGGTAAAATTAGGGGTATATGCAGAATTTTCCATCTATGGGGGTGTAAGCTCATGTTCAGGGGTAAGGTAAATTTATGGCCAACATTGCCATACACTTGGTCATGTGAAACATTTTAGATGGTGTTGAGGAAATTTTACGAAGTGTTTAAGTACATCCCTAGTTAAGAATACTACTCTCTGATAAGCAGAAAACAATATTTATAACCACAGTAAGGTTAGAATTGAATATTTTTCTTTGTTTGAATATACTCTTGTTGTGAATCGTCATTACTTTTTACGGTACTTTCACTCTTATTCTTGTTTCAAAAGGAGGTGAAGTGGACTACAATTATTAATTAGTGGACTACGTGCCATGCGGATATGTACATTATATGAAACTTTTTATATATAATTTTTTAAGGCATTGTATTGTTGAAAATGGACCATGAGATTTGAAAAGTTATATTCGGCAAACAAAAAAGTTACAGAAGATACTCATGAGCTTTATTATCCTACTTTTTTATTATTTTCATTATTGTGTAAGAATAATTTAATGCTTTTTAATCCTTAAAACCCCGCTTGACAAATGCGTCACAAAGATCGTTTCGTAACTTTTGTAGTAGACTGTCATTCAGGTAGTGTTCAGAGATGCATGTCTTGAGTGCTACATGAGGCTTGAGGCTTGTCATTAGTAATTAGTAAAATTAAGTTTGATTCTGTCTATATTTGGAGGTGGGATAAATTTCACACCAAAGAGAGCATAAGAAAATATGTTTTACTCCTCAAGTGTCAGCAACAAATACACAATTCTTGCCAAGAGAATTGAACACATGTCAGGCAATATGCAAGTACCGTTGTGGATCCTCATGCCCTGGCACCGGAGTAAGCAGAGGGGGGCAGATGGGACTGCAGCCCTCCCGAAATTTTGAGAAAATGAACATTTTCAAACAAAAGTAGTGAGGAACTCAGAAAAAAACAGTGTTAAATTGAAACTCGCCTTAAATGGCCCTCGATTGCCATTTTTGAGAGTGGAAAGGTTTTTTTTTTTATACACGAAATAACTTATTCCGTATGCCGCCACCCTAGAAAGAAGCTATGCACTATCCACCTGTAACGATTGATAAATTTTGATAAATTTCTTTATTATTCAAATTACTTTTCGATAGCCCTCGTATAAATTCTTTTGTAGTCTAATCCTTTTGAATGTATATTTTATCCTTGTTAAAATTTGTAACGCAGTTTCTGCCAAGCGAAAAAGAACGCAAAGCAAGTTGAAGCTTGCATTCTTTTCCTTTCTTAACAACAATGGGTTCTTTTTCGTTCGGCGCTGCGCGGTTCTGTAAGTAAATTTTGCTGCATTGTGTTTCTCGATATGCCTTTCTCGAAGGGGTAATTGTTGAAAGCTAAAAATAACTTTACATATGTCCAAATCTTTTGTTGAGGAATAGAATTGCGCAATCCCGCGAGTATAAATACCAGCCGTTTCGCTGGCAAAATAATCAATTGATCAGTGTACTCAGAAATCGTTAGGTGATTAAATCTGTTGTCGAGGTCCAAGGCTCGGAGAATACGGGCGTTGTGTGGGGAGTGGCTGGTCAGCTCTCCCTTCCACAATGTCCGAGGTTTTCCGTAAGCCACCTTTCTGGATTTGTGCTGGTCAGCATGATCCTTAAAGGGGATTTAGCGAGCATATAAATAATTTGATTCATACATATTTAATCTTAATAATTTAAAATTTTGATTCATAAATTCTGTTGGAGTTGTCACTGGTCAGTGTGACTCCGATATAAATTCAAGTTATACATCCTTCTCGTCAAGTTAATATTTTTATTCTAAATCATTCTGAATTTTCCTGGTCAGGAGGTTCAATTAAATAAAAGTTTATTTCTTGTTACTTTAATTCGAGAGCATACCTCTGGCCAGAGGGTGTCTTTTAAATCTCACAGCTTATATAGTTTTCATGTCCGTTTTAAAGTCTGAGTATCCGGAACGTTAAGGAAAGTTTATTGGTTTCTCTTATTTAGGTTTATATTAGATGTATTTTTGAAACAGCTATAATAGGTGACCGGTCGAGTATATGTTTTTATAGAAATTCATTTAATGTAAAAGTCTATTGTTTTGCTTTTGCAATGTGAGTAGCCAAAAAGGGTAGACATAGAGTCCCCTATTATGTTAAGGAATTCCACGTGGACATTTGTGATTTGTGGCCGAGTTATGGCTTTGATATTGGGTAGAGAAAGGCTCCCCTCATATTTTGTTATGAATGTTTTTAGAGGTTGACCCTGAAGGTGGTATACCTCATGAGTTCTAGATAACATAATGTAGATGTGAAAATATGACAAAAGCACGAATAGAAATTTACGGATAGATGATTTTGTAAATTTTTCTTTTGTTTAAAAGTCATTTTGTCGACCATTACTGAATAATTTGTCACCTGTTAATTGAAACCAAGTTAAAGCTGTGTTAGTTCTATGATGGGATATGGACATGTAATATAAGAGAGTGCTTTCTGGGTTTTATGTTTACTCTAAAGCAAGTTTCAGTCTATGTTACGGAAGTCGTGATTTATCTAAATTTTATTTTGGCTTTGTAGTTTTCTTTTGATCAGAAGTTTGTATATTTTTCTTTTAACTTAACTATGTTTGGATTTGTAAATAAATTTGTAATCGTTAATAGGTATTTCCTTATAGTAAATTTGTTTCATAACTACAAATTAACTGGCATCCTTTCGGTTTGGTGAGGTGTCCCGCCGTCACTGGTCAGTGACGCGGAGGCTTTATCAATCCATAAGATGTCAGTTTAGGTTATGCTGATTTCGCTCGCGACTCGCATGCGTATCCTCACTGGTCAGTGGGATGCGGGTGCGATCACGATGGAAGTTTAAGCATGAGAATTGTTACCTTATTTTGGAGTTCTTAGATAAGTTAAGCATAAATTTATTTCTTTTTTTTATTATTCAAAAGCAGACCCTTACCCGAACTTTGGGATGCGGGCTCTCATGCCCCGCAGGAATTGAGAATTAGTCGTGGCATATATATTATAACAAAGATAATTGGTAGGCAGCGACGCCCGGTCTTGGTCTTTCGAGGGGACCGAGCCGGTGTGTCGTGCCTTGGCAACGGGCTGACGGCCTTGTTTGTTGCACACCTTTGCAATTTAAGCTCCCCCGAAAAAAATCCTTCGCACGCCAGTGTGTCCTGACATGGCCGTACCCAAGGGGGGGCAGTGGGGACATGTCCCCCTCCCCCTCGAGCCATTAGAAATTTAAATTTCAACGTATATAAATCTACAAAAATTACGTTGATGGTTTTTAAAATGTAGCATGAATTTCGATTTTGTCCTTGCGCAAATGAATAGGTTGTTTCTGGACAGAGGCAGGCTCTAGATGTCTGCAGTCTGCAATAGTGGGCTGTTTTAGTCAAAAACAATTGTTTGACGACATTCGACAAATAGGAACACCTTGATTATTGAATGGTTTCTTCTATTACAGTGTCACTAATGTTTCATATAAGTAGAATAGAGGGAAATTTTCTATACTCTTTACATTATGGAAGAAATATTCCTCAATGGCTGCAATACAAAACCAACCATATAAGGGGCTCTCCACCCGCACCGCAAGGTCTGTGATCCCTTTTGCGCCACCACGGAGCAGAATATTAAAAACTTTGTTTTCTTTCTCCAACATCAGGGATTTTCTGCAACTGATGTCCATTCTGCCACTCAATGGCTTAGGGTTAATTAATATTATGTAAATAGGATTCCACTTCACAGTAGAATCGTTGCTAGATTTTTGGGGTAAAAAATTGCCTGAAGTACTTTTACATATATTGTTATTTATCCAAAACACTCAAGAAATAAAGTACATAATTATTTACGAAATTCTGTCAATCGGAATTTGTTTTACTGCAACTTTTTTTATTTTCTACTTGTAATTGTCTTGAACATAAGTACACAGTGGTGTGACCGTACAACAGACAACTTTCACAGTGTGCAGAGGACATCAAGGCCAAGAAATTCAATCCTACGAGCCGTTGAAAATGGCATTTTCTATCCCACATGTATGCAACCCCATTTAATAGCTTCTTGGTTGCCACTGCCATTTATTTTTACTGTCGAATAAGATTCTAAAAGTAAAAATACACCATAGAAACAATATTATGCCAGCAGACACACTGCCAGGGTGAAGTCACTTAGCCGTTCCATTCAGATCATTTATTTACAGGGTTCGCACTGAATCCAAAGTCCTGGACAACTGGAGGAGTCGGGAAAACAAGGCTAGGAGTGAGGTCATTGGAAACAAATGATTTTTTAAATAAAACTTTCAAAACCTGGAAAAGTCAGGGGAATTAAATGATTTTTCCTTGGCAGAATTTGTAACCGGAAACACGTTTCGTTTTATCTTCCCAACTATCTTCCTTTTTGGGTAATATTGCTTATAAAAAGGTTCTTTCATTTATTTAAAAAATGTTCAACAAACGTGATTAATTTGATTAACTTATGAAGTTCAAGTGTAACTCTTATTTTTAGCATGTTAAATCATTACACAGTTATGTAAAATACCAAGAAAAGTCTGGGACTTTGCAAAATGGGGGTGAACCCTCATCTATCAATCTCAAACACGTTTTTTTTGCTTTTCGTAGCCTATTTGAATTGTTTGCAGTATGCACATATGTAGTCTACCCGTATCATATACATTTTATTTGCTCTCTGACAGAAACAAATGTCAGTGTCAACTGCAAATATTTGTCACGTGGTTGCATAATATATATACCGTATATATGCAGTGTATAATATGAGATAAAATTTATGAAAATTCGCCTATAGGTCTGCCCCCCCTCAAAATAATCCTTCGTACGGGTCTGTGTCATGGTAATGACTACGTGGGTGCCCGACGAATTTCAAATTTCGTAACAAAGAAATTGACTTTTTCTTCGTTTACTTGCTGAATGCGTAACGAACCGTAAAGTTCGTGGGATCTTACGAGTACCTAGAATGTTAACCAATTAATCAATGGGTGATGTAAGTTACTCATCATTCATCCTCTGATGAGAGCACTCGTCATTGGCATGACGAGTTAACGCTTGGCAATGCGAAAGGTACAAAATCACACTAAGGAACTAAACTACAGAAAAGACAATGGTCACTCGTTGGGTTTTGTGAACCGTTGAACCTGAATCATGGCTGGGTGTTAGGATAATTACCTGTCTGTCTGAAGTATTAGGCTGAATAGAATATGCGAAGTCCTCTGATAGCTTCTCCAATTTGTCGACCAGAGCGTCGTTCCACTTCTGACCTACTGCCCTGCTAACCACCTCTTCTCTCTCAACTCCAATCCCAAAAGTCAGTCCCCTCTCAGCTTGTCTCACCTCTATATCACTAGGCCATCGAGCTCTTCCTCTATGCCGAATCGTGTTATCAATTGCCACTATGCAAACCGCTGACTCCATAAACAGAAGGAACTACCTGTTTTCCTGAATGCTCAGGAGGTTTGCATAGCGCAACACTGTGCATTGTAAACATGCCTCAGAGGCTTGAGACAACTGAGAAAAACAAGTGAATGCCCTGGTCAACGTGAAGCATTCAGAGAGACTTAATAAAATAAACATATAATCTTAGGGATTGATACGAATGAAAATTCGTTTTTTTTTAACCATAGACTTACATACTGAAGAAGAGAAAGTATAATTTTGTAACTCTAGTTTCCAAGATACAAAATTTTACTAAAAACCTTGGGTAATTTAAATTTCCCTCTGAAAAACACCGGGCTGTCAGAGTCGACATTTAAAGTGCCCTTATCTTATTCATCTTTTTGTGGTACGATTCAGGTATATTACAATCGGAAACTTATGTGTTTTTCGATCCTAGGGTCAGCTATTGTACTTGTTACTGGAGCCCTATTGGTATGAAGGGCCTGCCTAGAGGAACAAACAACCTCCAATAAGAGTAACGGTAGGCTAAGTGAAAACTGCGAATGAGCAACTCCCCGAAAATGTTACCGGACCCACTTCTGCCTCTTCACATTTCATGTGGCTCCCTCACTAACTGTTTCCGCCAGAATTATTCGTCGGATGTTTCGGAGTCAATACTCACTGTTGGACTCATACATCCAAACCATTGTCCACAGTGTCCATTGTCACTATCGGCGTATAGTAGCCAAAGTCAAAACTGTCCAAAACCCATTTTGCTGCTCTGAAGGAATATTATCGATATTGTTTTCTTTCCACTACGAATTTACCTTTTAATTTTTGATTGAAATCCATATCCATCATACTACTGACTATCATTTGACCTCAATAAGTAGATGTGCAAGAATTCATAGAGAGATGAGTAGGGAACGTATATGTAAATATATATTGATGTATGAAGCTGAAATCAGTTATATTTTGCATTTTCCTTGCACATCATGGCATGCAGACTCCAAAAATTCCATTTTTAATTTCCATATTTTAAAATATAATAGGTTTTGACCCATATTTTACATATTTTACTTCCTTTTACGTATTATTTCCATATTTCAGAACATTTCTCAACATATACTCCATATTCGAGCAATAACTACATTTCCCCTTGTGCCCGATAGAATTGGGTGCATTCCTTGCGAATAACTGACAAATTTGAAATACAATCCCATTACTTCTTTTGTTATTCATAGTTTTGGAATCAGATAACGAAAACACATTCTGTATTGTTTTAGAATTAATGTCAATGTAAACGTACAGTATCTTATGTAGTCTTATAACATTGAAAATGCATTTTTTTTTACAATTTCAACTAATAACTAATACTAAATATGTATTTACATATTTAGCACATCTTTACTACGTATAAATCACTTCTCTGGTAATAAGCTAACGTTTCTTGCATACTAACATAAATGGAATTTCACAACTCTAGCACTACTCATTTAGGCAGCTACGATTGTTTATGATCAGATGCAAGGTTAGCTATTATTTGACAGGTATGTCAATCACCAAAATCTTGTCTATGTAACTTTTATAGGACCTGATAATATTCTAAGCTTGCTTCAAAGTTGAATCACGATTGTCATGGCAAGTGAACCCTAACTTTGAATCAAACGAACTACTACGTGCACACAAGACGCAAGTTAATCAGGTGATGCTTGCATTGCTTGCCTCTAAAAACTAAACACTTTACTTCACGAATAACATGATACAAGAACAAGATCCATCCAGCGTGCCATATTTGACAAGCTATACGCCAATAGAGGTTAGTTTTCCACAAGCATACGTGATGTCTAGGTTCGCATACCGGATCTTTACAAAGATGGCTGGATAAGAGATGATAACCAATAAATAAGTTGCATTTTTCATTAAAAAATAAACAACAATTATCATGTATTTAAATTATTCAGAATAACCTCACTTAAGATGGGCTTCGACATATCAAATATAAATATATCCAGCTAAAAAGAACAGAGCTGGAATGACACAACTAACTATAGGGCATTTCGAAATACACAGGTGGCAATTACAAGCGTTTCCCCTTCCGACGGGCAGGCAACGATAGATGTTGACTCACGATCATCGTTTCCGCTTGAGAAGTGCGGCCAACGAAAGATGTTCACTCATAATCATCGTTTCCGCTTGAGAAGTGCGGCCAACGAAAGATGTTTACTCACGATCATCGTTTCCGCTTGAGAAGTGCAGACAACGAAAGATGTTGACTCACAATCATCGTTTCCGCTTGAGAAGTGCGGCCAACGAAAGATGTTCACTCATAATCATCGTTTCCGCTTGAGAAGTGCGGCCAACGAAAGATGTTTACTCACGATCATCGTTTCCGCTTGAGAAGTGCAGACAACGAAAGATGTTGACTCACAATCATCGTTTCCGCTTGAGAAGTGCAGACAACGAAAGATGTTCACTCATAATCATCGTTTCCGCTTGAGAAGTGCGGCCAACGAAAGATGTTTACTCACGATCATCGTTTCCGCTTGAGAAGTGCAGACAACGATTGATGTTGACTCACGATCATCGTTTCCGCTTGAGAAGTGCGGCCAACGAAAGATGTTCACTCATAATCATCGTTTCCGCTTGAGAAGTGCGGCCAACGAAAGATGTTTACTCACGATCATCGTTTCCGCTTGAGAAGTGCAGACAACGAAAGATGTTGACTCACGATCATCGTTTCCGCTTGAGAAGTGCGGCCAACGAAAGATGTTCACTCATAATCATCGTTTCCGCTTGAGAAGTGCGGCCAACGAAAGATGTTTACTCACGATCATCGTTTCCGCTTGAGAAGTGCAGACAACGAAAGATGTTGACTCACAATCATCGTTTCCGCTTGAGAAGTGCAGACAACGAAAGATGTTTACTCACGATCATCGTTTCCGCTTGAGAAGTGCGGCCAACGAAAGATGTTTACTCACGATCATCGTTTCCGCTTGAGAAGTGCGGCCATCGAAAGATGTTGACTCACGATCATCGTTTCCGCTTGAGAAGTGCGGCCAACGAAATATGTTGACTCACGATCATCGTTTCCGCTTGAGAAGTGCGGCCAACGAAAGATGTTTACTCACGATCATCGTTTCCGCTTGAGAAGTGCGGCCAACGAAAGATGTTGACTCATAATCATCGTTTCCGCTTGAGAAGTGCGGCCAACGAAAGATGTTGACTCACGATCATCGTTTCCGCTTGAGAAGTGCGGCCAACGAAAGATGTTGACTCACGATCATCGTTTCCGCTTGAGAAGTGCGGCCAACGAAAGATGTTGACTCACGATCATCGTTTCCGCTTGAGAAGTGCGGCCAACGAAAGATGTTGACTCACGATCATCGTTTCCGCTTGAGAAGTGCGGCTAACGAAAGATGTTGACTCACGATCATCGTTTCCGCTTGAGAAGTGCGGCTAACGAAAGATGTTGACTCACGATCATCGTTTCCGCTTGAGAAGTGCGGCAAACGAAAGATGTTGACTCAAGATTATCGTTTTCGCTTGAGAAGTGCGGCCAAAGAAAGATGTGGACTCACGATTATCGTTTCCGCTTGAGAAGTACGGCTAACGAAAGATGTTGACTCACGATCATCGTTTCCGTTTGAGAAGTGCGGCCAACGAAAGATGTTTACTCACGATCATCGTTTCCGCTTGAGAAGTGCGGCCAACGAAAGATGTTTACTCACGATCATCGTTTCCGCTTGAGAAGTGCGGCCAACGAAAGATGTTGACTCATAATCATCGTTTCCGCTTGAGAGCTGCAGCCATCGAAAGATGTTGACTCACGATCATCGTTTCCGCTTGAGAAGTGCGGCTAACGAAAGATGTTGACTCACGATCATCGTTTCCGCTTGAGAAGTGCGGCTAACGAAAGATGTTGACTCACGATCATCGTTTCCGCTTGAGAAGTGCGGCCAACGAAAGATGTTGACTCACGATCATCGTTTCCGCTTGAGAAGTGCGGCCAACGAAAGATGTTGACTCACGATAATCGTTTCCGCTTGAGAAGTGCGGCTAACGAAAGATGTTGACTCACGATCATCGTTTCCGCTTGAGAAGTGCGGCCAACGAAAGATGTTGACTCACGATAATCGTTTCCGCTTGAGAAGTGCGGCTAACGAAAGATGTTGACTCACGATCATCGTTTCCGCTTGAGAAGTGCGGCTAACGAAAGATGTTGACTCACGATCATCGTTTCCGCTTGAGAAGTGCGGCCAACGAAAGATGTTGACTCACGATCATCGTTTCCGCTTGAGAAGTGCGGCCAACGAAAGATGTTGACTCACGATCATCGTTTCCGCTTGAGAAGTGCGGCCAACGAAAGATGTTGACTCACGATCATCGTTTCCGCTTGAGAAGTGCGGCTAACGAAAGATGTTGACTCACGATCATCGTTTCCGCTTGAGAAGTGCGGCTAACGAAAGATGTTGACTCACGATCATCGTTTCCGCTTGAGAAGTGCGGCCAACGAAAGATGTTGACTCAAGATTATCGTTTTCGCTTGAGAAGTGCGGCCAAAGAAAGATGTGGACTCACGATTATCGTTTCCGCTTGAGAAGTACGGCTAACGAAAGATGTTGACTCACGATCATCGTTTCCGTTTGAGAAGTGCGGCCAACGAAAGATGTTGACTCACGATCATCGTTTCCGCTTGAGAAGTGCGGCCAAAGAAAGATGTTGACTCACGATCATCGTTTCCCCTTGAGAAGTGCGGCCAACGAAAGATGTTGAGCCACGATCATCGCTTCCGCTTGAGAAGTGCGGCAAACGAAAGATGTTGACTCACGATTATCGTTTCCGCTTGAGAAGTGCGGCCAACGAAAGATGTTGACTCACGATCATCGTTTCTGCTTGAGAAGTGCGGCCAACGAAAGATGTTGACTCACGATCATCGTTTCCGCTTGAGAAGTGCGGCCAACGAAAGATGTTGACTCACGATCATCGTTTCTGCTTGAGAAGTGCGGCCAACGAAAGATGTTGAGCCACGATCATCGTTTCCGTTTGAGAAGTGCGGCCAACGAAAGATGTTGACTCACGATTATCGTTTCCGCTTGAGAAGTGCGGCCAACGAAAGATGTTGACTCACGATCATCGTTTCTGCTTGAGAAGTGCGGCCAACGAAAGATGTTGACTCACGATCATCGTTTCCGCTTGAGAAGTGCGGCCAACGAAAGATGTTTACTCACGATCATCGTTTCCGCTTGAGAAGTGCGGCCAACGAAAGATGTTGACTCACGATTATCGTTTCCGCTTGAGAAGTACGGCCAAAGAAAGATGTTGACTCACGATTATCGTTTCCGCTTGAGAAGTGCGGCCAACGAAAGATGTTGACTCACGATTATCGTTTCCGCTTGAGAAGTGCGGCCAAAGAAAGATGTTGACTCACGATTATCGTTTCCGCTTGAGAAGTGCGGCCAACGAAAGATGTTGACTCACGATCATCGTTTCCGCTTGAGAAGTGCGGCCAACGAAAGATGTTGACTCACGATTATCGTTTCCGCTTGAGAAGTGCGGCCAACGAAAGATGTTGACTCACGATCATCGTTTCCGCTTGAGAAGTGCGGCCAACGAAAGATGTTGACTCACGATCATCGTTTCCGCTTGAGAAGTGCGGCTAACGAAAGATGTTGACTCACGATCATCGTTTCCGCTTGAGAAGTGCGGCTAACGAAAGATGTTGACTCACGATCATCGTTTCCGCTTGAGAAGTGCGGCAAACGAAAGATGTTGACTCAAGATTATCGTTTTCGCTTGAGAAGTGCGGCCAAAGAAAGATGTGGACTCACGATTATCGTTTCCGCTTGAGAAGTACGGCTAACGAAAGATGTTGACTCACGATCATCGTTTCCGTTTGAGAAGTGCGGCCAACGAAAGATGTTTACTCACGATCATCGTTTCCGCTTGAGAAGTGCGGCCAACGAAAGATGTTTACTCACGATCATCGTTTCCGCTTGAGAAGTGCGGCCAACGAAAGATGTTGACTCATAATCATCGTTTCCGCTTGAGAGCTGCAGCCATCGAAAGATGTTGACTCACGATCATCGTTTCCGCTTGAGAAGTGCGGCTAACGAAAGATGTTGACTCACGATCATCGTTTCCGCTTGAGAAGTGCGGCTAACGAAAGATGTTGACTCACGATCATCGTTTCCGCTTGAGAAGTGCGGCCAACGAAAGATGTTGACTCACGATCATCGTTTCCGCTTGAGAAGTGCGGCCAACGAAAGATGTTGACTCACGATCATCGTTTCCGCTTGAGAAGTGCGGCTAACGAAAGATGTTGACTCACGATCATCGTTTCCGCTTGAGAAGTGCGGCCAACGAAAGATGTTGACTCACGATAATCGTTTCCGCTTGAGAAGTGCGGCTAACGAAAGATGTTGACTCACGATCATCGTTTCCGCTTGAGAAGTGCGGCTAACGAAAGATGTTGACTCACGATCATCGTTTCCGCTTGAGAAGTGCGGCCAACGAAAGATGTTGACTCACGATCATCGTTTCCGCTTGAGAAGTGCGGCCAACGAAAGATGTTGACTCACGATCATCGTTTCCGCTTGAGAAGTGCGGCCAACGAAAGATGTTGACTCACGATCATCGTTTCCGCTTGAGAAGTGCGGCAAACGAAAGATGTTGACTCACGATTATCGTTTCCGCTTGAGAAGTGCGGCCAACGAAAGATGTTGACTCACGATCATCGTTTCCGCTTGAGAAGTGCGGCCAACGAAAGATGTTGACTCACGATCATCGTTTCCGCTTGAGAAGTGCGGCCAACGAAAGATGTTGACTCACGATCATCGTTTCCGCTTGAGAAGTGCGGCCAACGAAAGATGTTGACTCACGATCATCGTTTCCGCTTGAGAAGTGCGGCAAACGAAAGATGTTGACTCACGATTATCGTTTCCGCTTGAGAAGTGCGGCCAACGAAAGATGTTGACTCACGATCATCGTTTCTGCTTGAGAAGTGCGGCCAACGAAAGATGTTGACTCACGATCATCGTTTCCGCTTGAGAAGTGCGGCCAACGAAAGATGTTGACTCACGATCATCGTTTCTGCTTGAGAAGTGCGGCCAACGAAAGATGTTGAGCCACGATCATCGTTTCCGTTTGAGAAGTGCGGCCAACGAAAGATGTTGACTCACGATTATCGTTTCCGCTTGAGAAGTGCGGCCAACGAAAGATGTTGACTCACGATCATCGTTTCTGCTTGAGAAGTGCGGCCAACGAAAGATGTTGACTCACGATCATCGTTTCCGCTTGAGAAGTGCGGCCAACGAAAGATGTTTACTCACGATCATCGTTTCCGCTTGAGAAGTGCGGCCAACGAAAAATGTTGACTCACGATTATCGTTTCCGCTTGAGAAGTACGGCCAAAGAAAGATGTTGACTCACGATTATCGTTTCCGCTTGAGAAGTGCGGCCAACGAAAGATGTTGACTCACGATTATCGTTTCCGCTTGAGAAGTGCGGCCAAAGAAAGATGTTGACTCACGATTATCGTTTCCGCTTGAGAAGTGCGGCCAACGAAAGATGTTGACTCACGATCATCGTTTCCGCTTGAGAAGTGCGGCCAACGAAAGATGTTGACTCACAATCATCGTTTCCGCTTGAGAAGTGCGGCCAACGAAAGATGTTGACTCACGATTATCGCTTCCGCTTGAGAAGTGCGGCGAACGAAAGATGTTGACTCACAATCATCGCTTCCGCTTGAGAAGTGCGGTCTACGAAAGATGTTGACTCACAATCATCGTTTCCGCTTGAGAAGTGCGGCCAACGAAAGATGTTGACTCAAAATCATCGTTTCCGCTTGAGAAGTGCGGCCAACGAAAGATGTTGACTCACAATCATCGTTTCCGCTTGAGAAGTGCGGCCAACGAAAGATGTTGACTCACGATTATCGTTTCCGCTTGAGAAGTGCGGCCAAAGAAAGATGTTGACTCACAATCATCGTTTCCGCTTGAGAAGTGCGGCCAACGAAAGATGTTGACTCACGATCATCGTTTCCGCTTGAGAAGTGCGGCCAACGAAAGATGTTTAATCACGATCATCGTTTCCGCTTGAGAAGTGCGGCCAACGAAAGATGTTGACTTACGATTATCGTTTCCGCTTGAGAAGTGCGGCCAACGAAAGATGTTGACTCAAGATTATCGTTTCCGCTTGAAAAGTGCGGCCAACGAAAGATGTTGACTCATAATCATCGTTTCCGCTTGAGAGCTGCAGCCATCGAAAGAAGTTGACTCACGATCATCGTTTCCGCTTGAAGAGTGCGGCCAACGAAAGATGTTGACTCACGATCATCGTTTCAGCTTGAGAAGTGCGGCTAACGAAAGATGTTGACTCACGATTATCGCTTCCGCTTGAGAAGTGCGGCCAACGAAAGATGTTGACTCATAATCATCGTTTCCGCTTGAGAGCTGTAGCCATCGAAAGATGTTGACTCACGATCATCGTTTCCGCTTGAGAAGTGCGGCCAACGAAAGATGTTGACTCACGATTATCGCTTCCGCTTGAGAAGTGCGGCCAACGAAAGATGTTGACTCATAATCATCGTTTCCGCTTGAGAGCTGCAGCCATCGAAAGATGTTGACTCACGATCATCGCTTCCGCTTGAAAAGTGCGGCCAACGAAAGATGTTGACTCACGATCATCGTTTCCGCTTGAGAAGTGCGGCCAACGAAAGATGTTGACTCACGATTATCGCTTCCGCTTGAGAAGTGCGGCCAACGAAAGATGTTTACTCACGATCATCGTTTCCGCTTGAGAAGTGCGGCCAACGAAAGATGTTGACTCATAATCATCGTTTCCGCTTGAGAGCTGCAGCCATCGAAAGATGTTGACTCACGATCATCGCTTCCGCTTGAAAAGTGCGGCCAACGAAAGATGTTGACTCACGATCATCGTTTCCGCTTGAGAAGTGCGGCCAACGAAAGATGTTGACTCACGATTATCGCTTCCGCTTGAGAAATGCGGCCAACGAAAGATGTTGACTTACAATCATTGTTTACCCTTGAGAAGGAGATGAAAAATAAGAATAGACTGATTATGAATATTTTCAACATATAGCAATTGTATTCTGTTGATATTATTACGTTTCTTGTAGAGTGTTACAATTTATGTATGAATAAAATGTGTCTTATATAATGTGTTACTTTATCATTCTTGAAAAGTAATGTCTGTACTTTGAAGTATTTGATCTTCTTGTATTTGGGCGGATTTATTCGCTATATATATATATATATATATATATATATATATATATATATATATATATATATACCGCGTGAGGCACCTAAAACTACCACCTGAAATAGCGAAGAAACCAGAAACAGTAGCGATGTGAGCTTTGCGGAAACAATAATATCAAATGGGGTTCGTAAATCGGAGGTATGGGGTGGGTCGAAAAATATCGACAAATGGGGCATCTCGAGCAAAGTCATATTTTTTTTAATGGAACGATATACAATAACATGCATCTAGGAAGCGTATGTGCTCAGTCCGAAAATCATTATGAAAAGTTCACTGCACGCATGCGCAATGGAGTCCTCAAAGGAATTGGGGATTTCCAGCAAGAACAATGCATGGAAAGGGTATGTAACGCAGCAAGAAGGACCGTGACAATGAGAAATGCGTTAAAGACAACACATCCCGTCCTCAAACATCAAAACATGAGCACGGAACACAAAATCCGAAAAGTTGAGCACGGTTGCATACCCCAGTTACACGCGAGGAATGAACGAATCATGTCATGTGGCATACGAGAGACACATTACTCCCCCAGGAGGAGAGAAAGAAAAACACAATATCAGATGATTGATTTGATTTGATTTGATTTAGTTTTATTTTACTTCGCGTTTTGTGCCTCTTGGCTAATTTGCGAAGATGGGGATGAGTGATGAAATGATGAAAATGATGATTGGACATTCACAAACAACCAAGCCCGACCGGGATTCGAACCCGGGACCCTTGGCGTCGCAGCGCGATGTGCTAACCACTCGGCCACAGGGTCGGGCCAGATGATTGCGACAACGTGTATTTTTACACGCGACAACTACGTAATATATTCCCCCCACACACACAACAAACAACAAATGCTACAATCTCATACGCACAGAGAGCGCGTGTCACTGTACACCAACTGAAGATGTCACTTTCACCACACAAAGGAGGTGGGGAGCAATACCAAGAGTGTTGTCACTGGGATCTGCCGAGGGCGATAATCACAGACGGTTTTCAAAATGTCTACCGTTCACTTCTACGCAGAGATGACAGCGACAAATCAAGGATTGTCGAGTACGAGCAAACAAGCCAGGTGTATCTGCTACCGTCGCGGCGGCGAGGTTGATGCGAGCAACGAGGTCCTCAGTTGATGTGACGGGTGTGTCGTATACGAGGGTTTTAATTTCTCCCCAGAAGAAAAATCGAGAGGGTTGAGATCTGGCGACCTCGGTGGCCAAGGCACAGGCTCATCCCTACCACTGAACCTATTGCGAAACACGTCATGCAGGAAATGTCGTACATTACGATCGAAATGAGCTGGTGCCCCATCGTGTAGGTACCACATTTCTTGCCGCAGTGCCAAAGGTACTGTCTCCAACAGTTCAGGCAGAACTTCACTAAGAAATGCATGATACGTGCGACCATTCAGGCGAACATGGAGAATGTATGGTCCAATTAAATGATCATGTACTATCCCGCACCACACATTTACTGAAAACCTGTGCTGGTGATGGGCCATAAAAAGTGCATGTGTGTTGTCAAAGTCCCAGACATGGCTGTTTCTACTATTGAAGACATCCATCCTGGTGAAAATGGCTTCATCTGTCCACAATACCTTAGCCCCGAAGTGAAGGTTTGTGTCCAGCTGATGCAAAAAGCATTAGTAAAACTCCATACGAGGGCGAAAGTCACGAGGTAACAGTTCTTGTACTTTCTGCAGTTTAAAAGGGTGCATGCTCATGTTTTGATGTTTGAGGTCGGGACGTGTTGTCTTTAACGCATTTCTCATTGTCACGGTCCTTCTTGCTGCGTTACATACCCTTTCCATGCATTGTTCTTGCTGGAAATCCCCAATTCCTTTGAGGACTCCATTGCGCATGCGTGCAGTGAACTTTTCATAGTGACTTCCGGACTGAGCACATTCGATTCCTTGATGATTCCCTTGAAACCGCCTCTCTATCTGTGATAGTATTCGCCCCAGTTAGGTGTGACGTTCACTTTGTCACCTTTTGCGAGGCTCCTATCTCGGAAACGAAGCCTCAGTCGAAAAATGGAACTCTCACTTTTTGCTTGTTTTCGTGTGAGGAATCACCTCCCAAGCGTTGGAAACGAACTTTAGTAACACCCTGTATATGTGTGTGTGTGTGTGTGTGTGTGAAAGAGAAAGAGAGAGAAAACTTGCCAAAAATTGAGAACTTGGTGCAAATGTATTTCTAATAGTTCGAATGTTTTATGAAGGTATAACATTAGGTTAAGGAACTGGATTTGGTACAGGAAAAATAGTTATTGAATATGATCAAAAATTTTATCATTTCTTTAAATGTTGCAGGTTTTTTTTATATAGTTACATTGACGATATGTAATACAACCGACCTCTGTGGCGGAGTGGTTAGAACAGCCCCAGGGATGGTGGGTTCGAATCCCGAACATTGTGTGGGTGTTCTTAATGGAAGTCCTTTGAAAAATTTAATCATATTAACGATTAGCCGAAAAGTGCCAGAAACGCGAAGTAAAATACCCCAAATCAGAATGTGCAATTCTGCATTGCATTTTTTTTAACCTTTTGCTTGAAGTTTGAATTTCGCTATCTGCAGTTATTGTCTATAATCAAATGAAGTATTATTACTCTACAAAGTAAATTAAATGATATGTGTTTGAATACACAAATAATGAACAAATGCTGAATCACAGTCATCGTTTACTTGATGTGAAATTGATCGGTTCAACTTACAATTTCAATTATTTTCTTCTATATAATAATTTGTTTCGGGAACCACAATACTCAGTTTGATTTTTAGTGAAACTTGGAGTCGTGTTACATTTAAACCTTAGTGGGTATGTAGTTCTTATTTTATATTTTTTAACCTATTCTTGCTTTTGTCTTTTTCCCAACAGGTGTTGAAAGAAGTTGAAGTTACGTCATTGAATATACTGGCGACATCTATGATCGAGATTTTATATTTTATGTGTGTGATTCTAATTCTTAATCTTTATCATGTATACAAGGGAACACGTATGTGGAAATTGTATCTAACTTACTCAAAATTGCAACCCAAAGTTTTGAAGTAGGAAAGAGAACATTGACGTAAATATAGCCAGAATGGTATAAAAGTGTGGTTTGTATTTTATTTGCGAATCAGTGGAGTTGAGACACGTTACTCTATAACATTAACCTGAATTTTCTAATCTTTTTATTACAACAAAACTAGTGCAATCATTTGCAAAATGATACACAAATATGTACGTTAGAAAGTAACGGATCATAATATCAGGTACATACAGAACCGGTTCTATGGAGGGACAAAGTGGGCACGCGCCCAAGGCCCTAAGCTTCTGGTGCCCCGCGCCAGATAAAAATAGATTTTGATAGATATGACGAGTTTACACGACACTAAGGAAGTAATCTGATTCTTCCTGACTTTTGGATTATTTTGACATGAATGATGTTTTGTCGTATTTCCACTTTTGGTCGGAAATGAGTTCATGACGTCATTGTGTTCCATACGTGTAAATGTATCGGGTTTCGAAGCGACGTATGAGGTAGTCAGGTGGCGTGAATTATCAACAATAATAAAATGTTTATCCATATCTTAAAAGTGTATTCCAAATGCACATTTATCAAACTTTAATCAGCTTTCCTGTGAATTTAGTGTAGTTTGACATACGACAAAATAGTATTCAGCCTGATATATATAAAAATATTTAAACTACTGAAAATTAATAAAAAATAAATACTACCTACAGAATATCGTGTTCAAACATTTCACTAATAAATAGTAAATGTGAACTGTACATTTAATTAGAGTGAAATCATGATGTGAAAATATTTATTTATAGGAAACAATGTAAATTCACTACAGCGCCAACATTCAATGAAATCATGATGTGAAAATATTTATTTATAGGAAACAATGTAAATTCACTACAGCGTCAACATTCAATGAAAGGTAAACAAAACAGAGTTATGTTTTTGGATATGATTTAAAATTGCCACTTTCATAGACAGATCAATCAATTGAAATTTGAACACACCCAGTTCAGTAATTAAAAGTAATGAACATGGCACCAGTGGTACAACGGAAATGAGAAGAAATATTAATTTAGAAAATTGTATTTGTAATGTCGATGTTTTACTTATTCCTCTTTGATAATAATATGATACACGTAAATTCAATGCAATAATTATATAATGTATAAGACAGCTTTTGCTTCAGACTAATGAGCAAGAGTCTGAGATCTTCATGAGTCTGAGTTACTCATGCAAAGTTTCAAATGATTCTTAAGTATCGAGAATTTAGGGTGAAGTAGTTTTTTGTTGGGTCATTCCACACCATTTCGACCCATTTCTAATTAATTTGTCGCCTCACCATTTTTTTAAATATTTATATTTATAATTTGACCACTTATTTAGACACCTTTCAAGTGTTCTAAACCGACATTGAAATTTTTTTTCAGGCTTGCGTTTGGATCTGGCAACCATTTTTAATCAGCGACGTGCGGTGATTTTACAGTTTTCAGACCTTCACACAAATTGCTCTAACTTCTGTTCTATAATTCTAGATGTAATGATTCAAAAATAATTTTCTTAAAAAATAAATGCCCTTTCTTTTTATTTATTATAATTTTTACTTCCAGATTAGTAGTTTCCAAGCTCTACTACAATAAATCCGATAGATTTTTTTTTCATAATTTATCATCTTTAGAGCACAAAATAACCATGAAGGGGACAAAACAACTTAACCATATTTCTCACAGTTACTGTTCACTGCCGGGTAAGCCATAAAATTGTAAAACATATGAGGTGTCTGGGCGCTCTTTTTTTGGGAAAAAGAGATCAATGCTGGAGATAATCGTGAAGAGAAAAATAATTTGGTTGTGTCACTGGATGACAAGAAACTGTATCCTAAGGGGTGTTATTGAACGAATTGTCGAGTGAAAGAAGATCCGTGCAGGAAGATTACAAATAATTTACGGCATCAAAATAAGTAAGTCCTATTCTGCTACAAAGCAAAAAGCTGAATATCGAAGAGCATGGAGATTGCAAGGAAAGACCTGCCCCTGGGCAGAAAACAATGAATGAATGGATATTTACTATTTAAATACCTACAATATGTCAAATGAAATAACTCATTGAAGATTTTTATTTTGATGTTGGAGGAGAACCTTCAAATCAGAGCTTCACGTACAGTTGCTGGCAATGGACTCCAACGTCCTGGAATACTCGCGCTGACTCATGTCGTTGTGTGTATCTCCGAGGCGATGAGCGAATTTCAAAAGCAAGTCTTCAAGAGAAACTTCTGCTATCTCTTTAGACTCTAGGCAACACACATGGGGAGAAGTGAGTATTTCAGAGTATATGTACGTCATTATTATTGCTGGTGACTGTACCTTATACCCACATTTTAGCAGCTCTCAAAGATTACGCAAGTCTGCAAGTGCGAGTCTGCATCGTGTGCATTTATCTTCTTAAGTCCATGTTTTGCTTACCTTCAACAATGAACTCAATTAGTTATTGCAACTGTGCCATGTCATTGTTGAATTCACCATAGCTTTCAATTAATATTTACAGAAGTTTACTATACGTTCACTCGAGGAGTGCAAAGTTTCGAAATATAATACATGCAGAAGATATTATCAGGTAAATATATTTATTATATGTTACCGGGTTCAGATCGCCTTAGATCTCTTATCCAATGTATTGTAAGGAACATAACAATTCATAATTTCATTTTCAAAGTGAGGTGTGATTAGTAATGGCAAAAATTCTCAGGTATTAAACAAGTTGAGACTCATGTTTTGTTTGCTTGATGCTAATCTCTTCAGTATATGTACTCCTGTTCTACATAGGCTTAATATATATTTTTTTACATGTCCAAATGCATATACTAAAAAGTACGTAATACATAGTTGTTCCTATCACATAGTCAGCAGGTTAGGTTAAATATGTTACCCTGGATATCCCCGGTTTCTTCTTTTGGTTACGAAAACATTTCGTCCGCATTTTCTTCACATCTCTGCTACGATTGTATTCTACCGTGTAAATAGAAGAAAGCTTATAGCATATAATGCCATAGCACGGCATATTTCAGAGATAGATCGAGGTCAAGGTCAAAGTCTTATCGTGTTGGGTTTTGTCTATTAGTGAGTGTCACTCCTTTTGTTAGGACTCTAATGGTATGTTGGGTTAAATTACTCACATCTCTATATGTCTTTTCCACAACAGTCACAGTAATGGACTATTTTGTTCATCATTCTTGGCTGGAGTCAGTGGCTTCACATTTGGAGATCCAGACTATCTTTATTGTTATGATGTTTGTTCTTCCGCCGGATTCGTTTCTTTCTTCCTGAATACCTTCCTAAGGAAAGACGATGTTGACGGTAAGGTTGCGTCGACTACCACGACGATGCAATCTCACAAGCGAGGAAGCTTGAACAAATTACGACTGTGGTTGGTTTGTCCAATCATGTTGACCGCTGGGTTAGGATGGTGTGGTTGTGCTGGCCAAAACTTCATTCTTGTCCTCGCCATCAAATCATGTAGAGTCTCCTGATCTAGGACATCTCGTATCATTGCATTTGGTATGTATCTGTCTGCTGCTGCTATTATCCGCAATACTTTGGCACTGACTGAAGGCTGACCAACACAACCAATCAGATGCGAGTACGTCACGAGCGCAGATGTAATGGCGGCCTAGTGAGATGTAAACAATACATCACTTGACATGTTTAAAAGACGATAACTATTGATTGTGAAGTAAGTTTTTATTACCCTTTAATATCATACCATTCAAATAAGTTTTCCTCTACGTAGAGAAGTATTGTTGGCGCAAGAGAGCTCAGCAAAGTATGATGGCGTTTATATTATCTTCATTCTTTTGTTCGTCGTCTGCTTTTTTTGTTAATTATTATTAATTGTATTGTGCGAATCTTTGTGCATTCGAATATTCCCACAGAGATATCTTCCTTCACTAGATCTTGTACAAATTTGGTTATCTTTTCATGGCCATTGTTTTTTTTTACCACACTTTTGTCTTTTGTTATCTTCCTGATTACCACAATAAATTGTTCTTGCGAAATACTTTTTATATTTGTGAGCTGAGCAGACATATTGTTGACTGAGGAATCAATCGATATCATTCAACATGATTAATCATCATTAAGCATTACAATAATACAATAGATGTCGTCATCAATACAAATATAAAACATAATACAAGAATTGGATAAACACACAATAAAAGAAACAACACAAGAACACCATAAACATATAAATATAAAACATAAAACAACAATAGCATAAATATATGTATTGTATGTATAAATGTGTGTATAGGCTATATATGTATTGTAATTTCCAATATATAGAAATAATTTTCTCCTGTACAAATTGATTTTTTTTAATATGTAAGACAGAATATTGAGGATATGAGCGAGCTCATAAGCATTCACGATGATTTCATTCTGTTTAAATTTATAAAAGGTAGAAAATTCCAGAAGACTCGTGTGTAATGTACTTGATATTATCTCGTGTTTACGTAAATATTAATTGTAACTCAGCGCGTCATTAAACTACTCGTTAATCTCGTCGTAATATGAATCACAGACCAAAAAAGACAACACCATGTTCACGAAAGTTAATCGTTCAGTTCCGTGAAAATTTCCACTTCTAGCCATGTATTCAACCCAGAGCAAAAACATTACCTACAAACCAATGTCGCTTTTAAATACATCTTTTACAGCGCATACGGTGCACGTATGGAAGAATACAACAGTTGTCTCAATTATAAACATCATGCACTGGCTCATGGACAGAAATATCTCAATATATAGGGTGTTTCATAAATAATTGATTGGTTACAAAAATTTATTGCAAGTAAACTATTGAACTTCCGTTAATGTAACCAGTCTAGAACGATCGAGGAACGCAAACAGTTTGTGCGCGCATGTTTAATCAAACTGAGAGTTCACATCCCTGCCGCTAGGCGACACTCAAATCACCCTGCAATGTTTTGGTCCCCAATATCACTGGATCTTACACCGTGTGACTTCTCTTTGTGGGGTTTCATCAAAGACAGGATATTCGTCTCATCGATGCCGCAGCCCTAAGGGAGTGTATCATCGCAGCGATAGACACTATCGGCAGGCACATGTTGATACGAGTGTGGCAAGAAGTACACACGATCGTATCGATGTGTGCCCACGGTGCACACATTGGACGTTTCTAGGTGTACAAAGAAACTGTTTGAGTTCCTCGTTCGTTCCGGACTGGTTTCATTAACGTAAGTTAAATACTTTACTTGAAATACATTTTTGTAATCCCTCAATTATTTATGAAACACCCGGTATAGGTGAGATCCAAAGGTGCCCTCAGTTTTTTTTTTCTCAGGGGAGCATAACAAGATTTCATATCTTGATCTATAGTCATGGAAACTTGTTTTTCACCATTTGTTATTATTATTATTATTATTATTCATATGTAATTGAAATTGAATTAAAAATACTTTGGTGTTGATGCCAAATTCAGAGTTGAGTTGAAGACTAAAATTGGTAAACGCTGTAAGTGCCACAATAATTCAAACACGTTTTCTACGTCAAACTGTGAAATGTGCAATGCTTTATAATGTGGTAAACGTGAAAAGTGGCTGGTATCCCTCTAAGCAGTTCAAAGGGCGTGTAAAGAGGTCACTAGTGTGAACGTTCTTACGGGCTAAGGAGCTTAAGAATGCGATTTCCCAACACTTTCGCTTTTGGCACTTACAACGTTTACCACTTTTAGTCCTCAGTTCACTTTAAATATAAACTGGATTCGCCTTGCTTACTCACCATGAGCATCTATTAACGTTTATGAATAGTTTTTTTCTTGTACTGTTTCACGACTCAAAGATACCAAACAGACCACTTAATCTTCTCTCCTTCCTGATACCTGATTCAGGGCCTCCCCGATGGCGCAGTGCTAATGTCATCGTCTTGTAATCAAGAGATCCCGGCTTCGATACCCAGTGGAGGCACATAGTGGTTCGAATCCCACTTCAAACTGTAGGTCCGGTCCAGATTAGCCTCACCGTGCATAAAGTGGACTCAATCAATCAATCAATGATACCTGATCCTTGAAGGCGCGTTACATTGTCATCGTCAGATCCCGACCAGTGGAGAAATTGCAGAGGATCGTGTTGAGAAGTGGTTAATTCTTAATATTTTCTGCACCATAAATATCTGATGTTTCCTAAAAATAACAATTTTGATTCCAGAATTGCTTACACTTCAGTGCGAAAGTAGCATCTAGAATTCCAGATTTTTGACTGCGTCGGCAAATGGCGAATTTTTCAGTCCTAAACGTTAGGATTATAAAATTTCCCTTCCGAATCACTTCTCCATAGCCCTAGTTACGGCAGTCTAAAATGATTTTAATGCCTCTGGTAATAATGTTCTCTCCTAATTTTTGTAGACATGACAGTGTAGCTTATAACTTGTATATCACACAAAACAATATTATTTGTAATAAGATATCACTACAATTTCACCATTCTAGGCGGGGCAAGTGTCCCTATGGCCCCCCTATGGTTACTTAACGCTACAGAAATGTGAAACAAATTCGTAGACTTTCCACTTAGTTTTCACGATAACTATTCAATTAAATATTTATGTCCTCTTTTAAATTATGATACATCTCTTCCTCTGTAAATTTATTAGCCATTAAAAGAAAACCGAGTAAACTCGTGTGTCTTTCGTGTTTTAGGCTAACGTTCTCTGCACGTTTCACATCACAATCACAAATGTTACGTACTTCTGTGTTATTGTCTGCTATAAGGAATGTTATAAGATTTTGCTTCGTCAAAAGTGGCTTTATTTATTCGACTTTGTATATATGTCAAAGTTAAGGCTACAATGCCTTCGACATTATGTCACATCTTGTTTACTAATAAAGTACAAATTTTTAAAAAAACAGATAGAATGAAAATTAGTTTAAAAAAATTATACAGTTTATAAACGCACACTGACACACGCTCACCCTTTCACACACAAATATGGCAGCACAGTTTATATTGGACACACACACATTGTAATCCTTACACGTAAGCAAAAGTGGCAAACAGTGGCCCATACAGCACACAAATATCCAGCAGGCACCTAATGGACGTCTTCTGGATATTCGTGTCGAAATTCTGGATATCCATAGTATTTCCCGAAATGTCCAGTAGACATCCATAGGATGTCCCCTTGATATCCATATGTCTATCCAGCGGACATCCATAGGATATCCAGGAAGGAAATGTTTTGGACATTCTGTGGATCATTTTTGAACGTGTTTTGGACATTCTATGGATGACTTTTGGACATGTTTCGGACATGGGTTCACGTGATAGGGACATTATCTGGATGTTTTTATTTCATTGTGCATAAGGATATATTCTGGACTAAAATTGTACCTAATCTGGACATTATGTTGACATTTCTTGTACATACTTTCGATACGAAAAGAACATTCCTGGACTGGATTTACACAAATCGAAGATCTGGGGTACATATATGCTTATAAATAACTCTCTCTACCTCTCACTCTCTCTCTCACACACACGCACTGACGCACACAAATTCACACACACACACATTTACACATCCGAAAAATGCTTTGTATTCACACGCGGATCAATGATAAGCAGAGTATGCAGAGGTTATTCTTCACTAGCACGACTAAGCAAGTTAACGTCCTCATTGCAATCTCGCGTCTGGCGTTATGTTTGAGGCAGAAAGAAAGCCTCGTGGAAAAGGAATTTCGCTTGGTCTAGCGCATGCATGCGTGACTCGCTGAGAAGATAGTAGGCCTACGGAGGACGCAATTCCTTTGGGATATATTTTTAAGTTACGATTTATTATTGCGCCACAGAATTTGAGTCCTAACATAATTAACATGATATTAGATACTATGAATGAACCTTTACACGAATATCAAAATATTTTTGTCAATTGTTTTTTAACATGTAGACGTAATACCACATATCCCATAAATGTCCAGGAAAGGAAATCCCCTGGACGTCCAAAATTGGAGATTCTATGGATATCCAAGACGGGATATCCCATGGACGTCCCATATATATCCAGAGCTAGATATACAGAACTGGATATCCATAGAAGATCTAGGGGTATCCACAATATCCTTGGATCTGATCTGGACAATATGGATATCCTATGGACTCCTTTCGATATTTGTGCAGTGCCCCCCCCCACCCATAATTGCCGACATTGACTTTAACTATTACATGTAATTATTTTATGTTTCTGTGCTTTACATTTTTCTGTCATTCTCTGCATCTGAGTTTGAGAAGTCAAATTAATAATGTTTCATTATTTAATAGATGTAATTTTTACAATTTTTTGAACGTCACTATTGAGGAAGAGGCATGGATTGTAGGTGGCAACTTGTTTAAGTAAAATATTTTAAAACTAACAAACAAATATTTCCATATCAAAAATACTTCCTCACAAGGTGAGCACGCTACATGAGAATGGTAAAATTACAGTACTACACAATACTTTTACAAGCCTTAAACATACAGTTGCTACAACTTACTAGAGTAGAATATTCGACAATCTATGGTATAGTATGAATTTGGTATGTAATTATTCCACAATGTCTATTTCCTGTAACTTAAAGGTTGCACCTTCACTGATTGATTGATTTCGTGTTTTAAGTTCACATTATGCATAGTAAGGCTAATTGTGACTGGACCTACAGTTTAAAGTGAGATCCGAACCATTATGTGCCCCCCACCTGCTGTCGAACCCGGAATCCCTTGATTACAAGCCGACGAAGCCACCACTGCCCCACGCGAAGCCATCATGTTCTACAGATTTCAAACACACATCCACACTAATTTTCAAACATTCTGCCATCAGACAGTTTCCTTAACATGTAGTACACCTTGCAAAAATAATATAGAATAAGAAAGACAGACCCAAATTAATACTTTAAGGAGTTTTCGCAAACTTGCCGTGGGCCTCCCCGATGGCGTAGTGGTAGCATCGTCGCCTTGAAATCAAGGTGCTCCGAGATCAATACCCGGTGGAGGCACATAGTGCTTCGGATCCCACTTTAAACTGTAGGTCCAGTCGCGATTAGCCTTACTGTGCATAAAGTGAGCTTAAATCACCAAGTCAAACAAGCAAACTTACGATTTTGCTATCCGCAGGAAGAGTTCTTATCTTGTGTTACGAGATGGCGACACTGTTTTGCCAAATGTTTTTAGGTTCTTGAGAACAGCTAGTTTCCTCCATTGCCTCAGAGGAAGTTTTCAGAAAATTCTTAATTTTTATTGTGTTGTGTTTGTTTTATACAGGTCCTATTACAACGATGCACTTTTAACCTCTCTCAAGGGGCTTCTATGCCTCTTGTTTATTATTGATGATTGTATTCTTAGGCACACCAACAATTTTAAAATAATCAAAAAATCGAGTTAACTCTCTGCAATGGCATTTCAGTTCACGAAATAGCACGTGTCTACATTAGTTGTTTCTGTTATACAGTGCGTTCGAAAAGTAAATATACACCTATATAAATACGATTATATGTTGATAGATTGAATTCCGTGCGCCGCGAGTAATGTTTCCTGCAAAGGTTTGGTAATCCTGTGTTGTGTGCCGTTTGATTCCGCGAGCCAGTCAGGCTCTTGCTTCGAGACGAGAAGGTGTGTCTGGTTCTTTGTTGTTCATTGTGTGTTCGGCGCCTGACAGGTGTATAGTTACTTTTCGAACGCACTGTATTTCGTTATTCTCATGATCAATTACTTCGCTGTCACTATATCTTATTACAGTAGATTGATTGAGTTGGTGTTTTAAGTCCACTTCATGCACAGTAACGCTAATCGGGACTGAACCTACAGCTTCAAGTGGGATCCGAACCACTATGTGCCTCCATCGGGTATCGAGCCCGGGACCTCTTTATTACAAGCGACGACGGGGAGGCCCTCATAGAGGGGGGAAAGCGACTACAGTTACCAGCCTTTGCAGCAGCATGTACTGCTTCGTTCTGCTCACTCGATTCCTCCCCCTTCTCTACCGCTATGCCTGCCTTGCTCCAGAGATTACCGGGATAGAGTATATATTTTGTTACTTTGAAAAGTTTTTTAATTTCCTATTTTTCATATTCTTACTTTCCTACCCCATTCTGCCCCGAGTGTTGAGGTTTGGCTTTGGTAACTAAAATCAGTAATAACTTACGTTTAATAGTAACTATTTGTCATAGCATACAGCTAAAACTATTGGGATTTACCTCCTGTGATTGTTAGATATAAAGTATTAACATAAATCGCCTTACCTGCAAGGAGATATTTTTCAAAATTATATAAATTCACAAAAAGAATGCAAGAGTCATAATCCTCGTAAACAAACGACTCTACAATGTGATTCACGACTTCCCATGATGCAACAGAAAAAATAAGGAAAATTGCAGAGTCTCCACAATATGCAGCATCTGCCAGAGGTTTTAGGCAGGGTACCCCGTTCTGCCTCGGTTCCTCTAATCAAGTTAAGTTTACAAATTCACTTATTAATTGCAATTAGTATTTTCTTGGTTTGGTGCACGTTTATTTTTAGTTTTAAATGCTATCATGGTAGGTGATAATTTCAGGTTTCCGGATATCTATCCGTCTGTGGGACATCACAATGATTAGATGTCGATATACCCCCACCCCTTTCATTTCTAAATATAGAACAATACTTCTTTCATATAATCATCACCCCAAATATAATGTGATTAATGTACATGTGAAATGAAATTTGTCTAAATTATTGTTGTGGTTACAGATATGAATGCGACTTGTTATTAAAATTGTGAATTGAATTTTTGAATGAAACTGCTAATATTGAAGAATTCTAATGTTATGGCTTTGTTAATAAATGATTGAAATTTATATTATTTTAGTACGTTCAATATTAGACACTTATGTATACTATACGTTTGGTTATATTATTGTAGTTAAGTTGTCAATCTTTAGTTTATATACTTATAGGGTAATGTTAACATCTTTCTAATGCTACGTTATGTGCCTTAATTCTAAAGGTGGCGAGAACAGCTACTGTCGTTACGGTCTTAGTGTTAGAAATACTTGGCTTGGTCAATGATTGGATTTTATTGATTTGTTGTTTTAAGTCCACTTTATGCACAGTAAGGCTAATCGGGACTAGACCTACAGTTTAAAGTGGGATCCGAACCACTATGTGCCTCCACCGGGAATCGAACCCGGGATCCCTTGATTACAAGGCGACGGCGCTACCACTGCGCCATCGGGGAGGCCTGCTTGGTCAATGAAACTGAAAAACTTTTGAATATAGTGCCCTATGTTTCACGCTGAGGTACATTCACCGTCAATAAAATGAAACACATAGATCTGGATACGACTCATTACACCCCAAAGCAGGTTATGTTGGCTGTTTAAGGGGGACTTAAGCATATCGCCCACTGAGACGCCGGGAAACTCCGAGAAACGTGACAACAGAACTTCTGTTGTGTGCTTCTATTGAAATCAAATGGTGTAACGCGTACTAGAGAAAAAGGCGAGGAACCGAAGCGAGGAATTTCAGTGCCAGAAGTCGGCAGAAAATTTTCCATTGACCGCGCCTCCAAATACCCTCTCGTGTAATTCCGCATATCTTCGTTTAGCTCCGGCAAGCGTCGTGCTCGGCTCCGCTGTAGCCGAGCATGGAGCATGTTCGGCGTGGCAGCGCGGTACATGGGCGGACTACCCTCGGAAATGTGCATGGAATTTTCCACTCGCATGTACAGTGGTGGAAAAAAGTTCTTCCCCATAAGACTTTAATGGCAGTAAATAATGCCGGAAAGGTAGGCAACACACATTGCACCTTTAGGTGATCGGGTGATTCAGTCTGTCTCAAGGAGCAACTCGTCTTTCATGCAATAGCCAACAGACACAGGAAATGTAGAAAAGTCACGTGACTTGTCAGGTGGAATGTTGTTCGTCATAAAATAGCCTTTTCTCAAGCCAGGTCGCAGAACCGACAAGAGTTATAGCCTATGTCCGAAAATCATTCCCCTAAAACCGTCGAACGAAACGCTAAAATAATTCTTGCCTTAATTTTATAAGGCTACTATACTATATGTGCCGCAGTAGCTCGGTCGTTAGGGAGTTTGATTACCATGCGAGAGATCTGAGTTCGATCCCCGACTGGGGAGAATTGGAATTTTGTCCACCTGTTCAAGTGGCTCCGGCGCCCACCCAGCGTCGTATAAAATGGGTACCTGTAGGAAGCTTGGGGGGGGGAGGAGGTAAAGGCGGCCAGGGGCGTGGTGCTGATCACATTATTACCACCTTCGGCCGTAACAAGAAAGTGTGGGACCCTAACTCCGCACCCCTACACGCCTTCATGGCTTGGTTCAAAGCACAAGGTAGCACTTTGCTTTTTCATTTACTATACGTCCCGATTTTATCGGAACAGAACTTTCTAATTTCTACGTGGACATTCTTCCAAGTTCCGTAGGGATGTGAATAGGCTCCAGTTTTTCTTGACACAATTCATCCATGTTATATTTCATTATAAAAACCACGGCCGATATCCTGTGTGTGTGTGTGTGTGTGTGTGTGTGTGTGTGTGTGTGTGTGTGTGTGTGTGTGTGTGTGTGTGTGTGTGTGTGTGTGTGTGTGTGGAGGGGGGGCGCTAAAATTCAAACATGTGAGGTGATACCTTTCTCACTACTCCATTCTCAGATTCTTCGTATCAGAAATAAATCTTAATTCCACACACTGAAAATGTATCACTTCCTACATCTTAGCACGCAAATATCTAGCAGCAGGTAGGCAAACTGTAGGTGCATTCGCGATTAGTCTTACTGTGCATAAAGTGGACTTAGACACCATATCAACCAACCAACACAATCCCGTTATTGTCCAGATTATTGAAATAAGAAGCTTCGTCGCGAATAACATAAGCAGGAAGACAATGTGAAATTACCGAACAGAAACAGAACCTAAAACCTAGAACAGCTAGATTGGATTAAATCGACGATACAGCACGCGTTCTGAAATGAAGAAGAATACGAAAGTTGAAGGACCTCGATATATACACACACTTTTCCTCCCCTCAATGGTAAGATATCTTTCTTTCAGAGAAGGCTTAACGTAGGCCTTCAAGGCCAAGACGAGAAAGCGTTTTACATGCAATGGCGGAACCGAAACACAGGTCTAGTTTGATATGAAAGCTGTGTTCCTCCTTATTTCGTACGTCATTGATAACAGGAACACGGGCCTCGCCTGCTCACCCTAGTTTCGTAGAGCAGACGCCTGTTCGCCACCCTTTGGTTCCGTGACCTTCGCTCGTAGTTAGCAAGAGTGAATGACTCACCAGATACCTGTTGCCTGTGAGCTTATACAAGAATAGATATTTCGTTAGCGTCTGTAAGTATTGTTTCATCTGCAGTTATTATCAGTTAACGTTCGAATTGTTTCCTAATTGTTACGTTATTTATAAATTAGTTCTCGAGAGTGAGCTTTCTATCTATTTGCACGGGGGGGGGGGGGGGTATACAGCCTGCATGTATTATTTTTTCCTGAAACAAGAAGAAATTCAAAGACAAAAAAAAGAGTCGTAGAAGAGTAGTTAACAAAAAAAAGAAGAAAACGAAAATGTAAATGTTTAAATAAATTATTGTATAGATCGAGTGAATAATATTTTCTCACGGGGCCTCCTCGATGGCGTAATGATAACGTCGTCACCTTATAATCAAGGGATCCCGGGTTCGATACACGGTAGATGCACGTAGTAGTTCGTATGCCATTTTAAACTGAAGGTCCAGTCCAGATTAGTTTATCTGTGCAGAAAAAATAAAAAAGAAATTGTCACAGTGTAAGAAAATTTAATGTTCAACCACATACAAAAGGGAATAATTTATTACATGTTGGAGTTCACATTTATAGCCAACACAATTATGGATCGCAACGTATTTTCTAAGATCCATTTTAATTATACGTGCATGATAAAATAACAGAAGTTGAGGAAAGAGAAAGTCAAGTGAAACACAGATGTCTTCTCCAGAATTTCAAATCTCGTTACGTAAGGTTCTGGGTTGAAGTCCCGGGCAGGCATGACTTTCTTGTTCTTGCCGTTTTATCTGCTTTATTTCATCATAAATCGTCGTTATGGTTTACCTACAGGGGAAGAATAATGGCAATTGCCAATACAAAGCCAATAACGAACAGAACAACACAGTAGCGTACGCAGGATTTCATCAAGGGGGTGTTATATATAAAACTTGTTCGAAATTCACATTACCATTGTTTTATGATACTTTAATTAAATAATAATTCTCATAATTAAATAATAATACTTATAATTAATTAATTGAATTACTAATAATAATACTACTAATACCACTACTACTATTAAGTAGTAGAGATCTACATAAATATAGTATTTATGAAAGCAATAAAACGAAATTAATTTCTAGTAATTCGATTTTTAACAAATTCTAGAGCATTTTTTCTTTCTTACGAAATAATTGTCTACTCAACGAGATGAGACATTTTAAGTGTGAAGAAAATCCATCGGGAAGGCGGACTGGTGACTGAGTTATTCTTGTCGGCCTAACCATTGTCTATACATTAGCCAAGTTCAACGAACCAAGAACTTTCTTTAGTTAATGCTCATTGTTCACACACAAAAATACATGATCATTGAACATTGTTGCAGCCGAGATACAAAACAACTTTTTTGCTCTTTAAAATCATAGTTGCCCTTATATCAGGTGGTTATAATTAAAGTGACGGTGTTCAGAGTGGTACAGCACGGGCTGTAATGAGAGTAGCAGTCTGAAACTTCGTAGATATGCTAATGAAGCAATGCGCTCGCGAATTATGAAAAAAAAAAAAAATAGTTCCAATTCTCGCCACCAGGGTAAAAAATGGCGCTGTAAGCAGTCAAAACTTGGTATAGTTACAGGAAAAACACTATAAATCTCAGAAAACAATACTCTTTGTAATAAAATATCGCTACAATTTCACTATTCGAATTACATGAACATTACTAAAGGAAAAAGCAACAAGCGTCACCAACAACAACCAGGGAGCTCACACAATGGTTAGGCAATTTCACCGACTTTGACGTCAGAGTTATGGAAAATTCCACGTTTTGACTGCTTACAGCGCCGTTTTTACCCTGGTGGCGAGAATTGGAACTATTTTTTTTTTTGGCATAATTCGCGAGCGCATTGCTTCATTAGCATATCTACGAAGTTTCAGACTGCTACTCTCATTACAGCCCGTGCTGTACCACTCTGAACACCGTCACTTTAATTATAACCACCTGGTATATTATTTTCAAGAATTCGTGTTTATTTTCAAGGCATTCACTCTTAAAGACGCGTGTTTGGAATGCTGTGCTTTTCTCCGTGCCGCATGGGAATAATAATTTAAATTATTATTATATTATTATTAGTAGTAGTAGTAGTACTGCCGCAGGTCCTTGACAGTGATAAATTGGTCATTTTTATTTTTTCCACAGCATTTTTCATAATATTTCAAAAGCTCAAGGGGGGTTTAAACCCCGTAACCCCCCCTTGCGTACGCCACTGGCACTCAATTAGGCAGATGTCAAGAAAGAAACAAGACTTTACAGTGTCTCCGTCTCTCGGTTTCTCGAATTGAAAATTGGTCTCCCGTTCTCGGTCTCGGCTAGTTAAATATAGAAATCGAAAAAAGTATGTGAAGATACATATATTTCATATATCCCGGTTTTATAGGAGATTTCGTGAGAGATGAAATAAATACTCTTCGATCATGTTTATTTTTATTAGTTTTGTTACGTAACATCACTTTTCTTCCTAGTCGCGGACGAGTGACCATTACATGAAATTAATGACGAAATACTCAAACACCTGTGACAAGGACGGTACTCAAATCCGGGAACTTTGGTGACGAGATCGAAGGTTGACCACTTAATGAGCTTGCCCACCGAGTCTGCTTAATGTTGCTTGTGTCAGGTAATTCGAAATAACTGTCAATATCCCACATTCATTATCATTTGTTTCATAATTTATCTTATTGATGTTATTAACCTGAAGTCGAAGAAATAGTTGAAAGGCAATAATGGAAGATGGAATGTCTCTGATGTTACTTCGTGTCGAATAATATGACGTGATATTATGATATGAATATATTAATAATATAATATGTCTAGTCATTCCATTGATTGATCCCAATTACGCACACAAAATATGGTATAATGTCCACTCCTAACCAACCTCCGTGGCGGAGTGGTTAGCACAGCGCGCTACGACAGCATGGGTCCCTGGTTCGAATCTCGGCTTTGCCATGGGTGTTCTTGGTGAGTGTCCGTTAGTCAATGTCATCATATCATCACTCATTACTCATCTTCATCGTCGCTATTTGCAAAAAGTGAAAGAATAGCAACACTAAATAACAAAAATCCAATCAGATTGAACATCTTCACCGATTTAATTCTATACCGTACCAAATTCCCAGTTTATTACTGCATCTTGCTTCATTTTACAGCATCTCAATTGTTTTCCGATTCGAAAAAAACTGGAATGTTGATCAGTTGATTGTGCATTGTTTCGTTGTTTCGATTGTTTAATTAACGTCGCATTGATTAGTTTTAGACCAATCGTGACAGAGGGAATCGAGAGCACAAAGGAAGGGGAAAAGACAAGTTAGAGACCACGCCTCTCTTTAAAGGTAGCATTCCGTGAATACGACTGAAGTGACTGCAGAATATTGTGGATAAAATTTGTTTCGCTTTTTTCTTTTATTTCTGTTTCAGTTATTTTACTTCGCTTTTCTTCTACCACTCGTGTTAAATGTGTCTGTGAGTAAACTCGTGAAATGGACGATGGGACAAAAAAATCTATGCCTCTCCCACGGTTCGAAACTGTGACCACAAAATATTGTCTTATTTTTAAAATTTACGCTAAATATGGTTTCACTCGTGTCTTTCTCAAGGCGTTCCATTACCTCTCCGATGGCGTAGTGGTAACGTCTTTGACATGCAATCAAAGGCTTCCGAATTCAATACCAGATAGAGAAACAATTAGCGTGTGGCAGATCTTGTTAAGAAAACAGTTGCTAAAATGTTCTTCTTGAGGCCACGTAGCACCCAGCTGTTGTTTGTTGTTGCTGGGGCATGAGTCATGTGACTCATGCTATCAATGCTCAATCCTTCCCGAGAACTCAGATCCACCAGACAAACTTAAGCGAATAATTTGTTATTTGGGTTGCATAAACAACAGGCTTTAAGACGTTACGAAATTCTAGGTCCCGTGGCCCAGGTAATTCTTTCTCCGACTGTACAGGATGGCGCGTTTCCGTCGTCTCAGTGGGGGTTAAACTTTAGGTGGCTTTAGTCCTGGCTGTCCACTGGAAATTTTATTGCAAATGCCACGAAATGTAAATGTGAGATATTTGTAATATGCAAACAGATGTGAAATATGTAACTAAATAAAATATGTAAAACAAAAAATGTAACTAACCATCATGCATATGTTGGTCTAAATGTTTTAGTTGCAATTGTATATTGAAGAGCCTCTCGATAATGTTAGTTTCGTATAGTTCGAAATACATAATTCTGAGCGTTGTCAACAATAATGAGAATTGGCTTCAAAATGGCACAATGCTAATTCTGTTCCCTTGTACTCAATGGGTCTTCGTTTCGATCCTATGTAGAGACACACATTATATAGTGATTCGGATCCAACTGCAACTGCAGATCCACTTCCGATTAGCCTGTCTGAGCATGACGTGGGCAATCGACAGCAAGTTAATCTTAAAACATTTTATGCACATTGTTGTGTGTTATAAAACAGGTAAAATTAGGGTTTTATTCAGAATTTTTGAACTTTCGGGGTTTAAGTTCATATTTAGGGGTAAGTAATTTTGAGCCAATATTACCATAAAAACTTTAGGAAGTAATATTACAAGGTATGTAAGTATCACAAAACATAGATGGGCAAGCCATGTGGCACTGGGAGAGGAAAGAAGTGGAAAACTTGATGGTAAGAGACCTGGAGGACGTCCGAGACAAGGGTGGAGTTGGAACCAAAGGAAATTGGTAAGGAAGGGAAAGATTGGATTCACCTTGTATAGAGAAAGCTTGTGTTGCTGCAGAGTCTCGTAGCGAATGTCAGGGAATGCTCTGTAGTAGCATTGATATGCAATTCAACCTAATTCTGCGGCGGAGTGTTTATCAGAGTGCCATGAGTCCTAGATTCGAATCCCGACGTTTGTATGGGTGCTCTTAGTGAGTGGCCTTTGAATAATTTCTTCGTATCACTCACCCTAATTTTTACGTTTAGCCAAAAACTGGAAGGAAGGCGAAGTAAAATGAAGGAAATCAGGAAATGCAATTCGAGACCAAAGTTTGTTTGAACTTTTTGCTTGGAACTTTAATTTCTCTATTTGCAATTATTGTCTCACATCAAATGAAGTATTATTACTCTGAAAGTAAAGATCGTAATGATATCTATTTGATTGATTAAAGAAATAATGACAGAATGTTGACTTATGATTATAATCATCGTTTACTTTATGTGAAATTGATCGGTTCAACTTACAATTTCAATTACTTTTTTTGTCCTTAGAACTTGTTGTGGGAACCTTAGCATCTACTTTTCTTTTTTAATGAGGATTGGAGTTATGTCTTACTTCAGCCTTAGTGGATATCTAGTGTTTTGTTATTGCTGTTGCTCTATTCTTGCCTTCCTTTTTTTCTTTCAACCGCTCTTCAAAGAAGTTGCAATTAAGTCATAGAATACTTGAGTGACATCTATGATGAAGATATTATACTTCATGTGTGTGATGACATTTCGCAAAGGAAGAAAAAGTGGAAGAATATGCCTTTTGGGAGGCGGAAACTACATTTATTCCCGAACTTAAAACACCCCAGACGCAAAGTTTTTAAGCCCTCGTTTGTCTGTAATGGCGTCATCAAAATGACTGTCATGACGAAGATTGTATTCCTGAAACCTGGTAGTTCATTGCAGCTATTTATCATTCTTACCTTACCTTACCTCATGGCGCTACAGCGCTTGTAGGGCCTTGTCCTCTATAATGACCTTAGTCCATTCTTCTCTATTTGCAGCTTTCTGTCTCCATCGGCTCACTCTCAGCTGTCTTAGATCAGCCTCTGCATCATCCAGCCACCTCTTCCTGGGTACCCCTTCATTCTTCTACCTCCTGGTTTTCCGCAGAAGACGTCCTTCGTCGCTCTGCCCTTTTCCATCCTTTCCATGTGTTCTAGCCACTACAACCGTTTTATTTTTTTCAGTTACTAAGTCAGGTTTTCCACATAAAATCCTTAGTGCTGCATTTCTGCGTATTCGCCATTCTCCATTCTGTATTACACCTCCAAAAATCTTCCTCATAACTTTTCTTTCCCAGGTCTTTAGTGCCGTCTGATCTTCTTTTGTCATGCACCATCATTCTGCTGTGTAAAGTACTTCTTCAGTTATCTTCAGTTTGCATGATATTAATGATGACTTTAGTTGCTTTTGCAATGCATTATAACAAATGTTACCTACTGCTATTCCAGCTTTAATTTCTATTTCTTGTTCATTCCATTCCGTGATCCGTGATCCTAGGTATTTAAATTCTGACACTCTCTCAAACTGGTAATCATCTATGGAAAGAATTTCATTTTCTGGTTGTGTAGTCCTTGACATAAGCATATATTTGGTCTTTACTTGGTTCTTTTCTAAACCAACCTTTCTTCCTGCACTTTCAAGTTGTTTGAACTCTCCTATAACATCTCTTGTTATTCTGCTAATCAGGTTTATATCGTCTCCATATGCAAAACATTGCAGCGTTTTATTCAGTAATGTGCCTCCTGGGTTTATGTCCATATGTCGGATCACATGTTCCAGGCTGATATTGAATAGGATTATCGAAAGTACGTCTTCTTGCCTCAGTCCTCTATTAACACTAAAATCTTGTGATGGTTTATCCTGGATTTTAACTTTACTTTTTCTATAAGAAAGTGTAATCTTTACTAGATTTACAAGTTTCTTTGGTATTCTGAAACCTGCCATAATGATATACAGTTGATTTTCTATATATGCTTTCATCTGCTTGTTTGTAATGTACGAAAAGTTGATGTACATTAATATAGTACACATAACTCTTCTCCACCAACAGGCATCGGATTCTGAAGATATTATCTGTAGTGGATTTGTTCTGACGAAATCCACATTGATAATCTCCTATGATCTCCTCTGCATAGGGTTCCAATCTTTTTTCAATTACCTTTGAGAACACTTCCTATGCTGTGCTTAATAAAGATATTCCTCTGTAGTTTCTGCATTCCATTTTATCATTTCTTATGGATCGGGTATATTATCACTACGTTCGAATCTGATGGCATTATTTCCTCTTTCCATACTTGCACTATAAGGTTTTATATTTCTTCTCTTAATATATATATCCACCTTGTTGTCTTAATTCCGATTGGCGCTTTATTAACTTTAAGGCTATTAATGGCTTCTTCTACTTGCATTCTATTTGGTTCCGAAACAAGTACTTCTGGGCCATGTATGTTTTCCATGTCTTCTATTTCTTCTTATGGTTTATTCAGCAGTTGATTGAAGTATTCGGTCCATCTTTCCATTATTACTTCTTCGTCTCCAATTAGTTCTCCGTTCTTATTCTTAAAATACGTTGTTCTTGTTTGATATCCATTTCTCTCATCTATGATTCTAGCGTGCATTTTCCTTATCTCCTATTTTCTGACATTTCTTCAATTTCTTCCATCTTCTTCTTTTCATATTCTCCTCTTATATTATTATTTCTCTTTTAGCCCCTCTTCTCTTATTCTTATACTCAGTTATACTGGCCCTTCTTTTCTTCTGAATCCATGATCATTCTTGCCGAATTACGATCTTTAATCAATCTTTTTCATTCATCATCATACCATTCATAGGATTTAATCGGTTGCTCATATCCCACTGTCTCTTCAGCTGCCTCAATGATACTTTGTTTAATTCTTTCTCCATCTATTTTCCACCAATTCTTGTTCTTCTTCCCTATTAAGTTCTAATTTTTCCTGTATTTTATCTTGAAATTGTTTGGCACATTCCTCTCTTTTTAAGTTGCTGTATGTTGAATTTTACTTGTTTCTTTCCCATCTTCAGTTTCATCATTGAAATTCTCTGGCGATATTTAACTCTGACTAGAAAATGATCCGAGTCCACATCTGCCCCTCTACAACTCCTCACATCCGATCCGTGTCTTCGGTCAATAAGAACGTGGTCAATCTGGTTTCGCGTAATACCATCAGGTGAATGCCATGTCTCTTTGTGTATATTCTTAGGCAGTAGTAAGTGCTACTGTTGGTCATTCTCTTGCTGGTAGCAAAACTTATTAGTCTTACCCCATTGTCATTACTTTCATTATGCCGGCTATGTGGTCCAACTGTCGGTCTAAAAGCCTCTTCTTTTTCGATCCCCCATCACCAGCTTCACATCATGTTTCGGCACTTCGTCATAACCCTCTCCAGTTCTTCACAAAACGGATCCTCTACTTCTTCCTCAGCTTCCTCTGTAGGTGAGTGGGCACAGATGAATGTAATATTGAAGAATTTAACTCTCAGTCTTAAGGTGCAGTCTCTCTCGTTGATGGCCTTAAATCCAATAACTGCATGCGTAATTTCCTTATCCACTGCAAAACCTGTCCCAATGGTGTTTCTATTGCCTCCACTATAATATATTATATGACTTCCAGAGTTCATAATGTTTACCCCTTTCCATCTTATCTCCTGTAGAGCAGCGACATTGATCCTGTACTTTCTCAGTTGTTCTTTCATTCTCATGAGGGCCTTAGGTAGATATAAGCTCAATGCATTCCATGTTGCCATCTTCAACTCTCTATCCTTTCTCCATTGCTTAGGCCTATGTTGTTGTGTATCCATCCGGCTATTTTCATTTCGTTCCGTAACAATTAGTTAGCTCTACGCCAAACCTCCAACCTGGTGGCTACCCCCTTAAGTGTGGATGGCGTATATATACGCACGTTTGTTTCAACTATTAGATATACTGTGGCGTATATAGTCACACAGACATTGTAGAAACAGAAAATAGTAGCAAGAGAGGAAAAAGACGAAAAAGAACACGACGAAACTAATATTTCCCTTCTTCTTCTTTCTATTCGTCTTCTTTTTCGTCTTTTTCCTCTCTTTCTACTATTTTCTGTTTCTACAACAGCTGGAACTCTCTCATAAACGTCTGTGTGACTATATACGCCACAGTATATCTAATATAGTTGAAACAAACATAAGGCGTATATATACCGCTTCCGCACTACAGCAGCACAATGCGGAATGCATATACTGAATTTGACGAAAAAACTAAATTTGTCAGTAGCGACTTGTTCAACAAATTCCACACTTGAGGGGCTAGACCAGTTGCTTTCACATCAGCTATAGAGCCTGGTCCACCCCTTTTGATGTAGGACATTCTTCGCTTGCTATTCCAAGAAGGCCTATACGACTTGGGTGACCCTGTTAGGAGTTAATACTCACGCCAACATAGCCCTTGATATCCTTGCAGCACGCAGCCCCCCCCCCCCCCCGCTCGGTACTGAAGGTACCAACGTAAAGGGCTGTGTCAGCCGGGGGTAATCTACTCTAATTAGAAGGAAAAAATTAAGACCCCTTTCGTTTCGAAACTTTATCCCTTGTTCAGATCACTATGCCCTAATGAACAACCTCTATTTCAGAAAACATTAGCCACAATTACAGGTTTTGTACTTGTGTGCTTGTCCGCACACACACACACACTTCTTACTTTGTCTCTAATTATGCGCCATCATTCTCAATTTACCGGGTAGAGTACGATGGTGCGAGAACGTAAATGTCCCTTTTAAGGACGAAGCATGTGGCAACAAGGCAATGTCAGTTCTCATTGAGGCTCGTATCAGCGTGCAGCCTCAACGGTGCATGCTACGTTCAAAATTCAAGAACGTTATATTTAAAACCTCATATTTCCAACAACTTTCCCCTCTTTCCATTTTTCTCCATCTCCACTAATAACGCAGTTGTCCTATGGTGTCAGACTTTTGAACCACCCTGTATACATAGAGGAAGGGGGACAAATATGGAATACCATTTTGTTTTTGACCATTCAATGGCACATTTTTTGAAGAATGTATTTGAGAAACTACCCTCTTCTTCCTTAATTAGTTCTTTAATAGAATATAAGATTTAGACTACGTAACATTATAGTAAGTATTTGCAAATAACATTTTCCTAAAAGTTGACATGATTGCTCCAAAAGAAAATGGGGTACAAATATGGAATACTGGTAACATTGTGCAGAAAATGAACATATAAACACAAGAAACACAATTGTAGTGAAAACATGAAATAAATGAACACTGTAAAGTCACAAATATGAGAAAGTTTCTGAACTGTACATGTCTGTATCACTATGATTATGAGGGCACTATTTACCTACTTACAAAAATTGCAAATGTAAAGTCCATTATCATATCCTGCACATTCAGTATGAGCCCACATATCACACATTTCGCACTTAACCCATTCTTCTCCACGCTTATCATCAGAAGATTGTCCAGAACAGAAGAGACATTCAGCATCATCACTACTTGGTGTTCTGGCATCTGACATACTGAGATCAAAGAGTCATCTCGCACGCTGAATATGCCGTCGCTGTCCGAGTCTGATGATTCGCAGTCTTTTGGTAATGGCGATTTCCCTTCTTTCCAATTGTTTTTAACAGGCTGTTTCTTAACAGCAGTGGACATTTCAATGGAAGTCTTATATGGTGATGAAGTCAGGATATGAGAGGTCCCTGCTTTCCTCCCCCTACTTCCTTGCCTCTTCTGAATTGCAGGAACAGGGTGGCCACTTCACTTCTAGCAGAAGGTCCTGCTCCATGTTTGGGTTTGGATCCAGATGCAAGTCCACGTTAATAAATTTTGTACATAAATGGGGTATAAATATGGAATACTACTATTCCATATTTGAGCCACTGTTACCTTCGAGTATCGAGTGCCAAAAGTGTATTCAAACTCACCTCAACAATATACGCAAAATACCAGAATAAAGCCTGATTGATATGCTACAAAACTGTATACCATGTATTTTCATTCTGTGTACTACACAAGGCAAAAACGTACTTACCTCCAAACTTTTCACTTTGGGCGGGAACCACAACAATCGTTCTAACGCGCCCTGTTCAACCTCGAGATGCAAACTAACTGCTTCCTGTGGTGGTGAGGGACACTGCCCAGCTTTTCACGAAGTTCTTGCTACAGTGCAACATTTACCAGGCGAGATATAATGGTATTCCATATTTGTACCCCTATTTCATATTTGTCCCTCTTCCCCTACAGATTGTCAAAACTTGAACTATTATTATTTCATGAGCTTAGTCTGACACTATTTTAGATGCTACCGTTGAGTTCTGGAACCTCCAAAGACATAGGGTTTGATCCCAAACATGATCACACACCTGAAAGAATTATTTTTAGACTTTTCGTGGCTATATTGGCCGCCATATCCAATATTATATGATACTTTTTAATTTCTTATTATCATAATACAGTTATAAACTTCAAATTAGGTGAAAATAAGATGTCATGAATGATAAATAATTACAATGAAGTAACAGGTTTCAGGAATAGAATCTTCGTCATGACCGCCATTTTGATGACGTTATTACAGACTAAAAAAACCTTAAAAACTTGGGGTCTGGGGCGTCTTAGGCAGTGATGTGCGTCTACGCGTAAACAACGATAGTCTACATTCTACACGTAGACAATTTTATACACGTAGATTACGTAATCTATGTAAACAACATGGCGAAAGGTGATAACTTAGCAAAGGACGCCGTGGAATTAAAAGAAAATTATACTGCGTATCAGTTTCTGATGTGTAAGGATAACTTTTCATACTCTTTTTTCTAAATTCGAACAATTTTTCACCTAGGGAGAAACCTAATAGGAAATATTCTAGTGTTTTATGGAAAAAAGACCACTCTTGACTCACGACTGCCATCTGTTGTTTTTTTTGCATACTATTTATCTTCTTCCATAGTTGATGATGGAAGAGAAGAGAAATTTTGTTGTAAATAGGATTCTTTTCAGTTCGTTAGGAACCAATACAGTTGAAAATGTCACTTTCCTTTCATGAAAGCCTTGAAAATTAATTTTAATGCAATTTAGATTGTCTACGTAGTCTATGTAAACTACAACCCAATGTAATCTACGCGTAGATTACGTGTACACAACGCATGTAGACGTAAACTTATATTCGCACCCTAAAGGGCACGTTCTCCGCCGGAAGTGAAATAATTCCCGACCTCACTGATAAGGCGATATGGCCACTTGATAAAGAGGAATGTACTTATCTTCTTTCTAGTTTCAGCTACTCTTTTCATTACCCACTGACTCCATACAATTGCTTTTTCATTGTTCTATAATAATAAGAAAATCTTGGCAGAAGTATGAATAAGAACTATAACAGTCGAATACAATTAAGATAATGTAGACACTAAATAACACAAAATGACATGTAATGCTACAATAAAGAATCATATTCAAAATCTTGATTTGGTCAAAAAATTTATCTTGATTCAACTTTTTCTCAAAAGTTGACTTTAAAAAATAAAGATAACATATATTTACTATATAAATACGTACAATATGTCAAATGAAAGAAGTTGTTCAGGAGTTGGAAGAGGGCCTTCAAATCTGAGCTTCATGTACAGTCAGCGGCAATAGAAGTGGGACCCCGTACATCCTGAAATATTCGCTTTCCCGCATGGCGTTATGCGTGGTGCCTAACTCTAAGGCGATGAGAGATCTTAAACAGCAAGTCTTCAAAAGAAACTTCTGCTATCGCCGTAGACTTATGCAACACACATAACGCTATGGAGAGAACCGAGTGTTTCAGGTGTCTCATTTTTATTAACGGTGACTGTACATTACGCCCACATTTTAGCAACTATTTAAGGCTACGTGCAAATGTACACCAAGTGCATTTATCTACGTAAATCCGTGTTTTGCTTATCTTTAACAATCAAGCCAATTATTTATTGCAACTGTGATTTTCATATCATTGTTGAATTCACCATAGCTTTCAAATTGATATTTAAATAAGTTTACTATGAACTGAATCTACGGGTGCAGAGTTTGACATCAGAATACATGCAGAAGACATTATCAGGTAAACAGGCTACATTTATTCAAATTTTCAGGTTCTTCTTTCGTGACCACGTAACGCAACTCCCATGCTGCGTTTGGGATCGAACCAAGAACCTCTAAATTGTATTGGGTGATGTAGCCATTCCTCATTCGTCTTTCAGATGGTTATCACTCGCTTGGCCTAAATGTGATAAATGCAAGAGGTTACTTTTAAATGAATGGCGATAGAAATTATCTTAGATTAGATATGGGTTTTATACTCTCCATGACTGAACCGATATGGATTGGTTAAGAAAAGGATAATACTTGACTCACAGATAAATGAATGTTGTTCCATAGATTGTCCTCTGAATAATGGTAATTGACACACATCTGACCTTCCAGTTAGAATTCACTCTCCTCATGCACCACTGTCCAATAATCGTTTATGCACAGATGGGCTAATCGGGACTGGACCTACAGTTCAATTTGTGATCCGAACCAGTGTGCAATGTGACTTCACCAGGTATCGAAAGCCGGTATCTCCTATTTACAAAGGCAATGACGTTACCACCACGGCAGGGGGGGGGGGGTCGGCTCACATTGTATCTCTTATTCATAACAATTGAGAATTTCATTTTTAAAGTACTAAATTCTAGAGGTGTAATTATTAATGGCAAAATTTACAGGTATTGAACCATTTAAGACACAACTTCCGGTTGCATAATGTTGATCTCTTAATTATACCTGCTCCTCTTCAACATAAATTCTCCACATGTCTAAATTCACATACTGAAAGAATGTAATATACCTATAGTTAATAACTAGGTACATCTTTTTTGCACAACAATTTTCCTATCATATTAGTCACTAGGTTAAGAGTCATTCCATGCCAAATCAACACAGATATGTGCAATTTTCAACCCGACTCTCTCAGATTTTCATTAAATTTGGGGAGTTGAAAGTATGCATGGAACGTAGTAACGCTAATTTGAGTCTCGTGCGTCTTGTAATTGTAAAATTATTCAAGATCAAAGTGAGCAGAAATTGTCCCTTCTGAGCCCGTTTAGCTATCTTAAATGTGCTGTAACTCTGCCGCTCTTTGGCCTAGGAAGCTGAAATCAAATTTATTGTGCAGGGAATCGAACAAGCTTTCCAACGATATGCAACGATCCTACCTTTGCATAAAAAGAAAATATTGTCACTTGACCTTGACCTATGAAAATGTCAAAACATGTCATAGCCAAAACGAAAATATATTTTGCACACTATGCTATACTCTAAAATATATGAAAGAATCAAACTGGGACTGCAATGGGATCAGAAGATACAAAATAATATGTGCAGTTATTTGACTCATAAACGCCTGATTATAATGTACTGGGGTGAGTCAAAAGTCCCTTAACACTTCCTATAAAATGTATAGGAGTTATCATGGGTATTGATGATAGAAACAGGTTAGGCTCAGGAGAACCATAATTGTGTGTGTCAAGTGGAGGTCCACCATATTGTTGGCCGCCATATTGAATTCAATGAGAAATGCAGTGGCGAAGGTTTTTCGCCATATTGAGATGGCCAGGTTGTGGGCTGTGTTGAATTCGTAATGGAATTACTGTTAAAAGTAACTTATGTTATCTTCTCTTTCTACGGCTTCTTCCGAAAATGCTCTTCTCACAAGTTTAGACACGTTAGATGAGGATGTTTAAAATTACGGCACTGCGTAATACTATTGTAAGCCGTAAACATACAACAGCTACAATTTACGAGTATAAAAAATTCTGTAATATATCTTTTGGCATGGAATTTTGCCACAATGTCTACTTCCTGTATTTTAAAGGCGGCACTATGAAGTATACTTAGTAAAAATATTACAGCATACAGGGAATTAATAATACAATATAGCACTACATCATGCAAATGTTGCACCTGCTCTAAATTAAGCAGTATACCAACACTAACCATTATGTTATAAGAACTGATATTATTCAACAAAATCGAGAATATTGTTTATGTCTTCGTAATGAAGCTATGGTAGGCCTATAGTTCTTCACAATCAACTCATCAAAACGCCAACACGTATTGTTGTAACGCAGCATTGCCAGCGAAGTGAGCAGGGAAAAAAATACATCCATATCTTTTTAGGTTTTCAAGAATATTAATTTATTAATTTGATGGGGTGTCAATACCTTCTTAGGATCCCGAGATATTTTGTCTTTTCCAGCTTCTCTTCTCGCACGTTAGGCGCCGAAAATGTGTGCATACCATATCGCTAAATATAGTCCCCAAAATATAATGTTCAAACTCTGCCCCCAGTACAGAAATCCTTTGACAAACTCACTTTATCAAGAGCTTCATATCTCCCGCCCCCACCCCTCAAATTTAATTCTCAATCCTCCCACCATTATTACCATGCCAATTTTAGACTTCCTGTTTATACTGAAGAGTGGATATTGCTTTCTCAAAAAAGTCTTAATTTTCAGTCTCCACACCAGAATTTTCCGCAACAGTATAAGACGGAATAGTAATACACAAGAGTTGGATATCCCTCCCCCCAAATTTTAATGCTCAATCAACCCCTAACTAAAATTCCCATCTTAATGTTACACTTGATACTGATATAAGAGTAGGATATTGTCCCGCTAACGTTTAATCATGAACCCCCCGGGATTCACGTGTCAATTTAAGGCCTAATATGTAAGATTTGGATATTGCCCCCCACCCCCCGACAATACATATTTTTTCCGTTACAATTCCTATCACAAAAAATATCCCCCACATGCAAAAAAAAAAAAAAATCAGCAAATGCTTCAATTTCAGTGCTCATACCGAGAATTTTTTTTGATGAGGAGCCAGATCCGAAAACGTGGAACAAAGAAAAAGGTCCTAAATGCTGTTGGAATGGTTGAAATAGATTATTTTGCATCACTCTTCTGCCACTTTTGGCTAATTGCGACAATGCGGAAGACTGATGACATGATGAAATTATTGAAGGGACTCAAAAAGATCACCAACGCCAAGGCATGTTACAATCACTCTTCCACGGTGGTCGGCAAAATGCTTTTGGAGTAATATATGTAATCACCAGTGCTATGGTGGTATTTCAGCTAAAGCTAGAGTGCACTTGTCGAGTTGCAATATTATGGTCCAAATAACGGGAAAAACTCAACTCACTAATAGACTCCCCTCGACCCGACAATCAGCAAACAGCCGCTTACAGACCAAGGTTGTCACGTGGCGCTTATTCCTTACGTTCAGTTCAGTTATAATAGTACTTCGTTCCGCAAATTAGCAATGTCTACAAGTTTCCTTTAATTTTCTCATACCGACATCATGATAATTGTATGTTTAGAAAATAACATAGTTTATAATTAAATGACATGTGTTAGCAATGATTATTAAAATAAAGAACATGTCTAAACGTGAATTAACCGAAAAATAAGACATTTTTGCATCACGACTGCAGTTCGTTAAAAGTTAGGACAGGGATTAAAAATAATGGCTTGTGGAGACTATATCGAAATGTCTGGTAGCCTTGCAACAGCTTATATAAAATTAACGTTACTCAATATTGCAGACGGCAGACTTCCCGGAGCGAATTGACAATACCGGAAGCCTCTCCGATTTTGTTAATATTTCGCGTACACACTAAATGAGACCTTCTAATCACGAATATAAAGTTAAAATTTGGGGGCCACGTCTGGAAATTGCGAGAAAAGTTAAATATAGCTGTCCCTGATCCGAACACTAACTCTGGATTTGTCCACGACAACAATGTTTATCGTAATATTTTACGTTTCAGAACGAAAAATATATGTCCTAGATATTACCACGACATAACCTAACCTAAACTAACCTATTTGCTAATTTGCGATCACTTACCGATTGAAAAATCTTAATTTAGTAGTACTATATCTTCAAGGTTTCTACACGGAAGACGCCATTTTCGTAACTAGCAAATTTGTATGCTCGATGGACTTTTGCGAAACCTACTTTTAATCAAAGATTTAAGGATGTCGAATCGATCCATCTTAAAATATGTTTGATATATCGTTGGAAAGTTTAGGAATCAAGGATTCCATAAATGTAAAATTTAAGGTAAGGAAAGAATCGGAATTGGAAAAAAGTAGTGTTAATTGCCCCCGATTCCGGGCCCCGCCTTTTTTATAGTCCCTTTTAATGAAAACATTGAAAAATTCGAATGCAAACATGAATTAAAAAAAGTTGAATTCTATTTGAAATTCACATATATATTTACGTTGAATCATAATTAGTCCTCGTTCATCCTCCTACATACTCCATTTCACGATCTTTGATACATTAACAACTTTCATACTCTTATCTTCCGCCGTCCTGCACGATCTATGATTTCCAAGTTTCAAATCAACAGTCTTGCAATGCTGTAGACAGCGTAACAGATTGCGATCGTCAATTGTTTATGTCAACAAACATGGTTTACATACTTCTATACGGAGAATGAATGCCAAAATAAAGAAGCTTAGTATACAACTCCTACAGCTCAGTAATTAATTTCTTCACTTCACCCCAACATGTGAACATCAGATAAACCACCGCGACTAATTATTTCGTGAGTATAAGAAGTAGGATACAAATTATAGAGGCTTCCGGTATTGTCAATTCTAGCCCCAGCCTCTCTCTCCAACGAACCCAATTAATTTATGCAACGACGAAATCGAAATTCTTGCAAAATGTGAAAAATCATCAATGTTAGGGTTTTATAGATTTACATTAAAATTTTTAACATTTTGAGAGGGAGGGAGCATGACCCCCAGGGCTCCTCCCCTGGCTACAGGCCTGCTCGTAGGTATTGTATTCCAAGTATTTGGCAACATTAAAAGGTTACACTCACAAGGAAACTGACAGCAACTTGCGCCTGAGAGACGGTATTCTGCGCTAACTGAGATTCTGGGATATAGACTGAATGATAAAAACTTGATTGTGCCTCGGATGATATACAAATACTATTGGTACAGATATCCTGGACAATAATTTGCACCTTTCTGAAGAAGGAAATTTAATATTTTGCAACGACATTCCAGGGATGTTTCGAAAGTTTGCTACCAGAGGAAACTTTTCATTTATGCCTCCAAACGGAGTTTGAAGTGTGCCCTTCTCCATAATGGAAAGATGTTTGCTTTTATTTATTGATTGATTTGCTTTATTTTACTTCGCTTTTTGTGCAACTTTTGGCTAATTGCGAAGATGGGATGGGTGATGATACGATGAAATTGGCGACTGACACTCACAAACATCCCTGCCCAGGGACCCCTGGCGTGCAGATATGTTTGCATCTGCTCCAGTGGTTCATTCCATCGTCCTGAGAGAAAATCTTGAAGAAGAACATAAGTGCCAAATATGTACCTATTTTAAAGTTATAGGTATTCTGTGACGTCATCAGTCAGACGGAAAAAAATACCCATGCTTTCTTTGCAAGTGGGACCAATCGACAACATTCGACCCAAAAGGATTGGCCACGTAGACAATGGACAGTATGTTTGAAAAACATAAAACATAGATAAACAGTGGAACCATTCAACATACTATTGCCTCTCCTTCATATCAAACTTGAGCTCATAAAGGAATTTGTTAAATCTCTACACCATAAAGGAGAGTACTTCAAATAGCTACCTGTGCCACCGATTTTCCAGCATTAGTACTGCCAATTTGAAAGAGGGTATCTTCTGTTCACCAGATATTAAAAAAATGTATTTGTGACACTACTTTTGAGAAGGTAATTTCTCCAACAGAACGTTCACCATGGTAAGAATTCAGAGAAATTGTCAGGAATTTTTTGGGTAACATGAAAGCTCCAAACTGTGGCCAATTGGTTAAGATATTTCTTTAAGGACTTATGCTGTAACATGAGCTTGAAGGTATATGCATGTTCAAATTTCAATGTGATCCAGGAACCTTTCTTCGTGATGAATTTCAATACGGTCCAGGAACCATTTTTCAATGAAACAATACGCAACTTGGACAGAATTTAAACTGTGTGTTTATAGGTTGCTGGACCTTTAACAACACTGGTACTAGATGACGTCACTTCCGTCAAGACCATACTTCAAGTCTGTACTTTGTACCTTTCGAACACAGCCTAAGAATGGCATAATGCTTACGGCCCTAGCGATAGTAACATTAGACTGTGAATATAGTGCCCTAAGTTTCACGCTGAGGTACAGTCACCGTCAATAAAAAGGAACACCTAGATCTGGATAAGACTCAATAATGTCTGGCTGCCTTAGCTGAGACCATGGACTGAAGTGCGCATGCGCAAACTGTCAATGTTCATTGGCAAAATAGGGGTCTACTGGGGAAACAACAATAAACTTTCAAACGTAGTAAAATCGCCGAAAATATACATAGAGATGTTTACGAATTATGTAAGGGTACAGAATGAAAGAAATAGCCATCCATATACTACTATATAAGAAAACGGAACTTGTTTGTAAACCAGTAAATTTATTTTGGATCATTCAATTAAATTGATCTCCTTAGTAAATCTTATAATTAGCACAAATATACACAGCAGTAATCAGGATAGTATTCACTAATAATAATATTATAAATATAATAAAGAAAATGTAGTAACTGAATGGCTATTGGCATTGTGTATTGTATCGAGGGCGTTTTGTAGAATGTGCAACAGGGACCAAAACGTCACACTTTTCTTTGTTCCACTTCGAAACTGCTTCTTACACACTAACACATCACACCAAACAGTAATAAACACAACAAGCGAACCCGAATAAGCAAAAGCCACAGGGTGGTGTTCTAACTGCTTCCCCTCTCGCGTTTGGAATCGTACTTCCCAGCTAGCTTCGTTTCCCTTGGCCGGACTGTACACTCCAAGGCAGGTTCTGTTTCCAAGCAGGCGAATGTCAAAAACAGAGCCGGTTTTAGGGGGACTCAGGTGCCTACAGTCCCGGCCGTTCACTGGTGATTCTTTTTTTCGTAAAGGGCCAGGAAATGAATAAAATACATATTTGTAAAATGCTAAAATATGAGTACATAAAAAATGTAAATGATCGTCAGACATAATTTGTCCCGAAAGTTACGACTGAAAGTGCGTATTGAAGAGCCTCACCATGTTGTTAGTTCCTTGGAGTTCCACATACGTGAATCCGAGCATTGTCAACCACAATGAGAGTTCGCCTCCAGATGGCGTAATGGTAACTCTGTCCCGTTGTAATCAAGGGGTCCCGACATATATTATATAGTGATTCAGATCCAACTATATAATCTATAGATCCACTCCCTATTAGCCTATCTGAGCATGACGTGTGCTTAAAACAATCAGCAACAAGTTAACCTCGGAGCATGGCTTAAAACATTTCATGTTCATTGTTGTGTGATATATAATACGTAAAATAAGGGATTTATCCAGAATTTTCTAATTGTGGGGGTGTAAGTTCATATTTAAGAGGTAAGAGTAAATTTAGAGCCAATACGAGTATTACCATATATTTGGTAATGCGAAATTTTTAGATGATGTTGAAATAATTTTGCGAGGTGTTAAGTACACCACAAAGATTAGATGGACAGCCCATGTGGCACGAATTGGAGAGAAAGAAGAGGTTACAGGATTCTTGTTGGGAAGTCTGATTGTAAGAGACCTGAAGGAAGGCCAAGAAGGAGATGGAAGGATAACGTTGAGACGGACCTAAAGGAAATCGGTAAGATTGGATAGGGAGAGATGGTAGGCTTGTATTCCTAAATCCACAAACCTGGTTTGTTTGGAATTACCAAAAAAGTTTTGGTGAGCTGTTTGGTTATACTTTTTGTTTCCGATAACCAAATGTTGCTTGGAATTACTAAATAATTTTGTTTACCGCGGTGGCTCAGTCGGTAACGTGTCTGACTACCATGCTAAAGGTCCCGGGTTCGATCCCCGGCCGGTTCAAATCCGGGAACTTTTCTAACGATGGAAGCGGCCCCGGCGCCCACCCAGCGTCGAATAACATGGGTACCTGGGGGAAACCCTGGGGGGTAAAGGCGGTCAGGGGCGTGATGCTGATCACATCACCCCCACTCACGACCGGATCAAGAAAGTGTGGGGCGTTACCCCCACACCCCCTATACGCCTTCATGGCGTGGTGCTAAGCACAGGGGAGCACTTTACCTTTTTTTTTTATATTCTGAAAAAAGGCTCAGAATATACTTACTTTATACTGAGTTTCCTACACCGGCCGCTAGATGGTTATGGCAAAATGTGTTGAAGAAACATAAGTTTTTGTACAACAAATAATGGTATGTTTGATTGTAATCATAGTGAAAAATTGTGCTTTAACATTCTTCAAAATATATGTGAACATCAAAGAAAGCTACAAATTAAAGAAAAAATGTACTGCAGTGAATAAAAGTGAATCTTCCATGAGCAACCTTTTGATTCTGGACTATATAAGTAGAAGCTAAGTGTGGCGCAGAAGAATTAACACGCTCCAAAAACGGTTACTTTCTATTCTGAATGTGTATTTTGAGATCAGTTAGTTTCTACAAACTATCCACCCTAGATGAAATTAGCCAGATCATAACATAAGTAATTATGAATAAATTATTTAACAAATCGTTTGATAAATTTGACTAAATTATTTGGTTTTCCTAAACAATTGGGCTACATTTTGTTAGATTTACCAAAATAATATTTGGTTTTGGTAACTGGTGAACAATTGTTTCTTTGATGCTTATTTAAACAAACGATTTGTTCACCACTACCATGTTTTTGGTTAATCCAAACAAACATTTTTCTCTGTGTTCTGATTTAAGCAGGCTAGCGAGTTAGTAAGCGCATCACTGGCTAAGAAGCATTTCACTACTCTATGATAAGCAGAAAACATTATCTAAGAACACAATGAGGTTATAATTGAACAATTTTCTTTATTTTGAACATACTATTGTTGTCAATTCTCATTACTTGTTACTGTGACTGTTGCTCTTGTATCTTAAGGAGGTGAAGTGGAATACAATTATTTTATTAATGTCATGTGGATTTGTGCATTCTATACAACGTTTTATATTTAATTGTTTAAGGGATTGTATTGTTGAAAATGAACTATGAGATTTGAAACGTTTTATTCGGTAAATAAAAATTTACAGAAGCTGGCAGGTGAGCTTGCTAATGCCGTCTGTGACATATGTGCCACAAAGTGTGTTTCGCATCTTTTGGAGCATACTGTGACTCAGATAATGTTCAGAGGTGCATGTTATGAGTGCTACATGAGGCTTGAAGTATGTCATTAGTATTTAGTAAAATTTAATTTGATTCTATCTATATTTGGGGTTGGGGTAAATTACATAAGATAATACTTTTTCCTCCACAAATGTGCAATTCTTTCCACGACAATAAAACACATATCAGGCAATATACAGTTATCGTTGTGGATCCACACGGCTCGGCATTGACTACGTAGGGAGCCCAACAAATTTCAAATCCCCTCCTTCCCCAAAATAAATTCTTCGTTTACTTCGTAAATGTAAATTTGGTTTCTCCAACCTGTGGCTTATAACGTAGACTACACTGAAGAAAACAAGGTATAATTTGTAATTCAAGCATTCGTAGTTTGAGACATATGAAATGTTATTTAGAAACTTGAGGAATTTAAAATTCTCGCTAAAAACACCAAAAAAATTGCCAAAAATCCATTTCATTGATTCGTTGATTTCATAATGACCTAAAAGGGATGAGTAGACAGGTGAGTGGAGAAGATTGCATAACTTAGAAGCACATAAATTGTATTCATGTCTAGATATTATTAGAATATTTAAATGAAGAAGACTTAGGTGGGCAGGCCATGTGGCAAGAATGGGAGACGAAAGAAGAGTTCACAGGGTTCAGTGGGAAAACATGATGGTAAGAGACCTGTAGGAAAGCCAAGATGAAGATGGAGGGATAACGTTGAAATGGACCTAAAGGAAATCGGTAAGCATGGAAAAGATTGGATTGATCTTGCACAGGATAGGGACAGATGGAAGGCTTGTGTAGCTGCAGCCATAAACCTTCGGGTTTAAAACGGCTAGAGTGAGTGATTTTTGTCAATCCATGTCCATCAACTATTGACTTTCTCTTGACCTCCATAAGTAGATGTAAGAATTTGTAGAATTATTTGAAGACATTCCTCGTATATTAAGGTAAATGGAATTATACCACTCTAGCATTACCTTCTCTGAGATATTTAAATGACAACTACTATTATTGGTGATCAAAAGGAGATAATTATATGTTAGCTATTACTTCGCATATATATACATTAAATAAATCTTGTCTATGTAATGTAGTGTCCTGTAATAGAGGCAGATAACATTTAAAGCTTGCTTCAAAGTTGAATCATGATTAGTCAAGTGAACAGTGAACATTAACTTTCAATCAAAGGAACTACTACGCACCACACGAGACGCAACTTGTCATGTGATGCCTGAATTTGTTGCAGGAACACTAAATATTTCACTTCACTAATAACATGATACAAGAACAAGTTTCACCCAGAGTGCTGTATCAACCTAACTTTCACAAGTTAATCACAGTAAATGTAAGCTCAGAACAAGCTGCTGTCAAGGTTTCCTTACCGATTCTTGGTATAGATGGCTGGACATTAGATGATAACTAATGAATAAGTTACATTTTTCAGCAAATACTAAACAAGAACTATGAAGCATTTAAATTAAAATAAATCATTCAACTTAAGACAAAAAATATACATTTCCAACAAAATTACACAAAGACAGAATATCATAACTAACTATGGGACCTTTCGAAATATGACAGGTGGCGAACCATGACCGTTTCCTCTTGCAACGGACGGGCAACGCAAAGATGTTGACTTTCAATCATCGTTTCCGCTTGAGATGTGCGACCAACGGAAGATGTTGACTAACAATAATAGTTTCCGCTTGAGATGTGCGGCCAACGGAAGATGTTGACTAACAATAATGGTTTCCGCTTGAGATGTCCGCTTGAGATGTCCGCTTGAGATGTGCGGCTAACGGAAGATGTTGACTAATAATAATGGTTTCCGCTTGAGATGTGCGGCCAACGGAAGATGTTGACTAACAATAATGGTTTTCGCTTGAGATGTGCGGCCAACGGAAGATGTTGACTAACAATAATCGTTTCCGCTTGAGATGTGCAGCCAACGGAAGATGTTGACTAACAATAATGGTTTCCGCTTGAGATGTGCGGCCAACGGAAGATGTTGACTAACAATAATCGTTTCCGCTTGAGATGTGCAGCCAACGGAAGATGTTGACTAACAATAATCGTTTCCGCTTGAGTTGTGCGGCCAACGGAAGATGTTGACTAACAATAATGGTTTCCGCTTGAGATGTGCGGCCAACGGAAGATGTTGACTAACAATAATGGTTTCCGCTTGAGATGTGCAGCCAACGGAAGATGTTGACTAACAATAATCGTTTCCGCTTGAGATGTGCAGCCAACGGAAGATGTTGACTAACAATAATCGTTTCCGCTTGAGTTGTGCGGCCAACGGAAGATGTACACTAACAATAATGGTTTCCGCTTGAGATGTGCAGCCAACCGAAGATGTTGACTAACAAGAATGGTTTCCGCTTGAGATGTGCGGCCAACGGAAGATGTTGACTAACAATAATCGTTTCCGCTTGAGATGTGCAGCCAACGGAAGATGTTGACTAACAATAATCGTTTCCGCTTGAGTTGTGCGGCCAACGGAAGATGTTGACTAACAATAATGGTTTCCGCTTGAGATGTGCAGCCAACGGAAGATGTTGACTAACAATAATCGTTTCCGCTTGAGATGTGCAGCCAACGGAAGATGTTGACTAACAATAATCGTTTCCGCTTGAGATGTGCAGCCAACCGAAGATGTTGACTAACAAGAATGGTTTCCGCTTGAGATGTGCGGCCAACGGAAGATGTTGACTAACAATAATCGTTTCCGCTTGAGATGTGCAGCCAACGGAAGATGTTGACTAACAATAATCGTTTCCGCTTGAGTTGTGCGGCCAACGGAAGATGTTGACTAACAATAATGGTTTCCGCTTGAGATGTGCAGCCAACGGAAGATGTTGACTAACAATAATGGTTTCCGCTTGAGATGTGCAGCCAACGGAAGATGTTGACTAACAATAATCGTTTCCGCTTGAGATGTGCAGCCAACGGAAGATGTTGACTAACAATAATCGTTTCCGCTTGAGTTGTGCGGCCAACGGAAGATGTAGACTAACAATAATGGTTTCCGCTTGAGATGTGCAGCCAACCGAAGATGTTGACTAACAAGAATGGTTTCCGCTTGAGATGTGCAGCCAACGGAAGATGTTGACTAACAATAATCGTTTCCGCTTGAGATGTGCAGCCAACGGAAGATGTTGACTAACAATAATCGTTTCCGCTTGAGTTGTGCGGCCAACGGAAGATGTAGACTAACAATAATGGTTTCCGCTTGAGATGTGCAGCCAACCGAAGATGTTGACTAACAATAATGGTTTCCGCTTGAGATGTGCAGCCAACGGAAGATGTTGACTAACAATAATCGTTTCCGCTTGAGATGTGCAGCCAACGGAAGATGTTGACTAACAATAATCGTTTCCGCTTGAGTTGTGCGGCCAACGGAAGATGTTGACTAACAATAATGGTTTCCGCTTGAGATGTGCAGCCAACGGAAGATGTTGACTAACAATAATCGTTTCCGCTTGAGATGTGCAGCCAACGGAAGATGTTGACTAACAATAATGGTTTCCGCTTGAGATGTGCAGCCAACCGAAGATGTTGACTAACAAGAATGGTTTCCGCTTGAGATGTGCGGCCAACGGAAGATGTTGACTAACAATAATCGTTTCCGCTTGAGATGTGCAGCCAACGGAAGATGTTGACTAACAATAATCGTTTCCGCTTGAGTTGTGCGGCCAACGGAAGATGTTGACTAACAATAATGGTTTCCGCTTGAGATGTGCAGCCAACGGAAGATGTTGACTAACAATAATGGTTTCCGCTTGAGATGTGCAGCCAACGGAAGATGTTGACTAACAATAATCGTTTCCGCTTGAGATGTGCAGCCAACGGAAGATGTTGACTAACAATAATCGTTTCCGCTTGAGTTGTGCGGCCAACGGAAGATGTTGACTAACAATAATGGTTTCCGCTTGAGATGTGCGGCCAACGGAAGATGTTGACTAACAATAATCGTTTCCGCTTGAGATGTGCAGCCAACGGAAGATGTTGACTAACAATAATCGTTTCCGCTTGAGTTGTGCGGCCAACGGAAGATGTTGACTAACAATAATGGTTTCCGCTTGAGATGTGCAGCCAACGGAAGATGTTGACTAACAATAATGGTTTCCGCTTGAGATGTGCAGCCAACGGAAGATGTTGACTAACAATAATCGTTTCCGCTTGAGATGTGCAGCCAACGGAAGATGTTGACTAACAATAATCGTTTCCGCTTGAGTTGTGCGGCCAACGGAAGATGTAGACTAACAATAATGGTTTCCGCTTGAGATGTGCAGCCAACCGAAGATGTTGACTAACAAGAATGGTTTCCGCTTGAGATGTGCGGCCAACGGAAGATGTTGACTAACAATAATCGTTTCCGCTTGAGATGTGCAGCCAACGGAAGATGTTGACTAACAATAATCGTTTCCGCTTGAGTTGTGCGGCCAACGGAAGATGTTGACTAACAATAATGGTTTCCGCTTGAGATGTGCAGCCAACGGAAGATGTTGACTAACAATAATCGTTTCCGCTTGAGATGTGCAGCCAACGGAAGATGTTGACTAACAATAATGGTTTCCGCTTGAGATGTGCAGCCAACCGAAGATGTTGACTAACAAGAATGGTTTCCGCTTGAGATGTGCGGCCAACGGAAGATGTTGACTAACAATAATCGTTTCCGCTTGAGATGTGCAGCCAACGGAAGATGTTGACTAACAATAATCGTTTCCGCTTGAGTTGTGCGGCCAACGGAAGATGTTGACTAACAATAATGGTTTCCGCTTGAGATGTGCAGCCAACGGAAGATGTTGACTAACAATAATGGTTTCCGCTTGAGATGTGCAGCCAACGGAAGATGTTGACTAACAATAATCGTTTCCGCTTGAGATGTGCAGCCAACGGAAGATGTTGACTAACAATAATCGTTTCCGCTTGAGTTGTGCGGCCAACGGAAGATGTAGACTAACAATAATGGTTTCCGCTTGAGATGTGCAGCCAACCGAAGATGTTGACTAACAAGAATGGTTTTCGTGTGAGATGTGCGAACGAAAGATGTTGACTAACAAGAATCGTTTCCGCTTGAGATGTGCGGCCAACGGAAGATGTTGATTAACAATAATAGCTTCCGCTTGAGACGTGCAGCCAACGGAAGATGTTGACTAACAATAATCGTTTCCGATTGAAGTGTGCGGCCAAAGAAAGATGTTGACTCACAATAATGGTTTCCGCTTGAGATGTGCGGCCAACGGAAGATGTTGACTAACAATAATGGTTTCCGATTGAAGTGTGCGGCCAACGGAAGATGTTGACTAACAATAATGGTTTCCGCTTGAGATGTGCGGCCAACGGAAGATGTTGACTAACAATAATGGTTTCCGATTGAAGTGTGCGGCCAACGGAAGATGTTGACTAACAATAATCGTTTCCGCTTGAGTTGTGCGGCCAACGGAAGATGTTGACTAACAATAATGGTTTCGAATTGAAGTGTGCGGCCAACGGAAGATGTTGACTCACAATAATGGTTTCCGCTTGAGATGTGCGGCCAACGGAAGATGTTGACTCACAATAATGGTTTCCGCTTGAGATGTGCGGCCAACGGAAGATGTTGACTAACAATAATGGTTTCGAATTGAAGTGTGCGGCCAACGGAAGATGTTGACTCACAATAATGGTTTCCGCTTGAGATGTGCGGCCAACGGAAGATGTTGACTAACAATAATGGTTTCCGATTGAAGTGTGCGGCCAACGGAAGATGTTGACTAACAATAATCGTTTCCGCTTGAGTTGTGCGGCCAACGGAAGATGTTGACTAACAATAATGGTTTCCGCTTGAGATGTGCGGCCAAAGAAAGATGTTGACTAACAATAATGGTTTCCGCTTGAGATGTGCAGCCAACGGAAGATGTTGACTAACAATAATGGTTTTCGTGTGAGATGTGCGAACGAAAGATGTTGACTAACAAGAATCGTTTCCGCTTGAGATGCGCGGCCAACGGAAGATGTTGATTAACAATAATAGCTTCCGCTTGAGACGTGCAACCAACGGAAGATGTTGACTAACAATAATCGTTTCCGATTGAAGTGTGCGGCCAACGGAAGATGTTGACTCACAATAATGGTTTCCGCTTGAGATGTGCGGCCAACGGAAGATGTTTACTCACAATAATGGTTTCCGCTTGAGATGTGCGGCCAACGGAAGATGTTGACTAACAATAATGGTTTCCGCTTGAGATATGCGACCAACGGAAGATGTTGACTAACAATAATCGTTTCCGCTTGAGTTGTGCGGCCAACGGAAGATGTTGACTAACAATAATGGTTTCCGCTTGAGATGTGCGGCCAAAGAAAGATGTTGACTAACAATAATGGTTTCCGCTTGAGATGTGCAGCCAACGGAAGATGTTGACTAACAATAATGGTTTTCGTGAGAGATGTGCGAACGAAAGATGTTGACTAACAAGAATCGTTTCCGCTTGAGATGCGCGGCCAACGGAAGATGTTGATTAACAATAATAGCTTCCGCTTGAGACGTGCAGCCAACGGAAGATGTTGACTAACAATAATCGTTTCCGATTGAAGTGTGCGGCCAACGGAAGATGTTGACTCACAATAATGGTTTCCGCTTGAGATGTGCGAACGAAAGATGTTGACTAACAAGAATCGTTTCCGCTTGAGATGTGCGGCCAACGGAAGATGTTGATTAACAATAATAGCTTCCGCTTGAGACGTGCAACCAACGGAAGATGTTGACTAACAATAATCGTTTCCGATTGAAGTGTGCGGCCAACGGAAGATGTTGACTCACAATAATGGTTTCCGCTTGAGATGTGCGGCCAACGGAAGATGTTGACTAACAATAATGGTTTCCGCTTGAGATGTGCGGTCATCGAAAGATATTGACTAACAATAATGGTTTCCGATTGAAGTGTGCGGCCAACGGAAGATGTTGACTCACAATAATGGTTTCCGCTTGAGATGTGCGGCCAACGGAAGATGTTTACTCACAATAATGGTTTCCGCTTGAAATATGCGGCCAACGGAAGATGTTGACTAACAATAATGGTTTCCGATTGAAGTGTGCGGCCAACGGAAGATGTTGACTAACAATAATCGTTTCCGCTTGAGTTGTGCGGCCAACGGAAGATGTTGACTAACAATAATGGTTTCCGCTTGAGATGTGCGGCCAAAGAAAGATGTTGACTAACAATAATGGTTTCCGCTTGAGATGTGCAGCCAACGGAAGATGTTGACTAACAAGAATGGTTTTCGTGTGAGATGTGCGAACGAAAGATGTTGACTAACAAGAATCGTTTCCGCTTGAGATGTGCGGCCAACGGAAGATGTTGATTAACAATAATAGCTTCCGCTTGAGACGTGCAGCCAACGGAAGATGTTGACTAACAATAATGGTTTCCGCTTGAGATGTGCGGCCAAAGAAAGATGTTGACTAACAATAATGGTTTCCGCTTGAGATGTGCAGCCAACGGAAGATGTTGACTAACAAGAATGGTTTTCGTGTGAGATGTGCGAACGAAAGATGTTGACTAACAAGAATCGTTTCCGCTTGAGATGTGCGGCCAACGGAAGATGTTGATTAACAATAATAGCTTCCGCTTGAGACGTGCAGCCAACGGAAGATGTTGACTCACAATAATGGTTTCCGCTTGAGATGTGCGGCCAACAGAAGATGTTGACTAACAATAATGGTTTCCGCTTGAGATGTGCGGTCATCGAAAGATGTTGACTAACAATAATCGTTTCCGCTTGAGATGTGCGGCCAACGGAAGATGTTGACTAACAATAATGGTTTCCGCTTGAGATGTGCAGCCAACGGAAGATGTTGACTAACAATAATGGTTTCCGTGTGAGATGTGCGACTAAAGAAAAATTTTGACTAACAATAATCGTTTTCGCTTGAGATGTGCGACCAACGGAAGATGTTGACTAACAATAATGGTTTCCGCTTGAGATGTGCGGCCAACGGAAGATGTTGACTAACAATAATGGTTTCCGCTTGAGATGTGCGGCCAACGGAAGATGTTGACTAACAATAATGGTTTCCGTGTGAGATGTGCAACAAACGAAAGATGTTGACTAACAATAATCGTTTCCGCTTGAGCTGTGCGGCCAACGAAAGATGTTGACTAACAATAATCGTTTCCGCTTGAGGTGTGCGGCCAACGGAAGATGTTGACTAACAATAATCGTTTCCGCTTGAGGTGTGCGGCCAACGGAAGATGTTGACTAACAATAATCGTTTCCGCTTGAGATGTGCGGCCAACGGAAGATGTTGACTAACAATAATCGTTTCCGCTTGAGATGTGCGGCCAACGGAAGATGTTGACTAACAATAATGGTTTCCGCTTGAGATGTGCAGCCAACGGAAGATGTTGACTAACAATAATGGTTTCTGTGTGAGATGTGCAACAAACGAAAGATGTTGACTAACAATAATCGTTTCCGCTTGAGCTGTGCGGCCAACGAAAGATGTTGACTAACAATAATGGTTTCCGTTTGAGATGTGCGACCAACGGAAGATGTTGACTAACAATAATCGTTTCCGCTTGAGTTGTGCGGCCAACGGAAGATGTTGACTAACAATAATGGTTTCCGCTTGAGATGTGCGGCCAAAGAAAGATGTTGACTAACAATAATGGTTTCCCCTTGAGATGTGCAGCCAACGGAAGATGTTGACTAACAATAATGGTTTTCGTGTGAGATGTGCGAACGAAAGATGTTGACTAACAAGAATCGTTTCCGCTTGAGATGCGCGGCCAACGGAAGATGTTGATTAACAATAATAGCTTCCGCTTGAGACGTGCAGCCAACGGAAGATGTTGACTAACAATAATCGTTTCCGATTGAAGTGTGCGGCCAACGGAAGATGTTGACTCACAATAATGGTTTCCTCTTGAGATGTGCGAACGAAAGATGTTGACTAACAAGAATCGTTTCCGCTTGAGATGTGCGGCCAACGGAAGATGTTGATTAACAATAATAGCTTCCGCTTGAGACGTGCAGCCAACGGAAGATGTTGACTAACAATAATCGTTTCCGATTGAAGTGTGCGGCCAACGGAAGATGTTGACTCACAATAATGGTTTCCGCTTGAGATGTGCGAACGAAAGATGTTGACTAACAAGAATCGTTTCCGCTTGAGATGTGCGGCCAACGGAAGATGTTGATTAACAATAATAGCTTCCGCTTGAGACGTGCAGCCAACGGAAGATGTTGACTAACAATAATCGTTTCCGATTGAAGTGTGCGGCCAACGGAAGATGTTGACTCACAATAATGGTTTCCGCTTGAGATGTGCGAACGAAAGATGTTGACTAACAAGAATCGTTTCCGCTTGAGATGTGCGGCCAACGGAAGATGTTGATTAACAATAATAGCTTCCGCTTGAGACGTGCAGCCAACGGAAGATGTTGACTAACAATAATCGTTTCCGATTGAAGTGTGCGGCCAACGGAAGATGTTGACTAACAATAATGGTTTCCGCTTGAGATGTGCAGCCAACGGAAGATGTTGACTAACAATAATCGTTTCCGCTTGAGATGTGCAGCCAACGGAAGATGTTGACTAACAATAATGGTTTCCGCTTGAGATGTGCAGCCAACCGAAGATGTTGACTAACAAGAATGGTTTCCGCTTGAGATGTGCGGCCAACGGAAGATGTTGACTAACAATAATCGTTTCCGCTTGAGATGTGCAGCCAACGGAAGATGTTGACTAACAATAATCGTTTCCGCTTGAGTTGTGCGGCCAACGGAAGATGTTGACTAACAATAATGGTTTCCGCTTGAGATGTGCAGCCAACGGAAGATGTTGACTAACAATAATGGTTTCCGCTTGAGATGTGCAGCCAACGGAAGATGTTGACTAACAATAATCGTTTCCGCTTGAGATGTGCAGCCAACGGAAGATGTTGACTAACAATAATCGTTTCCGCTTGAGTTGTGCGGCCAACGGAAGATGTTGACTAACAATAATGGTTTCCGCTTGAGATGTGCGGCCAACGGAAGATGTTGACTAACAATAATCGTTTCCGCTTGAGATGTGCAGCCAACGGAAGATGTTGACTAACAATAATCGTTTCCGCTTGAGTTGTGCGGCCAACGGAAGATGTTGACTAACAATAATGGTTTCCGCTTGAGATGTGCAGCCAACGGAAGATGTTGACTAACAATAATGGTTTCCGCTTGAGATGTGCAGCCAACGGAAGATGTTGACTAACAATAATCGTTTCCGCTTGAGATGTGCAGCCAACGGAAGATGTTGACTAACAATAATCGTTTCCGCTTGAGTTGTGCGGCCAACGGAAGATGTAGACTAACAATATTGGTTTCCGCTTGAGATGTGCAGCCAACCGAAGATGTTGACTAACAAGAATGGTTTCCGCTTGAGATGTGCGGCCAACGGAAGATGTTGACTAACAATAATCGTTTCCGCTTGAGATGTGCAGCCAACGGAAGATGTTGACTAACAATAATCGTTTCCGCTTGAGTTGTGCGGCCAACGGAAGATGTTGACTAACAATAATGGTTTCCGCTTGAGATGTGCAGCCAACGGAAGATGTTGACTAACAATAATCGTTTCCGCTTGAGATGTGCAGCCAACGGAAGATGTTGACTAACAATAATGGTTTCCGCTTGAGATGTGCAGCCAACCGAAGATGTTGACTAACAAGAATGGTTTCCGCTTGAGATGTGCGGCCAACGGAAGATGTTGACTAACAATAATCGTTTCCGCTTGAGATGTGCAGCCAACGGAAGATGTTGACTAACAATAATCGTTTCCGCTTGAGTTGTGCGGCCAACGGAAGATGTTGACTAACAATAATGGTTTCCGCTTGAGATGTGCAGCCAACGGAAGATGTTGACTAACAATAATGGTTTCCGCTTGAGATGTGCAGCCAACGGAAGATGTTGACTAACAATAATCGTTTCCGCTTGAGATGTGCAGCCAACGGAAGATGTTGACTAACAACAATCGTTTCCGCTTGAGTTGTGCGGCCAACGGAAGATGTAGACTAACAATAATGGTTTCCGCTTGAGATGTGCAGCCAACCGAAGATGTTGACTAACAAGAATGGTTTTCGTGTGAGATGTGCGAACGAAAGATGTTGACTAACAAGAATCGTTTCCGCTTGAGATGTGCGGCCAACGGAAGATGTTGATTAACAATAATAGCTTCCGCTTGAGACGTGCAGCCAACGGAAGATGTTGACTAACAATAATCGTTTCCGATTGAAGTGTGCGGCCAAAGAAAGATGTTGACTCACAATAATGGTTTCCGCTTGAGATGTGCGGCCAACGGAAGATGTTGACTCACAATAATGGTTTCCGATTGAAGTGTGCGGCCAACGGAAGATGTTGACTAACAATAATGGTTTCCGCTTGAGATGTGCGGCCAACGGAAGATGTTGACTAACAATAATGGTTTCCGATTGAAGTGTGCGGCCAACGGAAGATGTTGACTAACAATAATCGTTTCCGCTTGAGTTGTGCGGCCAACGGAAGATGTTGACTAACAATAATGGTTTCGAATTGAAGTGTGCGGCCAACGGAAGATGTTGACTCACAATAATGGTTTCCGCTTGAGATGTGCGGCCAACGGAAGATGTTGACTCACAATAATGGTTTCCGCTTGAGATGTGCGGCCAACGGAAGATGTTGACTAACAATAATGGTTTCGAATTGAAGTGTGTGGCCAACGGAAGATGTTGACTCACAATAATGGTTTCCGCTTGAGATGTGCGGCCAACGGAAGATGTTGACTAACAATAATGGTTTCCGATTGAAGTGTGCGGCCAACGGAAGATGTTGACTAACAATAATCGTTTCCGCTTGAGTTGTGCGGCCAACGGAAGATGTTGACTAACAATAATGGTTTCCGCTTGAGATGTGCGGCCAAAGAAAGATGTTGACTAACAATAATGGTTTCCGCTTGAGATGTGCAGCCAACGGAAGATGTTGACTAACAATAATGGTTTTCGTGTGAGATGTGCGAACGAAAGATGTTGACTAACAAGAATCGTTTCCGCTTGAGATGCGCGGCCAACGGAAGATGTTGATTAACAATAATAGCTTCCGCTTGAGACGTGCAGCCAACGGAAGATGTTGACTAACAATAATCGTTTCCGATTGAAGTGTGCGGCCAACGGAAGATGTTGACTCACAATAATGGTTTCCGCTAGAGATGTGCGAACGAAAGATGTTGACTAACAAGAATCGTTTCCGCTTGAGATGTGCGGCCAACGGAAGATGTTGATTAACAATAATAGCTTCCGCTTGAGACGTGCAACCAACGGAAGATGTTGACTAACAATAATCGTTTCCGATTGAAGTGTGCGGCCAACGGAAGATGTTGACTCACAATAATGGTTTCCGCTTGAGATGTGCGGCCAACGGAAGATGTTTACTCACAATAATGGTTTCCGCTTGAGATGTGCGGCCAACGGAAGATGTTGACTAACAATAATGGTTTCCGCTTGAGATATGCGACCAACGGAAGATGTTGACTAACAATAATCGTTTCCGCTTGAGTTGTGCGGCCAACGGAAGATGTTGACTAACAATAATGGTTTCCGCTTGAGATGTGCGGCCAAAGAAAGATGTTGACTAACAATAATGGTTTCCGCTTGAGATGTGCAGCCAACGGAAGATGTTGACTAACAATAATGGTTTTCGTGAGAGATGTGCGAACGAAAGATGTTGACTAACAAGAATCGTTTCCGCTTGAGATGCGCGGCCAACGGAAGATGTTGATTAACAATAATAGCTTCCGCTTGAGACGTGCAGCCAACGGAAGATGTTGACTAACAATAATCGTTTCCGATTGAAGTGTGCGGCCAACGGAAGATGTTGACTCACAATAATGGTTTCCGCTTGAGATGTGCGAACGAAAGATGTTGACTAACAAGAATCGTTTCCGCTTGAGATGTGCGGCCAACGGAAGATGTTGATTAACAATAATAGCTTCCGCTTGAGACGTGCAACCAACGGAAGATGTTGACTAACAATAATCGTTTCCGATTGAAGTGTGCGGCCAACGGAAGATGTTGACTCACAATAATGGTTTCCGCTTGAGATGTGCGGCCAACGGAAGATGTTGACTAACAATAATGGTTTCCGCTTGAGATGTGCGGTCATCGAAAGATATTGACTAACAATAATGGTTTCCGATTGAAGTGTGCGGCCAACGGAAGATGTTGACTCACAATAATGGTTTCCGCTTGAGATGTGCGGCCAACGGAAGATGTTTACTCACAATAATGGTTTCCGCTTGAAATATGCGGCCAACGGAAGATGTTGACTAACAATAATGGTTTCCGATTGAAGTGTGCGGCCAACGGAAGATGTTGACTAACAATAATCGTTTCCGCTTGAGTTGTGCGGCCAACGGAAGATGTTGACTAACAATAATGGTTTCCGCTTGAGATGTGCGGCCAAAGAAAGATGTTGACTAACAATAATGGTTTCCGCTTGAGATGTGCAGCCAACGGAAGATGTTGACTAACAAGAATGGTTTTCGTGTGAGATGTGCGAACGAAAGATGTTGACTAACAAGAATCGTTTCCGCTTGAGATGTGCGGCCAACGGAAGATGTTGATTAACAATAATAGCTTCCGCTTGAGACGTGCAGCCAACGGAAGATGTTGACTAACAATAATGGTTTCCGCTTGAGATGTGCGGCCAAAGAAAGATGTTGACTAACAATAATGGTTTCCGCTTGAGATGTGCAGCCAACGGAAGATGTTGACTAACAAGAATGGTTTTCGTGTGAGATGTGCGAACGAAAGATGTTGACTAACAAGAATCGTTTCCGCTTGAGATGTGCGGCCAACGGAAGATGTTGATTAACAATAATAGCTTCCGCTTGAGACGTGCAGCCAACGGAAGATGTTGACTCACAATAATGGTTTCCGCTTGAGATGTGCGGCCAACAGAAGATGTTGACTAACAATAATGGTTTCCGCTTGAGATGTGCGGTCATCGAAAGATGTTGACTAACAATAATCGTTTCCGCTTGAGATGTGCGGCCAACGGAAGATGTTGACTAACAATAATGGTTTCCGCTTGGGATGTGCAGCCAACGGAAGATGTTGACTAACAATAATGGTTTCCGTGTGAGATGTGCGACTAAAGAAAAATTTTGACTAACAATAATCGTTTTCGCTTGAGATGTGCGACCAACGGAAGATGTTGACTAACAATAATGGTTTCCGCTTGAGATGTGCGGCCAACGGAAGATGTTGACTAACAATAATGGTTTCCGCTTGAGATGTGCGGCCAACGGAAGATGTTGACTAACAATAATGGTTTCCGTGTGAGATGTGCAACAAACGAAAGATGTTGACTAACAATAATCGTTTCCGCTTGAGCTGTGCGGCCAACGAAAGATGTTGACTAACAATAATCGTTTCCGCTTGAGGTGTGCGGCCAACGGAAGATGTTGACTAACAATAATCGTTTCCGCTTGAGGTGTGCGGCCAACGGAAGATGTTGACTAACAATAATCGTTTCCGCTTGAGATGTGCGGCCAACGGAAGATGTTGACTAACAATAATCGTTTCCGCTTGAGATGTGCGGCCAACGGAAGATGTTGACTAACAATAATGGTTTCCGCTTGAGATGTGCAGCCAACGGAAGATGTTGACTAACAATAATGGTTTCTGTGTGAGATGTGCAACAAACGAAAGATGTTGACTAACAATAATCGTTTCCGCTTGAGCTGTGCGGCCAACGAAAGATGTTGACTAACAATAATGGTTTCCGTTTGAGATGTGCGACCAACGGAAGATGTTGACTAACAATAATCGTTTCCGCTTGAGTTGTGCGGCCAACGGAAGATGTTGACTAACAATAATGGTTTCCGCTTGAGATGTGCGGCCAAAGAAAGATGTTGACTAACAATAATGGTTTCCCCTTGAGATGTGCAGCCAACGGAAGATGTTGACTAACAATAATGGTTTTCGTGTGAGATGTGCGAACGAAAGATGTTGACTAACAAGAATCGTTTCCGCTTGAGATGCGCGGCCAACGGAAGATGTTGATTAACAATAATAGCTTCCGCTTGAGACGTGCAGCCAACGGAAGATGTTGACTAACAATAATCGTTTCCGATTGAAGTGTGCGGCCAACGGAAGATGTTGACTCACAATAATGGTTTCCGCTTGAGATGTGCGAACGAAAGATGTTGACTAACAAGAATCGTTTCCGCTTGAGATGTGCGGCCAACGGAAGATGTTGATTAACAATAATAGCTTCCGCTTGAGACGTGCAGCCAACGGAAGATGTTGACTAACAATAATCGTTTCCGATTGAAGTGTGCGGCCAACGGAAGATGTTGACTCACAATAATGGTTTCCGCTTGAGATGTGCGAACGAAAGATGTTGACTAACAAGAATCGTTTCCGCTTGAGATGTGCGGCCAACGGAAGATGTTGATTAACAATAATAGCTTCCGCTTGAGACGTGCAGCCAACGGAAGATGTTGACTAACAATAATCGTTTCCGATTGAAGTGTGCGGCCAACGGAAGATGTTGACTCACAATAATGGTTTCCGCTTGAGATGTGCGAACGAAAGATGTTGACTAACAAGAATCGTTTCCGCTTGAGATGTGCGGCCAACGGAAGATGTTGATTAACAATAATAGCTTCCGCTTGAGACGTGCAGCCAACGGAAGATGTTGACTAACAATAATCGTTTCCGATTGAAGTGTGCGGCCAACGGAAGATGTTGACTCACAATAATGGTTTCCGCTTGAGATGTGCGAACGAAAGATGTTGACTAACAAGAATCGTTTCCGCTTGAGATGTGCGGCCAACGGAAGATGTTGATTAACAATAATAGCTTCCGCTTGAGACGTGCAGCCAACGGAAGATGTTGACTAACAATAATCGTTTCCGATTGAAGTGTGCGGCCAACGGAAGATGTTGACTCACAATAATGGTTTCCGCTTGAGATGTGCGAACGAAAGATGTTGACTAACAAGAATCGTTTCCGCTTGAGATGTGCGGCCAACGGAAGATGTTGATTAACAATAATAGCTTCCGCTTGAGACGTGCAGCCAACGGAAGATGTTGACTAACAATAATCGTTTCCGATTGAAGTGTGCGGCCAACGGAAGATGTTGACTCACAATAATGGTTTCCGCTTGAGATGTGCGAACGAAAGATGTTGACTAACAAGAATCGTTTCCGCTTGAGATGTGCGGCCAACGGAAGATGTTGATTAACAATAATAGCTTCCGCTTGAGACGTGCAGCCAACGGAAGATGTTGACTAACAATAATGGTTTCCGCTTGAGATGTGCGGCCAAAGAAAGATGTTGACTAACAATAATGGTTTCCGCTTGAGATGTGCAGCCAACGGAAGATGTTGACTAACAAGAATGGTTTTCGTGTGAGATGTGCGAACGAAAGATGTTGACTAACAAGAATCGTTTCCGCTTGAGATGTGCGGCCAACGGAAGATGTTGATTAACAATAATAGCTTCCGCTTGAGACGTGCAGCCAACGGAAGATGTTGACTCACAATAATGGTTTCCGCTTGAGATGTGCGGCCAACAGAAGATGTTGACTAACAATAATGGTTTCCGCTTGAGATGTGCGGTCATCGAAAGATGTTGACTAACAATAATCGTTTCCGCTTGAGATGTGCGGCCAACGGAAGATGTTGACTAACAATAATGGTTTCCGCTTGAGATGTGCAGCCAACGGAAGATGTTGACTAACAATAATGGTTTCCGTGTGAGATGTGCGACTAAAGAAAAATTTTGACTAACAATAATCGTTTTCGCTTGAGATGTGCGACCAACGGAAGATGTTGACTAACAATAATGGTTTCCGCTTGAGATGTGCGGCCAACGGAAGATGTTGACTAACAATAATGGTTTCCGCTTGAGATGTGCGGCCAACGGAAGATGTTGACTAACAATAATGGTTTCCGTGTGAGATGTGCAACAAACGAAAGATGTTGACTAACAATAATCGTTTCCGCTTGAGCTGTGCGGCCAACGAAAGATGTTGACTAACAATAATCGTTTCCGCTTGAGGTGTGCGGCCAACGGAAGATGTTGACTAACAATAATCGTTTCCGCTTGAGGTGTGCGGCCAACGGAAGATGTTGACTAACAATAATCGTTTCCGCTTGAGATGTGCGGCCAACGGAAGATGTTGACTAACAATAATCGTTTCCGCTTGAGATGTGCGGCCAACGGAAGATGTTGACTAACAATAATGGTTTCCGCTTGAGATGTGCAGCCAACGGAAGATGTTGACTAACAATAATGGTTTCTGTGTGAGATGTGCAACAAACGAAAGATGTTGACTAACAATAATCGTTTCCGCTTGAGCTGTGCGGCCAACGAAAGATGTTGACTAACAATAATGGTTTCCGTTTGAGATGTGCGACCAACGGAAGATGTTGACTAACAATAATCGTTTCCGCTTGAGTTGTGCGGCCAACGGAAGATGTTGACTAACAATAATGGTTTCCGCTTGAGATGTGCGGCCAAAGAAAGATGTTGACTAACAATAATGGTTTCCGCTTGAGATGTGCAGCCAACGGAAGATGTTGACTAACAATAATGGTTTTCGTGTGAGATGTGCGAACGAAAGATGTTGACTAACAAGAATCGTTTCCGCTTGAGATGCGCGGCCAACGGAAGATGTTGATTAACAATAATAGCTTCCGCTTGAGACGTGCAGCCAACGGAAGATGTTGACTAACAATAATCGTTTCCGATTGAAGTGTGCGGCCAACGGAAGATGTTGACTCACAATAATGGTTTCCGCTTGAGATGTGCGAACGAAAGATGTTGACTAACAAGAATCGTTTCCGCTTGAGATGTGCGGCCAACGGAAGATGTTGATTAACAATAATAGCTTCCGCTTGAGACGTGCAACCAACGGAAGATGTTGACTAACAATAATCGTTTCCGATTGAAGTGTGCGGCCAACGGAAGATGTTGACTCACAATAATGGTTTCCGCTTGAGATGTGCGGCCAACGGAAGATGTTGACTAACAATAATGGTTTCCGCTTGAGATGTGCGGTCATCGAAAGATATTGACTAACAATAATGGTTTCCGATTGAAGTGTGCGGCCAACGGAAGATGTTGACTCACAATAATGGTTTCCGCTTGAGATGTGCGGCCAACGGAAGATGTTTACTCACAATAATGGTTTCCGCTTGAAATATGCGGCCAACGGAAGATGTTGACTAACAATAATGGTTTCCGATTGAAGTGTGCGGCCAACGGAAGATGTTGACTAACAATAATAGTAGTGCATATTGAGCGTTTCAAAGTAGTACTTAGTAGGTATGGTCTTTTTTTACCAATTGAATATCACTTTTTGACATACTTTGACAATTTTTTGTCGATGTTTTAGCGTTTAGCGATGTTTTAGTACAAATTTTCACCATACTCATTTTTCCCCCGCTCGTACTTGGTAGGTATATCATGATGTTACGTGATACAACTTAACCTATCCTTTTTTTACGATTATTTAATTTTTTTACGATCCTAAGTGATATAACTTAACCTATTATTTTTTTTATTTAGGTACTGTTTGAACGTCATTATTTGAGGATCATATTTTGTAGGTATCCTCTTTTTTTATCAATCGAATATCACTTTTTGACATATTTTGACAATTTTTTGTCGATGTTATAGCGTTTAGCGATGTTTTAGTACAAATTTTCATCGCACTTATTTTTTTCCCCACTCGTACTTGGTAGGTATATCACGATGTTACGTGATATAACTTAACCTATCTTTTTTTTTACGGTTTTTTTAATTTTCTTACGATCCTAAGTGATATAACTTAACCTATCATTTTTTTTATTTACGCACCGAACTAACCTACAAGGGGGACTCCGTTTGTTTTAATATTTCAGTATTATAAGGTTTTCACAAATTTTATATAACCTAAAATGTGTTGGATGTTGATTTTTAGTATGTGGCAATTTTTTATGAATTTAAAACTGCTCCGTGACCCTCTCGTTCTTCACGTCGTAGGCGAAGGACTTCTCTGCAATCAGGACGACGCTGCATAGGGTATCTTCGGGCAAGGCGTCGTGGAACTCGCAGACGACCTTGATGTTGGTTCGATCGTTGACCACAACTTTCTTTCTCTTAGATGTGTTGATGACGGTCATGGGTCTCCGTGCTTTGAACTCGCTGGGCGTGTAGTACATGTCCACGCTTCCCTCGGTCACGCGTTTGTAAGCCGAGAACGCTTCGTAAAGTTTGAGGTAATCGTTTTTGGTCACGTCGAGGTTGTAATTCTCGCGCGGGAACACTTCGTTGCGTCCGTTCTTCAGATAAACGTTCTTGATCTTGCAGTCGTCGAACTTGCTGGAATCTTTTTCCTGATTCTTGTCCCTCCCGGTCTGAAAAAGCACTACGACGAAATCTGGCATGTCGAACTGTATGTTGTTGAACTGCGTCGTCACGTCGAATTCCATGTGACTTCCCGACGCCATCTTCTGCACGCACTGGTAACCGTGAAAGTGAATCAACACCTGCGGACTTTTTAAGATCTCCGCTTTGTACTTGAGGGCGTAGTTTGTTTCGTATTCCACCACCGGCATTCTCAATTCCATGCTCCGGATGATGCATTTTGCTGCTTCGGGTAAAGTGTTGGCTATCGGCGTGGTGCCGTCCGGACCCAAAGTAGCGTATCGCATCAGTGCGTCGTTGTCGTTGGGCGCTCTTCGAAACGTGACCCTCAGTCCACCCTTCCACATGATCTCCTTGTAGTCCGAGAAGAAACCAGGCAGAAGACGCAAGGGAAAGAGCACCGTGTGACTTCTCGTCGATATTTTGGCCCCGGCTTCGAATCCCCCGGCCTGGTAGTACGCTGCGTCCGTTTTGGATAATTTCAAAGTTCCCACCGCCGTCGACGTGATGCCTGGATAATCTATTCTGTCGATGACGGTGTTGTGTTTCCTCACCTCCACCTGCGAGAACAGGTGAGGCACGAAGTTGTCCACGAGTATCAAGTTTGCTGCTGCGGGAAACGCGTCTCCGCTTTCCTTCTTCACCACGTCGAATTGAAGGTAGAGGTCCGCTCTGTGAGGATGAACGAACCCGTCGCTTACGTCCACGTCGTATTCGATCTCCCTGTTCGCCTCGTTCAGATTGGCGAACGTGCGACGGTTGGGAGGGAAAGATTGCAATTCGTAACTTTCGATTTGCTCCATTTTACATGTATGGTTATTTATTATACGTTGATCTCCACGATGGCCGTCGTAGTGGCACCTGCGAAATCCACCACGTCTCCTTTCTCGTTCGTCACCACCAACTCTATGTCGTCTATGCGGTTGCGACATACTGGAAAATAGATCGGCGAAGAGGGCGTGTAGATGATCGGTTCCATGAACTCGGAACTTGGTTTGAAAGTGGCTATGATTCCCGTCTGCTTGTGACTTCCTAACAATCCGTCCGAAGATTTCGTGATCATGCCTTCGGCCACGTTGCAGTGTACGTTCAGAGTTTCTATGGCCAAGAATTTAGGAATGTTGGTTGCTACGTGCTTGATGCCAGCTTCGAGTTTGGTGTTGTTCTCGAAACCTAAAAGTTCTCCCATGGTGCCCAGGTCCACGGTCTCCGTCGCGGATAGGATTTCCACTCTGTGCGTGACCGAATTTTGAGAAAGATACGTGCCTTTGGGTAATTGAGCTTGCAAAGTGGAAAGATTGTATTGGCCTGGCGTGACGACGATGTGTTCGCTTCCGACGCTAATTTTGTTGTTGTGCTGGGTGACGTTAGGTATGAGGTACATGCTGTAGAATGCACGCAGAGCCACGGATTTAGGATAGACGATGTCGTCGTGCAGCGTGAGTTTCAAGATTGAAGATTCGCTCGTGAGATGGAACACGCCCATCCTAGTGATGCTGTTTGAGGTTCCACAATGCTTTCTGGAAATCCTCGATCGTAGGGTTATTTATTTTAGAGAGAAACGCGAGCACGGAGAGGCAGAGATGACCGCAGTTCACGTCTCCGAAATCTTGAATGCGTTCGTCGTTGTAGTATATGGAGGTTTTGTTCGTTTTCAGATAATGAATTAAATTTGCAGGTGGAACACCTCCGAAAGAATCGAAAACGAATGCTTTATCATCATTTTTGTGGTAACATATCCAATGCGTGCCTGGATTTTCTTGACCGTCCAAGTTGACTACTCCGCATTCTTTTTTTTTCACGGTTGAAGGTAACGAGTCGGACATGAAAACTCCTCTGAAGTGTTTGATTTGTAACGGTTCGATCAGAGATTCAATGTCTCGGTTGGTGAGTGCTTCTGTTTCTTTTTTTTAAACTTTTTCATCACGCCCTTCCCCTTCTTCTCCATGGCCAGATTGTGACGTTTCTGTTCTTCCAATTCCGCCTTGTTCTTCTTCGAGTCGATGACGGTTTTTGCGATGGCGGCACTTCCGCCGGCTAAACTTCCAACGGCCCCCAATGCTGCCAGGATGGCCGGGATGCTGAATATGAAACCTCCGACCTTTTGCTGTTTCCGCGAACGCTGCAATCTTTTCAATTGAGGTGTGCTGAGCAGCAATTTCATTCCGTGTCCTTTGCTCAAGCAAGAACGTTTCTTCTCGCGTTGTTTCTTGGTGAGTAACCCATCGAGAGCACCTAGATTTTTTAGATTGGAGTATGGTATCTGGTACACGACACCCTTGGGCTTCATGTTGATGCTCTATGTGTTATTTTCACGGTATGTTATTTATATATATATTCTGAGATTTTTTTTGTGTAGTTTTTTACGGTATGTTATTTATATATTTTCAAGGCCTCGCTGTCGTTACACAAATTCTATTACGTGCTTCGTTTTCTTGCCAAGAAGTTCCTTTGTCCCCTTGTACACGATTCGAGTTTTATTCTCGATTAAAATAGATAGCTTCTCGTCGGATAACATGTTAGCGTATCGATCTGGTAAAAATAGACTGTATTGTGCGTTGAGCAACAGGCGTACCTTGGGACCATACTGGGTAGAAACGATTGAACCGGAAGTTATCGTGTAAGGTTTGTCGACTTCCAATTCCTGAATTTTTACATACTCGACTGACAAATTTAGCATTTGTTTTAATGCTTGGAGATCACTTATTTTTTCGGTCGTCATATCAAGAAAAATTTCAAAGTGTTAGAGAGAAATTTAATTGTTTTTCACAATGTGTGTTATTTATATATACCGAAGATTATTTTTTTTTCACGATGTGTGTTATTTATATATCAAGTTTTTTTTTTTTTACTGCATGTTATTTATATACCCCACCCCAATTTTTGTTTCGTGTTCATGGCGATGGTGGTGCCTAGTGCGGCGACCCGTTCACCCAACGATGCGTCTCTACTCACGAATCTTTCGAAAGCTGCGTGCTCTAACTTTCTGTCTGCTTCGTGACGTGCGTCCAGATCCGTCTGCGTGGTGTTGTAGGCGATGTCGTGATCTTTGCATGCCGCGTCCAACGGATTCACACCCTTGTCTCCTCTCTCCAATCTTTTCTCGAGTTTGGTACCCGGTCCGCAGTACTGGTAGCCAGGTAAATGCATCTCGAAAGGTAACTTGTTGATGATGTCGTTCACGAGTCCCTTTCCTTCGGCCACGTTCCAAAATTTCGGAGGCAGCGTGTTGATGATTTTGATCAGGTAACCTATGCCCTTGTCGTCGTTCACGATGAAGTTGGAAAGTTTCGTGCTGATCATGTCCACGATGCCAACCTTCTCGTTGTAGAAATTACGGTTACCTGCATTCTCTTCGCCGGCTATCACCAACAATCGATCCACGAGTTTCCTAACGTCGTCCACCCAAACAAATTCTTTGGGTAACGTGTTGTAGCGTTTGACGCCGCTGCCTGTTTTGACCTGGTTCCAAATCGGTTTGATGAGATTCCTGTACTTCTCGCCGCTGCTCGATTTCACCCTATTCTGCGAGGCGTCGTTGTTCTGGTACAAGGCATCCGTCATGATCAGAATTTCCTTGTAACTTTGGTAATCTTCGTCGGTGTAATCTTTCGGCTGCTTTTTGGCGACGAGTTCCCACAGTCCCACCGTACCCGGATACCTGTTCCAACTATCCTTGTCGCCTAAATTGACTTTAATGTCGTTGCCTTCGAAGGTCACCTTCGATTTCCCAATCTTCCACACCACACCACCACCCTCGCTGGTTTCCATGCTGGGATACAATCCGAACACTTCATCCTTGTCGAATTTCCCCGTGCTCAGGTAGTCTCGTGCCAAAGGTCCCAACTCGATTTTATCCGAAGACGAGGACGTGCTACCAATAGCTCGACGTCGTGCCGGTGCATCCTTCAGTTCGAACGGCGTCGAAGGAATGCTCGAAATAGGTGTGGGTACAGCGTAACTTTTAGCTGCGAGCGGTACGAGTTCATTAATCAAATTTTTATTTTGTTCCGTGACACTTTTAATTTCTTTACCTAGACTGCTGATGGCATCGATCACGGGTTGATCCTGACGTTTCTTCTCTTCGTAGAATCCTCGATTCTCGGATTTCCAACCTTTGAAGCGTTTCGCGAGGTAATCGCGAAGCTTGAGATTTTCGTCTTCGATTTTTCGTTTCGTCATGACGTTATTTATATACGTCGTTTCTCACAACGTTGCAACGTTTAGAAAGTCGTTGATTTTGTTTCTGTATTTTCCGTCGTTGGGTTTCCTCGTCATGTCGATCGTCACAAATCCGAAATCGTCACCGTTCCAGCAAGTAGAGCAGCCTTCCGAAAATTGATTGTAGTTCATGTCTCCGCCTACGTAGTCATCGTACGCGTGCTTGAGGTTGGTGTGATCTTGACGAAACAAACATATGAAATTGGCGTTGTCGCGCACTAACTGTTTTGGAATTTTGGAAAACGTTTGAGCTAGGTAAAAACAATCCATTCCTTTGTGACGACCTTGCGTGAAAAAGTTGCGAATTTCATTTTGATTTTCCAGGATGGCGTCGTCGAACACAACAACTGAATTTTCACGACAATCGTCGAGTGGTTTTATTTCCGAGGCAAACGTTGCAATGTCCAGACCATCGTACAGTTTCATCAGTTGCTGGTATTTGGATTGCTCCAAACTTTTCGAGAACACGTACAGGTGCCTGTTCTTCCAATCTAACCAATTCGGTGCGAGGAGAAAATTTTCCACGAGCAGTGTCGTTTTCCCACACCCCGAAGGACCTACGATCAGACAGCGGATGCTGTCGGGAAGCAACTCGCCGTTCTTTTTCTTTCTCGTTTGACTTTCCGGATTCGGTAGACGCTTCACCACGTTCCACGTACTCACAAGATCACTTCGTTCGCGTCGATCCAACTCTTTTCCGGAAGTCCCAGCCATTTGACCAAAAGTTTGTCACCTTTCCTACGCAATACTTTCTCGATGAGGTACGTGTCGGGGTGTTTTGTTTTAGAGAGTTCCTCTTCGTAAAATCTTCCTTTCAAAATCTCGTCGCTACTATCTTTTATTATATACGTGTGTTGGTTTCCAGGTAGAACTCGAACCACCGTAAAGAGTTCCGTGCTCCAATTTTTTGTGAATCCCTTCTCGAAGGTGCGTTTGAATTTGCTGATCCTCACCCGGTCTCCAATTTTGTATTTAGCTTTTTTTGTCGTGGGTGTGTACTTTGGACAGTAAACTGTAGAAATTAAACGCTGCTCGTCGGACTTGGTAACGTCGGCTGGCTTCATGCCTATCGTTCTGTGTACCGTATTATTATAGGTGTCGACGAGTTCCGGCAGGATGTCGACCCATTTGTAATTTCCCCGAAGCGTGAATCGTTTCCACATGTGTGTTTTCAAGGTTCGATTGAATCTTTCCACGATGCTGGCTTTGATGTGACTGAAGGTCGAATAATGTCGAATGCCATGTTTTTGAATAAACTTTTGGAATACGGCGTTGTAAAATTCTTTACCGTTGTCCGTTTGCAGAAACCGTGGTCGTCTGCCACCGCTTTTGCGAAAAATTAATTTGAATGCTTCCGTGACGCACGTTCCCGTTTTCGCCTTCAAAGGTAGAGCCCATGCGAATTTCGAAAACGTGTCTATGACGGTGAGGAGGTACTTGTTGCCCTTGTTCAATTTATGTACGTTTTTCAAATTGCCGCTACTCATCTCCACGAGGTCACTTTGCCAGAGGTCGTCGATGCCCTTGGTTACCACAGCCAAACGTTCGTAGTTGCGGCGTGCAGGTTTATGCAATTCTTCGACGATGGCTTGCCTAGACATTTTTTGTTTAGAGATTACGTTTCAAGAGAAGCACAAGCGTGATAGGATTCAAAGAAGGTGGCACTTCGCTCGTGTTTTGAATGATCAGCTTATCGCCGGCACTCACGTCGAAAACGGTGAGATCTTCGTCTTCGTGTATTTCATATATGTTGCGCGTTTCGTTCCAACGTGCCAGAGGAATGTTTCCTGCTTTCTGGACACCACGATTCGATATCAAAGTCATGGTGGGAACGCTAGCTTTTCTGCCGTGAGACCAGTACGAAAATTCGTTTATCTGAATCGTGCCATCGAGGAGAAACTTGTAGTACGGATGATAAGGATGCAACATGTACAGTTTGTTACCTTCGACGAACGTGGAGATTCTTTGTTGATTGGGTACGCTGTTGATTTCGATGGCTTGCAGAGAATGCAGTTTAGCGAATTTAGTGTCGACGCTAACGAGGTTACTGTGAACTTGTCCGAGTTTATTTTCGATGGGCAGCAAATGCTCGACTATGGTATCCGTTACGGCAGAAAACGACGGTTTGATTTTCACTTCCACGTTCAACTGCTTGTAGTTTTCGTTGAGTTCTTGCAACTTGGCACCGAAAGAGGCCTGCGTCGATTCCTGCGTGGATTCCAGCACTCCAACTTGATCTCTGATGTTGACGACGATGCTCTGAAGGTTCTCGACTTGATTCAATTTCGAGCTCTTCTCGGTAAGATCGTTCACGATGCTTCGCATCTCTGTAAGCTGCGTGTGAAGGTCGGCTACGCTCTGCGAAGTGGGCAGCGTCGACACCAGCGAACTAATTTCGTCTCGAATCTGTTCCACGTTCGCCGTTTCCGTTTCCAGTCGTTTCAGCATTCGAGATATGTTTCTTTTCAAAACGTGCAATTCTTTGGAGGTGGGGAGATTGGCCACTTTACTCTCGAGATCGCTCAATGAACTTTTGATGTCGCCCGAATCGGATAGTGCCGTCACCGCCGTTTTCAATTTTTCCAAATCTTCGCTCGAAGGCACGCTCGTCCGTAACGATTCCAAGTCACCCTGTATGTTGTCGAGTACGTGATGAAAATGAGCGAGATTCGTTTCGACGTTCAAATTTTCTAAATATTCGATCTTCTGCTGAACCGTGCTCAACGTGTCTTGAATGCTCGTCAACGCTCTCGCTTCAGCGTGAATATTTTCAATTTCTTCGTTGATCAATTCCAAGGACGCCTGAAGCGTAGCGATGGTGGTTTGAATGTGTTCGAAATCTCGATAGGCCTCCAATTGAATTTTTATGTTCGCGACGCTTTTACCGATGACCTGCAGTTCGTCCGACGATGGTAGGTTCGTCATGGTATCTTCCAAAGTCTGCAACTTGGATTTAATTTCTTCCAACGTGCTGGTGAATTCTTCTTGTAATTTGGAAACAACGACATGCAAGCGTTCTACATCAATATCGTTCACGACGGTTTGAAGTTCAGAGAAATTCTTTTCTATTGCGGAAGTTCGTTCTTCGATTTCGAGTTTCAATTTTTCCAAATCTTCATTTTTCGATTGAAATTGCTGTAATTTGGCCAAATCATTTTGAAGCGAATCCACGCTCAACTGTATATTTTGAACGTTGTCGTAAGAAGGTACGTCGACATAATTTTTTATGAGCGTTTTCAGTTCGGAATCGATTTTCAGAATGGGGTCGAGACATTGCGTTTGGAGCGTAGCGATTTCCGACTCTAAACTTTTGTTTAAGGTTTCCTGCAAAGCGATCAAATCGGTCCTCAACTTCTTAACTCGAATGTCCAACATGAGAATCTCTTCTGCGTGGTCCACACGCTTGGTGTTGCCGAAAATATCGTTAGGCATTTTTGGTTAACGGTTATTTATAATAGGATAGACGATTCGTAATTCTACGAAGAGAGGAATAAGTTTGTCGTAATCTCCGAGGAGTTCCACGTACAGGTAATCTCCTGCGGAAACATCGTACGTAATGTTAGAAAGCATCTTGTCGTGCTTAATTCGAAAAATGTTCTTGCCGGTAGAAATTTTGATTTCGCCTGCGTTTTCCGGATTCACGGTGATTTGAAGTTTCCCGTCGATCGGAATTTCGTAGAAATCTAAATTGTTATTAAAAACATAAAACATCTTGCCCACATCGTCATTCAGTTTCGTCCAAATGCTGTTGAGGTGAATGATCAACAGACCGTTGAGTTTAGGTAACACGGAAGGTAAGACTTCATGATCTGGTATGGACGGTGCAGTTTCCATGAAGATCTGTTTTTTGAAACCGAACAAGTTCATAGGCATGCTGGTTATTTATTCTCACAACGTTGCAACGTTTAGAAAGTCGTTGATTTTGTTTCTGTATTTTCCGTCGTTGGGTTTCCTCGTCACGTCGATCGTCGCGAATCCGAAATCGTCACTGTTCCAGCAAGAAGAGCAACGTTTTGAAAATTGATTGATCAACAGGCCGTTGAGTTTAGATAACATGGAAGGTAGAAATTCATGATCTGCCTTGCGGTGTACAGTCTCCATTGTTTGCTTTCGGAAACCAAAGAGATTCATTGTCCTTGCTAGTTCTTTATTGTGTATGTGATAATTTGAGACAGTCAAAGTTTTTTTTATTTTAGTTATAGTTATTTAAGTTCATTTTTTTTCAATTGCATTGCCTACAATTTTTACTATTTTCTAAACGATAGTGTCCCCAAGGCAACGTGTGGATTCCACAAGACAAAATACATCTTTTATCGTCGTGCGGATCTAATGCTACCTTCCTAACTTCGTTTGTTGTGATGATATGGTTGACGCTCTGGATTCTTTGTTCTTCTCTTAGAACCGACGACCTGGTCTTGAGGCAATCGATGTAATCGTGGAAGGTGAGTTTGTCCTCCACCGTATTTTTGCCCACACCTTTTGCTTTCTTCGTAACACTACTCTCTGTTTTTATGGCATACATCTTCGAACGCAAACCCGCGAACTCGACAATAATATCACCGTTACATTCATCTTTCAGTTTACCTAGGACTTTTTTGTTGAGGGATGGAATTCCAAATCTGTTGGGTTGAGGGTATGCAGAAGTATCGAAATACTCAAGCATGGAAGGATTTTTTATGTCTTCGTATAGGTTAGGTGTTTGTATGCTGTAAATGAAGCTGTCGGTGTCCGTGTACAAAAGTGATATTTTATCATTGTAGAAGGGTTTCATCACGTCATAATGAAATTCGAACATGTAAAGTTTCGACAAGTCGAGAACCGTTGCGCCAACGTAAATTGGTTTTCTGAATTTCATCAATTTTATATGTAGATTGAAAAGTGCCAAATTCTCGTTGTAAATTTTTCTCGACTTGAATCTAGGATCGGCTATCCACTTCCGACATTTATTCTTATCGGAAATTAATTTCACGTCTACGTGCTTTCTAACATTCTCCATGGTCTTTCCGTACACCGCATTGTTCATTAATTTAAAGAAGTCCTTGTCTAAATCGGAAGTGGCAGCTGTTCTATGTTGTGTGTTAGTTTCTATGTAAGATCTTAACCACGTGGAATGTTTAAACTTTAGTATTCGTCTAACATTCACTATCTGAACACCCTTCCCAATCAAAAACCGGAGATTCTTGTAGTGGACGACGTATCTCTGTTTAGGATCCAATGTTAACAAAAGCTTGTCTTGAACCGAGTCGGGTGGACATTTGATTTCGGGAGTCGGAGGCAAATCCGAAAACGTGTCGTGCAGGTGGTCGGAGAATTGGAGATCTACCTCTGCGAAGAAACCACACTCGCTATCGTCGAAATGAATAATATCTATCGAAGTGGGATCTAACCATTCGAATCCCCCGTAAGGAAGTTTCTGAACCATGGCATGTCCGTAGAGATTATTAACGTCAGCGTAGAAGATGTAATTCGATGCTCGATTTGAATCGTAATCTTCTTTCATGTGTACGTTATTAGCTTTCGCATGTCTCTGTACGCATTGCACCATTCCACCTCGTATCCCTCTTTCGATGAATAGCAACATGTCAACGTCCGATATCAGTTCCAGCTTGACCTTTGTCTGGAATAACATTGCCGACCACGCTAATCCCGGTAGACTGTAGAAATACGCTGGATCTAATTTATAAATATTCGTTGCCGTTTTCCTGAACGCTTGAAAAACATCCGCGAGTATCGTCACGTCCAGTTTTAAGTATGCGTCGTGGTAGTCTCCGAGTGTCGTACATTCTAATTTCTCCCACATGAGTTGCGCGTGTTGGTATTCTTCGTCCGCGATTCCTTTCTCTCTGAGTCTGCTGTAAAATTCTCTTGGAAGTGGAAGAGCGTCGTCGTTAAATTTAGAACCATCACTAACATATTCGTAAGGATAAACCCCTTTACGTCTAACGAGTTCTATGTCTACGTTGGGAAAACTAGCTCTAGTTATTTTAAATTGATCGTCGGTGAGTTTGTTCGCTAAAGCATCCAGACTTGCAGAGAGAAATCTATACGAATCCAGGAAGCGCATCTCGATTGTATTTTTCGTTCCCGGAATCGACACTTGCTTGCTGAGACTAATGTAGCGTTCTTCATTCTCGGCCAAGACACCTATACGTTTCGGATCGTAGCCAAGATGTCTCACCAGGTGGTGAAAATCATATCCGCTTCCGTTGTGAAAGAATATGGGAATGAATTTAGGTTTCTGGATTTTAAGATTGCACGTGTTGCAAATTCCACCTATGTAGTTTCCGCTGAAATGATCGTGGTGGAATATTTTTTTGTTCTCATCAGTGAAACTTTGATCACATACCGGACACACCTCAGTGGAATTGTAATTTTGAAGTTCATTTTCAGTTAAAGGTGCCATCGGTTTTGATGTAAGCAGTACGCTACCAATTACCTCAACCTCCTCCACCATTTTTTCCAGGAAGTGTTCGATTACATTTGGCCCGCGGTATATATATGCTTCATTTATTTTATCACGTCGCACAACAACATAGCCGAAACTATTAGGTTGATGAAGCTGGTACGGCGTTGTGGAGGAAATTTCAGGATCCGGTTCGCAGTAGGAGAGTGGTTTGAGGAACGCCTCGAAATCTGCGACGATGATTGCGGGATGTTCCAACAATGCCTTGTGCATTTTGAATTCTTCGACTTCGTTCGTTTCGGGCATCAACATTCTAGCCGGTCTGTTGTCGCCGCAATAAATTTTATGTTCGGCAAGTTTCTCCAGAGCAATTTGACGTCCGGTGTAATTTCGATAATCGAGTTGTTTTCGATCGTCGAACGTGGTTAGGCATCTCGGGCAAACTTCGATGCAATGTTCATACTTGGTTGATTGACTTCTGACCAAACGTGATAGTGAACGAATTAGCGTATAGTGATGAACATCCTCGTTGGAAATTAGAAGGAGATTTATTACACAGGCATCGTCATCGTCGATATCGCTTATCCTGACAGGGTGCACGAGATATTTATCTGACGTGAAGGAATACACATTAATAGCGATGCGTTTTCCTGTACGATTTTCGAACTTTGTTATATCCGACAATGTCACCGGGTATTCGATGCCAGACATTACACTTTGAAAGTCGGTCTCGTATTGTTTGTAATGAGAAACCTGTTCTGGATTATTTGACCAATGAACAGGATGCAGTGCCGCCAACACACACCAGAGAAAACACTTGTTATCGCTGTTCTGTATATTTAACACAGCCCTCTTGTGTTGAATGTTCGGTGGAAGAGGAACATAGCTGGAAGCGCGAAGAGGCAAGAATCGGTTCACGTAAACGCTTAACGTGTGAGGACTTCCACACAGAGACCATCCCGACCCTTTAGCCTCGAAATCGTCATGTTTGTTAACCAGCTCGTTGGAAAGATCAGAATAAAATTCGTCCAAATTTTCGACGTCCGCCAAATGAAGAGCCTGGTTTTTTGTACGATGATAAAAAATACTTGTTGTACCATCGACTTTTTCGTATTCGGAAAATAGATCAACGTATACTTTTATGGAATTATTTTCCAATTTATTTTTTAGAATATTTATCAAGGATGTTTTTGTTTCACGCAAGAAACTAAGAATGTCGCAGCCTGGTTCCGAAGTAAAAAAGAAATCCTGAATATGACGGTTGAATGCAGATCTAATTGGTTTGCGTTCATCAGATAATTTAACTTGTTTGGAAGTGGAAGCTTCCGTTTCTGAATTATCGATTTTCCTTTTCGATGTTCCTTGTTTGGTCGATGGTTTGCAAATTTTAAGATGTTTACTTAAATTTGTAATGCTAATCATCTTTCCGCATCGAGCACAAGGCTTAGAAGGCAAGGAACGATTAATTCTCGAACCTGTTTCGCTACATCTTGCCCTGTGTACCGATAAATTGTTCCTTGAGATTAGCTTCCCACAAGTAACACATTCAGTTTTATCATTTTTACGATTGAAACTGGTGGTGGATGCCATTGCTTTCTCCAAAATCACAGAAATCAAAAAGTCTAGTATATAGCGACACAATTTTCAGGTATGTTATTTTATATAGAATTTCTTGGAGTGATTACAAAACTCAAAAATTCAATCTACTGTAAATAGAATTTCAGGTATGTTATTTATATAGAATTTCTTGTGTGCGAATACAAAAACTCAAGAATTCAATCTACTGTAAATACAATTTTCAGGTATGTTATTTTATATAGAATTTCTTGGGTTAATTACAAAACTCAAAAAATAAATCTACTGTGAATATAATTTTCAGGTATGTTATTTTATATATAATTTTCACGGGACGTTCAATATTGTCAACGGTATAATATTAGAGCGCGGCGCTTGTCGCCTAAACACTACAGCTCACAGGTCGGTAAAATCTGACATGAAAACAGATAATACGCTTATGCCTTATTTATATATAATTTTCACGGGGCGTTCAATATTGTCAACGGTATAATATTAGAGCGCGGCGCTTGTCGCCTAAACACTACAGCTCACAGGTCGGTAAAATCTGACATGAAAGCAGATAATGCGCTTATGCCTTATTTATATATAATTTTCACGGGGGCGTTCAATATTGTCAACGGTATAATATTAGAGCACGTGGCTTGTCGTCTAAACACTACAGCTCACAGGTCGGTAAAATCTGACATGAAAGCAGATAATACGCTTATGCCTTATTTATATATAATTTTCACGGGGCGTTCAATATTGTCAACGGTATCATATTAGAGCACGTGGCTTGTCGCCTAAACACTACAGCTCACAGGTCGGTAAAATCTGACATGAAAGCAGATAATGCGCTTATGCCTTATTTATATATAATTTTCACGGGGGCGTTCAATATTGTCAACGGTATCATATTAGAGCACGTGGCTTGTCGTCTAAACACTACAGCTCACAGGTCGGGAAAATCCGACATGAAAGCAGATAATACGCTTATGCCTTATTTATATATAATTTTCACGGGGCGTTCAATATTGTCAACGGTATCATATTAGAGCGCGGCGCTTGTCGTCTAAACACTACAGCTCACAGGTCGGGAAAATCTGACATGAAAGCAGATAATACGTTTATGCCTTATTTATATATAATTTTCACGGGGCGTTCAATATTGTCAACGGTATAATATTAGAGCGCGGCGCTTGTCGCCTAAACACTACAGCTCACAGGTCGGTAAAATCTGACATGAAAGCAGATAATGCGCTTATGCCTTATTTATATATAATTTTCTCGGGGGCGTTCAATATTGTCAACGGTATAATATTTGAGTGCGTTGCTTGTCGCCTAAACACTACAGCTCACAGGTCGGTAAAATCTGACATGAAAGCAGATAATGCGCTTATGCCTTATTTATATATAATTTTCACGGGGGCGTTCAATATTGTCAACGGTATCATATTAGAGCACGTCGCTTGTCGCCTAAACACTACAGCTCACAGGTCGGGAAAATCTGACATGAAAGAAGATAATGCGCTTATGCCTTATTTATATATAATTTTCTCGGGGGCGTTCAATATTGTCAACGGTATAATATTAGAGCACGTCGCTTGTCGCCTAAACACTACAGCTCACAGGTCGGTAAAATCTGACATGAAAGAAGATAATGCGCTTATGCCTTATTTATATATAATTTTCTCGGGGGCGTTCAATATTGTCAACGGTATAATATTTGAGTGCGTTGCTTGTCGCCTAAACACTACAGCTCACAGGTCGGTAAAATCTGACATGAAAGCAGATAATGCGCTTATGCCTTATTTATATATAATTTTCACGGGGGCGTTCAATATTGTCAACGGTATCATATTAGAGCACGTCGCTTGTCGCCTAAACACTACAGCTCACAGGTCGGTAAAATCTGACATGAAAGCAGATAATGCGCTTATGCCTTATTTATATATAATTTTCACGGGGGCGTTCAATATTGTTAACAGCGTTAGTTTTTGTAGAGCTCTCTTTTTCCATCTTTCCTCTATACAGTGAAGACACAATTAGCTAACCTAGCATACAACATACCTTCCTAATTAATATGGATATTGTCACACACTCCTCTTATTTTATACTGTTGTAAATAGAAAAGATTATGTACGGTAAATGTTTTGTACATTATAGGAAAAAAATGCAAAATATCCTCCAATTTTAATTCGAATCGAGTCGAATTTTTACATATTTCCACGCCGCCACATATTGTCCTATTTGCTTCTTTTACTTGCCTTGCTTAATTAACTCTCGCTAATTAGCATTTTTTGGAAGAAGTCAACTAGAACAACATATGGCGGTATGAGAAATATGCAAATCAAAGAACATTTTAGCAATATATGGGCCCTAGCAATTAGCTTTCTCGACTAAGAGTACTCTTTCAAACGTCTTCTGCTGATCGTATTACTAAACGAGGACGTTTAAAATTTTTGGGTGTTGAAAAAGTTTGACCCTACTTTTTTATTTCTATTGTTTGCTAATAGATGGCGCTAATAGTACCCCCTCCCCTGCCCTCTCCCCTCTTCTCCTCTGCTGTATGGCAAATAGCACAAACATAGAAATCAAGATTTTGGAGAGCAAAACATAAAATTTGCATGCATCTGATGTCGAACCGGGAACTTTTATCTTTCGGGGAGTCAACATTATTTTTTACTCAGTCGTCATATAACATGAACGCACGCAAAGATTCACATGTGCTTTTATTATTTTGTGTTCGGTAAGTACAAGTATATTCTTACATAAATTATTGTTTAATTTAATAAATTGTAAAACTCGGAGCCTGCTATACTAAAACTCCTTCTGTCTATTGAAAGCGAATGTTGCGTGCACGCGGAAATAGCACAGAAAAAATACCGGATGGAAGCAATTTAAAATCACTGGGGCAAGGTCAGTATTACGAGAACGTAAAAAACACGTGCTTCCATTCAACTTCGAAAAATAAGAATGAATGTGTACATACAGAACACATATGCTTTCTTTTCACAGTTGTAAAATCATATAAATTGTGCATGAAGTAAGTTACGAGAAGGCTCTCTCAATTAGGTACAAGTATTGTACAATTAGGTACAAATTGTTGTACAATTATTTCCCCCAGTTGCCCAGTTGGAGTTGGGGGCATAACACTGGTATTATTTGTAATCACAGTGCTTACTCATGTATTTTGTTTAATATTTTATTTCAAATTCACTGTCAGAAACTAGTGTTGCCAGTTTCTGCATGTAGGTTTATTTACTCTGTTGGTTGTCACTGTCAAGTTTTTAGTATTCGTACAGCATAAAAAGCTATAACCCCTCCCCCTCAAAATATATACATTGTATACGCCAAGATGCCCAATAGCCTGGCAACACATCATGAAAAAACATGCCAAGAAGACCCAGTGGGTTTATAAGTCAGTGCTGCCAATTCCTATTTGTAGGTTAGCTTAGCCAGTGAAAGATCATATAGTAGAATTTTTGTAGAGTGGGTGTTTGCGAGTTCCACGACGCCTTGCCCGAGGATACCCTATGCAGCGTCATCCTGATTGCAGAGAAGTCCTTCGCCTACGACGTGAAGAACGAGAGGGTCACGGAGCAGTTTTAAATTCATAAAAAATTGCCACATACTAAAAATCAACATCCAACACATTTTAGGTTATATAAAATTTGTGAAAACCTTATAATACTGAAATATTAAAACAAACGGAGTCCCCCTTGTAGGTTAGTTCGGTGCGTAAATAAAAAAAATGATAGGTTAAGTTATATCACTTAGGATCGTAAGAAAATTAAAAAAACCGTAAAAAAAAAGATAGGTTAAGTTATATCACGTAACATCGTGATATACCTACCAAGTACGAGTGGGGAAAAAAATAAGTGCGATGAAAATTTGTACTAAAACATCGCTAAACGCTATAACATCGACAAAAAATTGTCAAAATATGTCAAAAAGTGATATTCGATTGATAAAAAAAGAGGATACCTACAAAATATGATCCTCAAATAATGACGTTCAAACAGTACCTAAATAAAAAAAATAATAGGTTAAGTTATATCACTTAGGATCGTAAAAAAATTAAATAATCGTAAAAAAAGGATAGGTTAAGTTGTATCACGTAACATCATGATATACCTACCAAGTACGAGTGGGGGAAAAATGAGTATGGTGAAAATTTGTACTAAAACATCGCTAAACGCTAAAACATCGACAAAAAATTGTCAAAGTATGTCAAAAAGTGATATTCAATTGGTAAAAAAAGACCATACCTACTAAGTACTACTTTGAAACGCTCAATATGCACTACTAATAATCGTTTCCGCTTGAGTTGTGCGGCCAACGGAAGATGTTGACTAACAATAATGGTTTCCGCTTGAGATGTGCGGCCAAAGAAAGATGTTGACTAACAATAATGGTTTCCGCTTGAGATGTGCAGCCAACGGAAGATGTTGACTAACAAGAATGGTTTTCGTGTGAGATGTGCGAACGAAAGATGTTGACTAACAAGAATCGTTTCCGCTTGAGATGTGCGGCCAACGGAAGATGTTGATTAACAATAATAGCTTCCGCTTGAGACGTGCAGCCAACGGAAGATGTTGACTAACAATAATGGTTTCCGCTTGAGATGTGCGGCCAAAGAAAGATGTTGACTAACAATAATGGTTTCCGCTTGAGATGTGCAGCCAACGGAAGATGTTGACTAACAAGAATGGTTTTCGTGTGAGATGTGCGAACGAAAGATGTTGACTAACAAGAATCGTTTCCGCTTGAGATGTGCGGCCAACGGAAGATGTTGATTAACAATAATAGCTTCCGCTTGAGACGTGCAGCCAACGGAAGATGTTGACTCACAATAATGGTTTCCGCTTGAGATGTGCGGCCAACAGAAGATGTTGACTAACAATAATGGTTTCCGCTTGAGATGTGCGGCCAACGGAAGATGTTGACTAACAATAATGGTTTCCGCTTGAGATGTGCGGCCAACGGAAGATGTTGACTAACAATAATGGTTTCCGTGTGAGATGTGCAACAAACGAAAGATGTTGACTAACAATAATCGTTTCCGCTTGAGGTGTGCGGCCAACGAAAGATGTTGACTAACAATAATGGTTTCGCTTGAGATATGCGACCAACGGAAGATGTTGACTAACAATAATCGTTTCCGCTTGAGGTGTGCGGCCAACGGAAGATGTTGACTAACAATAATCGTTTCCGCTTGAGGTGTGCGGCCAACGGAAGATGTTGACTAACAATAATCGTTTCCGCTTGAGGTGTGCGGCCAACGGAAGATGTTGACTAACAATAATCGTTTCCGCTTGAGATGTGCGGCCAACGGAAGATGTTGACTAACAATAATCGTTTCCGCTTGAGATGTGCGGCCAACGGAAGATGTTGACTAACAATAATGGTTTCCGCTTGAGATGTGCAGCCAACGGAAGATGTTGACTAACAATAATGGTTTCCGTGTGAGATGTGCGACTAAAGAAAAATTTTGACTAACAATAATCGTTTTCGCTTCAGATGTGCGACCAACGGAAGATGTTGACTAACAATAATGGTTTCCGCTTGAGATGTGCGGCCAACGGAAGATGTTGACTAACAATAATGGTTTCCGCTTGAGATGTGCGGCCAACGGAAGATGTTGACTAACAATAATGGTTTCCGTGTGAGATGTGCAACAAACGAAAGATGTTGACTAACAATAATCGTTTCCGCTTGAGCTGTGCGGCCAACGAAAGATGTTGACTAACAATAATGGTTTCGCTTGAGATGTGCGACCAACGCAAGATGTTGACTAACAATAATGGTTTCCGCTTGAGATATGCGACCAACGGAAGATGTTGACTAACAATAATCGTTTCCGCTTGAGGTGTGCGGCCAACGGAAGATGTTGACTAACAATAATCGTTTCCGCTTGAGGTGTGCGGCCAACGGAAGATGTTGACTAACAATAATCGTTTCCGCTTGAGATGTGCGGCCAACGGAAGATGTTGACTAACAATAATCGTTTCCGCTTGAGATGTGCGGCCAACGGAAGATGTTGACTAACAATAATGGTTTCCGCTTGAGATGTGCAGCCAACGGAAGATGTTGACTAACAATAATGGTTTCTGTGTGAGATGTGCAACAAACGAAAGATGTTGACTAACAATAATCGTTTCCGCTTGAGCTGTGCGGCCAACGAAAGATGTTGACTAACAATAATGGTTTCCGTTTGAGATGTGCGACCAACGGAAGATGTTGACTAACAATAATCGTTTCCGCTTGAGATATGCGACCAACGAAAGATGTTGACTAACAATAATGGTTTCCGCTTGAGATGTGCAACAAACGAAAGATGTTGACTAACAATAATCGTTTCCGCTTGAGGTGTGCGGCCAACGGAAGATGTTGACTAACAATAATCGTTTCCGCTTGAGATGTGCAACAAACGAAAGATGTTGACTAACAATAATCGTTTCCGCTTGAGGTGTGCGGCCAACGGAAGATGTTGACTAACAATAATGGTTTCCGTTTGAGATGTGCGACCAACGGAAGATGTTGACTAACAATAATCGTTTCCGCTTGAGATGTGCGGCCAACGGAAGATGTTGACTAACAATAATCGTTTCCGCTTGAGATGTGCGGCCAACGGAAGATGTTGACTAACAATAATGGTTTCCGCTTGAGATGTGCAGCCAACGGAAGATGTTGACTAACAATAATGGTTTCTGTGTGAGATGTGCAACAAACGAAAGATGTTGACTAACAATAATCGTTTCCGCTTGAGCTGTGCGGCCAACGAAAGATGTTGACTAACAATAATGGTTTCCGTTTGAGATGTGCGGCCAACGGAAGATGTTGACTAACAATAATGGTTTCCGCTTGAGATGTGCAGCCAACGGAAGATGTTGACTAACAATAATCGTTTCCGCTTGAGGTGTGCGGCCAACGGAAGATGTTGACTAACAATAATCGTTTCCGCTTGAGATGTGCGGCCAACGGAAGATGTTGACTAACAATAATCGTTTCCGCTTGAGATGTGCGGCCAACGGAAGATGTTGACTAACAATAATGGTTTCCGCTTGAGATGTGCAGCCAACGGAAGATGTTGACTAACAATAATGGTTTCTGTGTGAGATGTGCAACAAACGAAAGATGTTGACTAACAATAATCGTTTCCGCTTGAGCTGTGCGGCCAACGAAAGATGTTGACTAACAATAATGGTTTCCGTTTGAGATGTGCGACCAACGGAAGATGTTGACTAACAATAATCGTTTCCGCTTGAGATATGCGACCAACGAAAGATGTTGACTAACAATAATGGTTTCCGCGTGAGATGTGCAACAAACGAAAGATGTTGACTAACAATAATCGTTTCCGCTTGAGGTGTGCGGCCAACGGAAGATGTTGACTAACAATAATCGTTTCCGCTTGAGATGTGCGGCCAACGGAAGATGTTGACTAACAATAATCGTTTCCGCTTGAGATGTGCGGCCAACGGAAGATGTTGACTAACAATAATGGTTTCCGCTTGAGATGTGCAGCCAACGGAAGATGTTGACTAACAATAATGGTTTCTGTGTGAGATGTGCAACAAACGAAAGATGTTGACTAACAATAATGGTTTCCGCTTGAGATGTGCGGCCAACGGAAGATGTTGACTAACAATAATGGTTTCCGCTTGAGATGTGCAGCCAACGGAAGATGTTGACTAACAATAATGGTTTCTGTGTGAGATGTGCAACAAACGAAAGATGTTGACTAACAATAATCGTTTCCGCTTGAGATGTGCGGCCAACGGAAGATGTTGACTAACAATAATGGTTTCCGCTTGAGATGTGCAGCCAACGGAAGATGTTGACTAACAATAATGGTTTCTGTGTGAGATGTGCAACAAACGAAAGATGTTGACTAACAATAATCGTTTCCGCTTGAGCTGTGCGGCCAACGAAAGATGTTGACTAACAATAATGGTTTCCGTTTGAGATGTGCGACCAACGGAAGATGTTGACTAACAATAATCGTTTCCGCTTGAGATATGCGACCAACGAAAGATGTTGACTAACAATAATGGTTTCCGCGTGAGATGTGCAACAAACGAAAGATGTTGACTAACAATAATCGTTTCCGCTTGAGGTGTGCGGCCAACGGAAGATGTTGACTAACAATAATCGTTTCCGCTTGAGATGTGCGGCCAACGGAAGATGTTGACTAACAATAATCGTTTCCGCTTGAGATGTGCGGCCAACGGAAGATGTTGACTAACAATAATGGTTTCCGCTTGAGATGTGCAGCCAACGGAAGATGTTGACTAACAATAATGGTTTCTGTGTGAGATGTGCAACAAACGAAAGATGTTGACTAACAATAATCGTTTCCGCTTGAGCTGTGCGGCCAACGAAAGATGTTGACTAACAATAATGGTTTCCGTTTGAGATGTGCGACCAACGGAAGATGTTGACTAACAATAATCGTTTCCGCTTGAGATATGCGACCAACGAAAGATGTTGACTAACAATAATGGTTTCCGCTTGAGATGTGCGACCAACGGACGGTTGTCAAGAATAAAAATTGACTGGTTTTGAATAATTTCAACATGAATGTAGTTGGATTACAATTTTTGTTTTAATAAAATATTTCTCACATAAGATATTATTTGATCCTTCTTGAAGCGTGATATTTACACTTCGAAGTATTTGTTCTTTCTCTATTTGGGTTACAATTTTACTTGAGTGTTGAATTATTCGCTTTATGATACACTTTGCATACAATTATATATATGTGTGTTTAGCTTTTACGTGTGTGTGTGTTTGAGCTTGCCAGAAGTTGAGAACTCTGAAAATGTTTATCTGATAGTCTGAGTTCTTTCATGTAGGTATAACATTAGGTTAGGATTTGTTATAGGCGAAATAGTTATTAAATATTATCAAACATATTAGTGTGATTTTTTTCAAATGTTTTTCTGTTTTTCTTTCTACATAAATACATTGACGATATGTAATTCAGCCGACCTCTGTGGTGGAGTGGTTAGCATGAGACATATATATTTCAAGTTTGGTATTCATTGGTTGAATTTTATTTAATAATAATAAGTGATTATTGCTCTGCGGTGAACGATGAGGCTCGCCGAAATACAAAGACTGCTCTCAGGTACTGAGGTAGTGTTAATCAACGACAATATCTCACAGTACAGAGGAATAAAACCAAATGACAGCAGTAGATAAAATGAAAGGTTTTATTATTTTTTTATTGCAATTACAACGCAAATATATGTACTTCTTATGAATGTGAAGATTTTGCCTTAACAGAGTGTTGACTCAACTATAACACAACCTCAATGCATAGCTATCGGCGTACCTATGGTTGCATAGGCCTAGCTTTCGCCCCAAAGTACCACACCAAGATTTTACGTATACATACATACATATATATATATACAGGGTGTCATTTTAATGGCGCCCACGGACCACGGAAACGTATAGAGGACATCAAAACAAACAACTTTTCTCAGTAACATTTTTCTCGTTGGTGCGTAGTTTCGGTGCTACAGTCGTTCAAAAAAGACCATTTTGCCGCCTGAATGCTGGCAACCCAACACAACATTTGATTGCATTTGTGACGTCATATCCCGTCGTGAAGCGATGAGTTTCAGGGTTGCCAGGAACACTCATGTTCTGTGAAAAATGACACATTATGTACCTTAAAACAAAGCAAAAAAAATACGTTCTGTAACCTAACAGGAAGTAAACAAACGATACGAGAAATGGTAGAAAGAAAATAGAATTCAAGTGGAAGTGGTCATATCGAATTTTGTCTCAGATTACTTGTCAAATATTTGCAAATCTAGTTACCAAGTTGGCATCTACAATTTAGTCTATCCACTTCGTTCTTCTGATACTATTTGTCTGTGACACACTGAACAGATGACAAAATAGAAATGAAAGAACTCAAAATATAACGTATATTCAGGGCATTATGAGGCAAGTGGCAAAAATGGTTGAAAATACAGGGATATAAGTAGTAATAAAACAAGCTCTACGACGACTGTGTTTATCTATGCACCGGATACACATGTAATAGTTTGCAACTGTGAACAGGGCAGTATATTTGCTACTGATTCATAATTAGATTGTTACTGTGGTTGTACGTGTTTTAGCCGTAATATAACAACGTGAACTTCGGATACTTCCGTTATCAGCACAAAAGTACCACAAGGCATATGGACAAACCTGTAGATATCAACCTTGCAACGAGATTTGCAAATATTTGACATGTAGCTGGGCGTAAACAGCCACATGTAAGCTGCAAGTCCAATAAAATTTATTGTTGTTGATATTTGATATGTAGGCTGAGATAAAATCCGATATTGACACTTCATTTTGAATACGTTTTTTTTTCCATTTCTCATATCTTTGGTTCACTTCCCCCTTCCCCTAAGATGACTGCTGATCTTCTGGCTGGTAGGATATGATGTTCGGTCTGCTGGACGCGTTTCTCGCTTCGTTTTACAATTAATAATGTTATTGGTAGTTTGTCATTTTTCACAAAATTTGTGTGTTCCTTGCAATCCTGCCGTGCGCTGTTTCGCTGCAGGAAATGACGTCACAGATACGATCAAATGTTGTGTTGGGTTGCCAGCATCCAGGCGGCAAAACGGTCTTTTTTGAACGGCTGTAGCGTCGAATCGACGTACCAACAAGAAAAATGTTACTCAGAAAAGTTGTTTGTTTTGATGTCCTCTATATGAATCTGTGGTCCGTGGGCGCCATTAAAATGACACCCTGTATATATATATATTGTATGTACAACACAGTTCTTTTGAGTTTAAATTACGTTGACGATCTGCAGCGAATGTGTTAATTTCTTGTGCAAAATCCTCTCTTTTAAACTATTTCAAGATCACAAATCAAATACAGATTAATCACTTGCTATTTACAAAAATATACTAGAAACAACACTGACATCTACATAACTTTAGATTCCAAATTCACACAATGCATTCTCTCAAATATAAATATACATTGAATTACTCATAATATATCATAAAATACAACAAATATAAAACAAGATATATATATATATATATATATATATATATATATATATATATATATATATATATATATACAGGGTGTTTCTAAAGGTCGTTTACAACGCTTGGGAGGTGATTCCTCACACGAAAACAAGCAAAAAGTCTAAGTTCCATTTTTACGACTGAGGCTTCGTTTCCGAGATAGGAGCCTCGCAAAAGGTGACAAAGTGAACGTCACACCTGACTTGGACGAATACTATAACAGATATAGAGGCGGTTCCAAGGGAATCATAAAGGAATCGTATGTGCTCAGTCCGGAAGTCACTATGAAAAGTTCACTGCACGCATGCGCAATGGAGTCCTCAAAGGAATTGGGGATTTCCAGCAAGAACAATACATGGAAAGGGTATGTAACGCAGCAAGAAGGACCGTGACAATGAGAAATGCGTTAAAGACAACACATCCCGACCTCAAACATCAAAACATGAGCACCGAACATAAAATCCGAAAAGTTGAGCACGGTTGCATACCCCAGTTACACGCGAGGAATGAACGAATCATGTCATGTGGCATACGAGAGACACATTACTCCACCAGGAAGAGGGAAAGAAAAACACATTATCAGGTGATTGCGACAACGTGTATTTTTACACGCGACAACTACGTAATATCCCCCCCCACACACACACACACAACAAACAACAAATGCTACAATATCTTACGCACAGACAGTCCGTGTCACTGTACACCAACTGAAGATGTCACTTTCACCACACAAAGGGGGTGGGGAGCAATACCAAGAGTGTTCTCACTGAGATTTGACGAGGGCAATAATCACAGACGGTTTTCAAAATGTCTGCCATTCACTTCTACGCAGAGATGACAGCGACATTTCAAGGATTGTCGAGTACGAGCAAACAAGCCAGATGTATCTGCTACCGTCGCGGCGGCGACGTTGATGCGACAACGAGGTCCTCAGCTGATGTGACAGGTGTGTCGTATACGAGGGTTTTCATTTCTCCCCAGAAGAAAAAATCGAGAGGGTTGAGATCTGGCGACCTCGGTGGCCAAGGCACAGGCTCATCCCTACCAATGAACCTATTGCGAAACACGTCATGCAGGAAATGTCGTACATTACAATCGATATGAGCTGGTGCACCATCGTGTTGGTACCACATTTCTTGCCGCAGTGCCAAAGGTACGGTCTCCAACAGTTCAGGCAGAACGTCACTAAGAAATGCATGATACGTGCGACCATTCAGGCGAACAGGGAGAATGTATGGTCCAATTAAATGATCATGTACTATCCCGCACAACACATTCACTGAAAACCTGTGCTGGTGATGGGCCACAAAAAGTGCATGTGGGTTGTCAAAGTCCCATACATGACTGTTTCTACTATTGAAGACATCAATCCTGGTGAAAATGGCTTCATCTGTCCACAATACGTTTGCCCCGAAGTGAGGGTTTGTGTCCAGATGATGCAACAACCATTGGCAAAACTCCATACGAGGGCGAAAGTCACGAGGTAACAGTTCTTGTACTTTCTGCAGTTGAAAAGGGTGCATTCCTTCCTCTGACAACACTCGCCAAACATTCACATGAGACGTGTTTCGTGCCCAAGCGAGCACGCGCGTACTAGTTCCAGGATGTTCTGCGACCGCTGTTAACACATCTTCTGCAAACTGATGTGTGCGTACACTTCGGGGTCTTCCAACTTCTTGCCGCGGTGGTAACACTGACCCTGTTTCGCGCAGTCGATTGTCCACTACCTGAAAGAAAGTGTGAGACGGTAAAGGTCTATGTGGAAAGCGTTCTCCATAAAGACGCCTTGCCTCGCGGCTATTACCACGTGCCTCCCCATACATGAGATGCATGTCTGCTAGCTGCTGGGTCGTATACGCAGCCATCTGTGTAATAGGGAGCTGGAACTGCAAAGTATTGTCTTTGTTTAACACTGGCACACTGCACAAATTGGCCGTATCACCGTACGAACACCACAGACCAATTGTTGCGATACTTGACTTGCCCACTCCACCACGTCAACTTCTTTCAATACAACATACTAGTACTCTTCAATGCGTATGACAACCTAGAGCGAACTGCTGATCATATCCCAGCACCTGCAACACGACTGGAACGACTGCCAGAGAGAACCAACCCTTCGAGCTTCTCTCGCGGGAACAGCAGTCATGAAGGTCAAACGTAGACTACGAGAGCCAGACTTGCCTGTGCAGCGCTTCCAAAACTGGTCTCTTTTACGTCACAATGATCGCGTGCGAACACTTTTGGTATTGCTCCCCACCCCCTTTGTGTGGTGAAAATGACATCTTCAGTTGGTGTACAGTGACACGCACTGTCTGTGCATAAGACATTGTAGCATTTGTTGTTTGTTGTGTGTGTGTGTCGGGGGGGGGGGGATATTACGTAGTTGTCGCGTGTAAAAATACACGTTGTCGCAATCACCTGATAATGGGTTTTTCTTTCCCTCCTCCTGGTGGAGTAATGTGTCTCTCGTATGCCACATGACATGATTCGTTCATTCCTCGCGTGTAACTGGGGTATGCAACCGTGCTCAACTTTTCGGATTTTGTGTTCGGTGCTCATGTTTTGATGTTTGAGGTCGGGATGTGTTGTCTTTAACGCATTTCTCATTGTCACGGTCCTTCTTGCTGCGTTACATACCCTTTCCATGTATTGTTCTTGCTGGAAATCCCCAATTCCTTTGAGGACTCCATTGCGCATGCGTGCAGTGAACTTTTCATAGTGACTTCCGGACTGAGCACATACGATTCCTTTATGATTCCCTTGGAACCGCCTCTCTATCTGTTATAGTATTCGTCCAAGTCAGGTGTGACGTTCACTTTGTCACCTTTTGCGAGGCTCCTATCTCGGAAACGAAGCCTCAGTCGTAAAAATGGAACTTAGACTTTTTGCTTGTTTTCGTGTGAGGAATCACCTCCCAAGCGTTGTAAACGACCTTTAGAAACACCCTGTATACACGTATATATTTACATTACAAAGAAGGTGCAATGTAATTATAATAACACAAGATTGCGTGTTCTTTCACATATGAATATATCAGTGACATATTTTTAAGTTGTGACGTCACAAAAATATGTATCATATCCCCCAAGGGTTTTGGATTCGAACGCTGTCCTGTGTATGGGTGTTCTTTGTGAATGGCTTTCATCAATGTCATCATATGATCTTCACAATTAGCCATAAAGTGGCAGAAAAGAGATGTAAAATAAATCAAATCAGAAAGTGCAATTCTAGTTTGAACGCTTTGCTTGGAACTTGAATTTCTCTACCTGCAATTATTGTCTCATATCAAATGAAGTGTTATTACTCTACAAAGTAAAGAATCTAATGATATCTATTTGATTGACTACACAAATATTGAGAGAATATTGACTAACAATAATGGTTAACTTTATGTGAATTACATTGGTTCAATTTTCAATTCTAATTCTTCTTCTCGATCTAATAATTTGTTTCGGGAACTTTACACCTAATTTTGTTTTTTTAGCAAGGATTGGAATTGTGTCTTATTTCACCCTTTGTAGATATGTAGTATGTTTCATTTTTTACATCTTTTTCTATTCTTGCCTTTAATTTTTCCAACCTCTGTTGAAAGAATTTGCAGTTAAGTCTTAGAATATTTTAGTGACATTTATGATAAGGATTTTGTACTTTGTGTGATGTGTGTTTTAATCTGTAAATGCATACAAGAGAAAATGTACGGGAAAATTGTAGCTAACCTAGACGAAATTTCAACCCAAAGTATTGAAGTACAAAGGAGAACGTTGACATAAACATAGCGAAAATGGTTTGTATTTTATTTTGAAGCAGTGGAGTTGACACGCTACTTTGTGACGCTACTTTAATCTTAATTTTCGTCGTAGTTGGCATCAAAATTATTTTCTTTTGTTTAGAACAAAACTACACTCTTTTTCACGATCAAGTCGCTTGCGGAGCGGAGGTTACGCGCAGGGTACTGAGAGCGCGTCTAGCGACAAACTGGATGCAACATCCACCGCTATCTATGTAATGACATAAGCTCGTACAATTACATTGACATTTACAATTAAATTGAGCGCGTACCTTAACAAGAGGTGTTGTAAATTATGTCCTCCTGCATCCACACATATTTACGTAATTCCTTTTAGGAAATTTTCACTAACACGTATCAGACTCTCTTCCAAATTTGCTTCAGTTTGTCCTCTGATGCTTAAGGTTTAGAAGCTTGGTATCTCGCCACGCAGCTGTCATGAAAATGTATGTTTCTTGTGCAAGGCGCCGGAGGGATTTGTGAGGAGTATGTTCAAAATAGGTCTGAAAAACAGCGTGCGTCATATACGCCTATTCTCAGATATTAATTACACCTTGGAAGTGGAATTCCAAAATGGCCAGACCTTAAGCCAGAGCTGGATTTTAGACTACATAAATGCTGGACTTTCGGTGTATACAAAAATGATTATTTATCAAACAAAAGCCATAGCGACTAACAGAGTGAGAATTCATTTTACTGAATCAACACCTTGGTGTTCAAGATTCATGAAGAGATCCTCCCCGATAGAGTAGTGGTAATGTCGTCGCCTTGTAATTAATGGATCCCGAGTTCGATACCCGGTGGAGGCACATGGCACAGTGGTTTGGATCCCAACTAAAACTGTAGGTCCAGTCCCGATTAGCCTTTCTGTGCATAAAGTGGACTTCAAACAACAAATCAAATCAAATTAAGATTCTTGAAGGTAAAACGACAATGTATGCGAATTATAACATTTTTTTTTTTGCAAAAGATGTCAGAAGATAAAAATGAATTTTTCCCAGTTAGATTACTTAAGTTATTTGTTGAAAGTAGACCAATATATTACACTATATTTGAAATACTGTAAATTAATTATAATATTCAGTGATATAGCTCTTTCCTCAAAATGTGTACAAAATATGGGATGCGTCTTATACGCCGGTAAATATGCAAAAGTTTCCTTTTGTATAATATAAGTTGTTTTTTGCTTTCACTAACTAAATACAAAGTAGTGCAATCAAAATAGGAAAAATAAAGGAACTAATTCATAACAAGATGAAATTTGGTACATAGCGTCTATATAGCATTAATAACAACATGCCAGACGTCCCGCACGTTAAGGCCGCCATGTTGAAAAATGGCGGAAAGTGAAAGTTTTTACGAAATAAGGGAACTATAGTTTGGGAGACCGGGGTGAAATGTAAGAAAATTTGAATAATGTGGCATATTTGTAACATTTGCAATAATTAATCACGGATTTTTATTCGAAACCATCTATTCACCCTTTGCCAATCATTGTACACACAAAAAACATATTTATGATCCATGATATGTGTGAAATATGGAAATAAGTGCCGAAGTGTGTACTGTTACAATTGACCCCACTAATGGAGACAATTGTAACACTCATAATAAATTAAAAGAATTGGTGAGTATAGTGGGCTATCATACATAAAATACAACATACATACATACATACATACATACATTCATACATTCATAAACATTGGTGGCACACAGTTCCCCACCGTACTAACTGCCACGCAAACTGTTACCAAAGTCTCTACTTGCTTCTTTCCTTTTGTAGCAATGATTTTGATCGGAGTTTGCACTGTATGGACTCTCGTTTCGTTTACGTTGTAGACATTGTGTGGCTCGAATTTATGCTCATCTAGGACTTTTGACAGATATAAAAAAAAAATGTTTATTTGTTCGATTGAAGTTCATTGCTCTGGAAAGACTTGTTGCTTCCGGTCGGCGAAGGGACAGGGACGGATTCCTCTTCAAAAATGCACTCAGCCAGTCAGCACCAGCCATATCATTGTCACTCAAGTTCTTCAGAAAATTTAAACTGTAGCGAACGGCGCACTGACAGGCAAGCCGCCTCAGATCCTTGGTGGAGAGTCCATAATATAAATCAGCAGCTCTCTCCATATAATCTGTCAATATTTCCTCTTCGTGCGATTGAAAGACACGGTTATGAGGATTATATCCAGTTTTTGGATTCTTGTTTTCGCTTTTCTTATAACAAAACAGGTAGAGGGAGACATGGCAAAGTGCGAAATCCTTAACGGTACTCCTCACTGATTGGTTATTGTCTATAACAGCAGAAGCAGCAGATTCAATCACTTCTTGGGGTGTTCCTCGGTCGGTTCGTCTTTCACGATTACTCGTCATACTGAAACAAACAAATACATAATATGTAATGAAATTGTTGAAGGGAACTACAAAGGAAAACAATGTAGCACACAACGTGAGTGTATATGGGGCCAATTGCAACATGTTGCAACCGTCCCCGCTCGTTGTGTTACAATTGACCCAGCAACGCCATATTGAAAGAAAAGCGAAACTATTTTTAAACAAAAAAAAAAGGAACATCTACTTACTTTTACGTGCGCTGAAACAGGATACAAATGCACGTGTGCTGATATGCTGGAATGCTAACAGTCACTTTCAAGAAGCTCAAGACAATGAAAAATCCGAAAATTTTATTTTTTACGTTTGTGACACAAAAACACGTTTTCGCTCCTACACAGCCTGACTGACACTAACGGTCCTTTGTTCACTTTGTCTCTCCGGCTACTTCAGGCATCTGCCGGCATTCAAGTCAATTAAAACAAACCCACAATCGTGACTGTTACAATTGACCCGTGTTACATTTGACCCCGGTCTCCCCTTTATAACAAGCTCAAATATGGTGCATAGCTTCTTTAAACGTTAATAATAATAAATCAAAATTCCTCGGCGATCACCCTGCAGCTAAGTACATCATCATATTGCAAAATGGCGGATAAATTCAAGTTTTCAAGAAATAAAGGAATCAATTGACAATAGCTTGGTGTTTGATATATATTTCTTTCTTGAAACACTAGTAACATCAATCACAAAATATTAAGTTTTCTGCAGATCATTGACGTCGTAGGTAACGGCGCCATATTGGAAGCACGGCGGATAATTTCAATATTTCGCAAAAGAATGGAATTGACTTATACAGCAGAATGGACACGTGAAAACAATAGCCCGATGAGACGGCAAATATTATAGAATCGTGTCATACCTTACATACCAAACACATTTGCCAAATTCCATTATGTTATAAGTCAATTCCATTCTCATGCGAAATATTGAAATTATCCGCCGTGCTTCCAATATGGCACTATTAGCTACCGTGTCAATGATCTGAAGAAAACGTAATATGTTGTAATTGATACTGCTAGTATTACTACAAGAAAGACCTATATCAAACACCAAGCTATTGTCAATTAGTATCTGCATTTCTTGAAAACTTGAATTTATCCGCCATTTTTCAATATGGCGGACTTAGCGTACGGTTGATCGTCGGGCCTTTTATGTTATTATTAATGGTATAGAGACGCTACATACCAAAATTCAGCTTGTTATGAATTAGCTCCTTTATTTGGAGAAAAAATCGTCTAAAGTGACTACATGAAAGAAGCGAAGAGTTTATAGGGGTCTCCATTTGTAGTAATTATTTAAAGATTATTCGCAGATAAACACAAATAACTGTTCGAACTCATAGATAGTGAATATAACAAAATTTGATGCTGACATGAGCAGTTCCTATGCTTGCATTTTTTATTTCTAAAAGTTATGTCTCTTATAACATTATGTTATTTACTACATAGTGTTAATAATTGGAAAGACAATGTTATTATATTTGCCTATAATTTGTTGCACCATCTACCGTGCACCATAACAACTAAAATCATCTCCTTAGATTGATTGAGTTTGATTGAGTCGGTGTTTTAATTCCAACTTATGCACAGTATGGCTAATCGGGACTGCACCTACAGTTTAAAGTGAGATCCCAACCACTAATGTGTCTCTTTAGAATCCGAGGTATTAATCTGTATACGTGGTCCTCTGGCACAAGACGTCACACCACAGGAATATATCTTAGTTGAAAAGCTTTCATCTTTAGGGTGAAATGAAAATGTCTGTGTATCATGACTGAGTGTGCTCAGGTATTCGAACGTCTAAAATCCTGGCATAATTTCTTAGATCGCTCTATCATCGAAATTGACATACTGCAAAATTTCGCTCAGATCTGAACCATTCATTTGTTTCTGTAATTTCCCGCATGAAATAAATTGGCAAACATAAGTGTTTAAAACATGTATCAATAGATCAGAAAACCATGTGTAAATATCTCTTCTATTTTTGATGTTACAGGTGATCAAAATTAGAGTTGCGAAACCTTTTAAACACTCTTCACGAAATACTACGAGGAAGCATATCGCTGGCCAGAAGTCTTTCTTACTAACACCGAATGGAGCCTCTTTGTGTTCGTAATGAATAGCCTGTTGATGTCTTGAGAGTTCAAGAAGAAAGATCACATTAATGGACAGCTCGAGATGCCAGGTCAACAATATCCATGCAACAATCGCAGAAAGAACAACCATTTAGTGAGCGGGCGCTTCCGTTCTACATCTTCGATTGTCTTTCCTCAACCCATTATGGCACCTTCAAGCCGCTAATGAAGCAATTTAGGGATGCTTTTTTTGGGGCGAGGGCGATGTCATTAGGCTTCGACACGCACTCTGGTGTTAGTGCGTGCCGTGTGGAAGATGTCTGCTGGAGATAGTGCGAGCTACGCATGTCTTCTGAGAAAAAAGGGAGGTCAACATCCGCCAAGGGGTGGAGTGTTCTACATTCAACTGTGCAAGTCCCCAGCACGGGATTGTTCATATTAGTGACGTCTAGTTCGCTGCACTTGTTGACTCTCTCTGCACTCCCTCGTCTAGTGGGTTGCACGGTGCAACACTGACTTGTCTACTTCGTTGGTTTGGTCTCAAGCAGTGGCGGCGATTGGGTTCCAAAACTGGGGGGAAAGGAGAGTTTCTTTCCCTTGGTAGATAAGGTTTAGCATAGTGCGAGGACAAAAGTGGCAAAAAATGAGGGGCAACTGCCGCCCCACGCCCCCTCAAATCGACGTTACTGGTGTCAAGTAGTGTATTTGGTGTCTGCACTGTTTGCACTATATTCTGTAGCGGTATAACGTGTGGTGTATTGTCACGTGGTGTGTACTAGCTAATCAAAAGAACTTTTAAATCTTAAAGCCCACTGAGACGCGGAAAAACGCGGCAACAGCACTTCTGCCAAGAATCGAAGCGGGAATTTCCGTGCCAGAAGTCTGCAGGTTATGTCAAAATTTATCGCTCACTGAGGCGCCGGAAACGGGTCTGTTGCGTTCTGTTACCTCGTCTCAGTGGAAGTCAAGCTTAAAGCAGCAGGCAGGAATATGTTGAATCTTCTGAAATGAAACCCAGCTATTCATCTACTTGGTTGAACGTCATTCCTTGTACCAGCCCGACACCGGGATACACCTGCACTACACCTACTGTCAAACGTGCAGAGAACTAGACGGGGCTAATGAATCTTGGATGTTTTTGTTTACCCCGTACCAGCTAACTGTAGACCAGGCGAACGAGAACAAGTCTCTGAGCAAGTAGTGACCCGAGACGGCTCCACCAATGAACAGTGAGAGGAACGGGATTGCGTAATGGGCAACAGGAGTTACCCGATTTCCCTGCTTCGTTCTGTAAGCGTAGCAAACTTTGAAAGCGACAATACCGTACGCACATGGCAAACGGACCGTATTTTTGTCTCCAGGTCCGTACGCTTGGTTTAGAAAATCCTTAGGAAAATATTAGGGATGAAACAGCAAGTGCAAATTTTGACAAGCCGTGCATTTATCGTATGGTCTGGACCCTACGTCCGTACAGGCCATGAAATTTCCGTGCATGTACGGTCATCACCGTACGGTTGGCAACGCTGCGCTTTCAAAACTAGATTTCCCTCCTCTTCCTCTGCCACTACGCGCGGCCCTGCTCCACAGTTAGCTGAGACAGGGTTTAGTATTTATAAGTCCTAACGTATTTCACTGCACGACAATGCCTAAAATCTGCACTATTGTTAGTTTTTACGTTGTTTCTATACATTTAATACATACTATTTAGGAATTATACAAAGGTACAATTCTGCCGTACGCTTAGATTTTCCGGCAGAAGAGTTTGTACAGTATTAGCAAATATAATTGTCTTACACTTTCTGTGAAATTTCGTTTTGTATATTTTGTGCTCAACCACAAGCAAAGCTTTTGAAATTACCTATTCAAGACATTAATTTGTGTAAGATCATGTATAGGAATCAGGAGCGTATATTCCATGTAGTGTTGCCCACGGGACGAGACGGGACAGGCTTTTAAAAATTCGAGACGAGACGAGATTGATCATGTGTTCCTTTGACAAACGAATATTTTCGAGACGAGACAGCATTTCACAGCATTTCCACGGGACGAGACAGGCCAAAGTCTCGTCTCGTGGGCAACACTAATTCCATGCTGAAGCCTGAAGCCTAGAAAGTTAAATACAGAAGAACAATCGATCAGAAACTGTGAATTAACCTGATTTCAAAAATAAGATAATGGCAATTTTAAAGTTGGCAACCTGAATTCTTAGGAGTTGGCAAACTGATTTCTTAGAAGTTTGCGACCTGACTACCGTTGGGATGGCAACGTAGTTTCCTTGAAGACGTCAAGAATGAGCCTAGCATTCTCCCTTCCTCAATAGCCTAGGACCAGGTGTCATAGTGAGCTAGTCCAGGTCTTAGACTCAACATCAATAATGTGCGTCTACGCGTAAACAACGATAGTCTACATTCTACACGTAGACTATTTTATACACGTAGATGACGTAATCTACGTAAACAACATGGCGAGAGGTGATAACTTAACAAAGGCTACCATGAAAGTAAAACAAAATTATACTGCGTATCAGTTGCTGATGTGTGAGGAGAACTTTGAATGCTCTTCCTTCCAAATTCGAACAATTTCTCACCTAGGAAGAAACCTAACAAAATATTCTAGTGTTTTATGCGGAAAAGACTAGTTTTGCCACATGACTGCCATCTGTTGTCTTTCTTGCATACTATTTATCTTCTTCCATAGTCTATGATAGAAGAGAAGAGACATTTTTTTGTAAATAGGATTCTTGTCCTATTTTTAGATCCAATTTTTGCATACTGAAAACAACATTAATTTAATAGGGCCCAAATATTTTCACGGGGCGCCATGGCATTCTCTCTTTTACAACTTTTTTCACTTAGATCGTTCGGCTCCCACAGCCGACTCATGCCGCCCCTACGTACGGCTCTGAACTTGAAAAGACTAAGGAAACGATGTATTGCGAGCAAGAAAATTTTACGAAATGTATTTTCAATTGCATAAAATTTCAAACTGAGGGGGGAATTGCCCCTCTGTGCCCACACTGCACGTGCTCTTAGCCGTCAATGTTTGCCCCCTAGAATCGATTTCCGTCCAAAGTTTGGTGGGGGGGGGGGGCAATACCACCGTGCCCCCCTGTAGTTGCGCCACTGGACATAGTATAATATGTATGTTTAACGTACGTCTAAGATTCTTTTACAGGGTGTTGGGCCCCCATTTTTGTCCACTTGGAGGATACGCCAATGATTGCTGAGGTACTAGTGCAGAGCCATACTCATTCTCCTTACACGTGTCCTACAGAGTCCAGTTGCTACATAAAATCCAATCATGTAAACTGAAATTCAAATGCAAGACCATAAAGACATTTGCTGCTGTAGGAATTTCCACTTGGAATCGTATTTTGCATATTCAGCTGTCGGAAGTTGCTATTCATGAGCGACAATTGTATTACCTCGAGTTGAAACAATTCGCAACAAATGGTGAATTGCTCTACAACGCATGATAAATTAGGTGTCTTCTTTCGCTATACAGCATGATTTACAACCGTGACATTACTTACCTCTTACATATACTGCCATATCTATCGTGTGTGCATGCGACGTGTGTTCCAGACTGTGTAGTATCAAGCGTTGTCTTTGTTCTTTTGTAAAATCATTTGATGAAAATGCCGCCATAATTGACTCCAGTAATGGATACTTCGAAAAAAAATACTTCGTGCAGAAACACAAGGATAGTGCATATATATGTATAGATGTAAAGAACGCCGTAATGATATGTATGTATCTTAATGTACATCTTTATCCTAGCAAGTAAGTCTGGTGCATTTATGAAATCCATAACATGGACAAAAAACTAGTTTTTATTACTATTTTTTTCTGAAAGTATAAAACAGTAGGGAATTCACAATGAGGTAGGCTAAGTAGGTAGTGGAACTGTGAAAGTATTCAAATGTGTTTATATCAGTGTTGTATCGAGTCACTTTCCTCCGGGGGGGCATCAAACTTCCCAGGGGGTACAGGCATCAAATTACATAACCAATAAAACAATACTAAGATATTTTTAAAATGATCCTTGCTTCTGATATGTAATTAAATTAATAATTATGTATAATTAACTATCATTTTAAGAATGATATTTTGAGAGTCAATAAAATAATAATATAGCATGCAATAATTTCCATTTGCAACAAACTAAAACGTCTAAGCCTTCTACAACATATCTGTGTATGACGTCATAAATTAAACCTGTGTGTTCTTCGCCCCCCTCAGTTGGCATCTTTCATCAAGCTTCGTATGAGCAATTCAGACAAATTTACATTCATATTTTAAATTATTTTCTTAGCACCTTCAAATATGTAACTCTATCAATTCATGTGATTTTATTTTCCTTGATGAAAGGTTTTTAATTTCAGAATATTCCTCCCCATCTCAATTTTCAGCTACAGAAAATACATTTTTTGCAATTGTGACGGATGTGGCACTTCTGAGACTTAACTTTACGATATTCCTCAGTATTTCAGATAAGTCTGTGAAATATATGGGTTTTGTGAAACAATTTTATTTTAATTTCACAAAGCAAACTTTACTCGACATTTAGATGCTAGGTATTAATTTCTAAAAGTATTACTACATACTTTTAATATAAACATTTTTTTTGCCTGTGACGGGTGTGACAACATGCACATTATTTACTTTGTAAGATTATGGAACAATGTAAAGTCTATGAAAATTACTCGTATCATAAATAGATTCTTCAAACTAAAGTTTGTTTCGGAAATGAAGTAGGATACTTAAAAGCTTAACATATAGAAACAATCAATGAGGCAGTTAGAACGATATTTGAATTAATTTAGTTTTCTAATGAAAATGAAACTAAATTAAGTTGAGATATATAAAAACCCGCTTATACTTTAAAAAGTAATAGGTTTGAAACAATATGTTATTTAACACCCATAAAAGTAATATTTATATTAATAATATAATATAATATAAATTATGCATAGTATTCATTTTAATTTTATATGTAATTAGTGATACTTTGAATAAAAATAAAATTAAACTTGTTTGTCCACTTTCGCATGGAATTGCTCATATTCTGATCCATACTATTTCTTAATTAAGCAGTTTTCAAAACGAACGATTTAAATTCGGTCATTATATTGACTTTTAATTATAAAGAGTACCGAATGGTGCTTATTACTACGAAAAAACACAACAAATACGTTTTAAGTTAAATTAAAGTGAATGAAAGAAAATCAAAGTGATGGTAGCTAAATTTCTTAGCTATTGTCAAAATGCCATGCCCGGATACTGAAATTTTCGGAGGGGTCCTAATTTCCGGCGAGGATCCCCCCACCCAGGGTCACCCTCTGAATTCATCACTGGTTCATATCGTGGGATTGCATAACAGTGGCCTACTAAGCGGACATGCATTTGTTTACCCTTCATATTTATAACTTCCACTCTTTGTTAGTTGCAAAGAATTCAAGGCAATTCAATGTTACGTCTCTGCTGTCCCTTCATGATAATACAAGCATTGAATAAAAGCGACGATGATGTGTTAAGAAGTGAGTGTCGATAAATTAACGTTGCTTTACACAGAGTCAGGGTTGTTAAAAGTCCAGGAATTTTAAATAAATTCAATTCCGGTCCATGAGAGAAAATCAGCAAACGTAAATGGGTTCTGGACAGTAAAGAATATTTTTATCTGTAATGTATTTCAATTCGATCCAGGAAACTTTTCTCCGGCTAAATTTAAATCCGGTCCAGGAACATTTTTTTCAGGATTAATTTAAATTCGGTCCGGGAACCTTTTTACAACGAAGCAGTACGCAACTTGTACCGGATTCAAATTCTGCGAGAGGAAAGTTCCGTCCTTCAGCGGAACCCAATAGAAGTCATTAGAATTTATGAGTTTCTGGCCCTTTGACAACCCTGCTCAGAGCCCTCTGCAGGGCTGACGGGAAGAATATAGTTCAAATTTTCACCACCAGGTTGAAATGTGGCGCTGAAGTAACATCAACCAGTAATTTGAGTTTATGTGGCTACAGCAGTGTTCAATATGCGCAATGTCAACGCAAACAACCCTTTAGAAGATAAGACAGTGTGATCAATGGTAGCGTTTCTCGTGATTTATTAACAGTGCACCAGATTTCAGGACCACATTTGCGTCTGGTGGTGAAAATTTGAACTATATTTTTCGTCAGCATTCGCTTTCCAACGGTCTCCACAGCCTCTGTACGAAGTTTCAGCGCAACCCGTTGCTTAGAACGGGCTCCGGAGGGCTCTGAGCAATGAAACTTTAATTGTTTTCCACCGGGTACATTTTGGCAACGCAGGGGCAGGATTATATGGCTGATTGCATCACTCTAGCTCCCCTGCAGGATTGTAAATTCAACGACAGAGCCAGAGGGACATTCCCTTTTTGGTAGCCAGCGGTTCCGGGTTCGAATCCCTGAATGAGCATGAGTGTCCCATGAATTTCGGGTCTCCCCGATGATGCAGTGATAGCGTCGTCGCCTTGTAATAAAAAGGGTCCCGGGTTCTATTCCCAATGGAGGCACATACTGGTTCGTATCCCACTTTACACTGTAGGTCCAGCCCGATTAGCCATACTGTGCATGTAGTGGACTTAAAACACAAACTCAATCAATCAACCTTCATGAATTTCATCATATGTTTCACTCATTCTCATATTCACGACTAACTAAAATTGACCGAAATCAAACCAAATGAATCGTTGAGCAGAAAGTCAGCGAAACAAGAAGATTCTTCGGTTAGATTCATTGAAAGTTTTCTGTCTCATCTAGACATTCCGAAGGTGTCGTGGGCGACTGTTTAATTACATATTTCAAGAAGGAAGTGATTGCCATTTTTTACTATCTCAAGATTTACTTTCGAGAATGTTCTTCTCCACCTATGATTTTCATAATCAGAAGTAGACCAGCCAGTGAAAAAATGTATATTTTGATTATACTGATAACGATAAAGTACTGAAATGATTGCACGTATTCGAATTCCCGGTTCTGTATGGATCCTCCATAAGGGTGTCTTTCCCCGCAGGGTTTGCAGCATTCTGCCAGGTCACATGTTGTAGTAAAAACGTTGCGGTTAGTCAATATGAACAACGGATCAAGTCCAAAGTTTATGCTGCGAAAATAAGATCGATTCTTGAATTGAAAGCAGAAATTCAATGAGCTATCGACGGCACTGACACGCAGTTATGAGAAAAAGTGATCAAGAATTTTGTCAAAACAATTCAAGTGTGTCAAATGTGTCGTGGAGGACATTTATCAGATATGCTCTTCCACATTTAACGGCAGTGTTTGCCCTTTCAAATAATATAATAACTTTGCCAGCTATTGAATATATAAAAGGGTTTTTTTTTCTTTTAAATTAAATCCTGCGTTTCTTTTGGGAGACCTTTTGTAAATGAAAACTTCAACACCAGTACATAGGCAACACAGAACCCAAAATATGCTAGTTTACACAAAGATGCTTAATTTTTTGATTACAGTAACACATTAAAATGCATAAACTGCTACTGGTGAATTCTTGGTGAATGAACTTAGGGGAGACCGGGGCTACTTGCAACACCTTTTGTATTTTTGGCCATAAAGGTCAAACTACTGACCGAAGAAACTCAAAATTTCTGTGGAACAACTCACAAACCTTAATCTGTGTTACGCATGAGCTAGGTTGTGAAACGATTCATACATTACAAGCAATGTAAAGATGAATGTAGGTGGTCCAACTGTTGCAACCTGCCCCATGTGTTGCAACATGCTGTGGGGCAATTTGCAACACGATAAAATATTACACAAGTCTTCTCTGGAGTATAGATCTTTGCAATATATATGCTTTATTTTAATGAATGTTACACATATTTATTTACTACATGTATGTACAGGGTTTCTCAAAAAGTCACTTAACACCCTCGGTACAAGGCCACTTCAGCGCGCAACGTGGAAATGGTGATGACCAACCGTTGCCAGGCCAAATGGGAACCAAATTGATGCCACCCGCACGATCGGCGTCCATCTTGATGTCCGACATCTTGAATTCAACTTCAGAATTTTAAATGGGAAGTGGGTGATATGATGTATCAAGTCAGGCTAGAATTTCACGAGAAATGCAATGGTGGCGGTTTTTTTTATGTATCTTTAAGCAGTAAAAATTTATGACTGGATTCTTGTACCAATTTGCTCCTCTTCGAGGTGTTAGAAAAATGCCTTAAAATTTGTTTAGCGCATCGGTAACGCATCGAGATCAAAGTGATGTCTAAGGAGAGAAGTTCGCATGCCATTGCACAAGATTTTAATCGGATACATCCATGAAGAGCTGAGCATTATGAATGGTTGTCGCGAACAATTACAGTGTAATGCTTTCATTAAATGAAAAGTCCTTCACAGTGACAAGGCTAATTTATGTTCATAAGGAAGTTCATAAACAGAATATTCGATCCTTTTTATCTGATAACCCATTTTCGACAGATCAAAGCTGAATGGTTAGTGCTGGTAAGTTAATGGTGTGGCGTGCTGTGTGGAACACGATTGGTTAGTCAATTTTTCATCAACAGAACCTTAAATGCTTAGGGTTACTTGGAATTGTTAAATAAACAGATTTTTCATCCTTGCTTATGGAAGAAGGTACTTTTTACAGAGTTTTTTCAATAGGGAGGAACACCAGAACACTATGGGAACGTTGTGAAGCAGTTTCTGTCCAAAGTTAGTTATCAGATGACAAGGGTCGAATATTCTGTTTATGAACTTCCTTATGAACATAAACATTAGCCTTGTAACTGTGAAGGACTTTTAATTCAATGAAAGCGTCACACTGTGAATTGTTCTATACAACGATTCATAATGCGCAGCTCTTCGTGGATGTATCCGATTAAAATCTTGTGCAATGGCATGCGAACTTCTCTCCCTAGACATAAGTTTGATCTCGATGCATTACCGATGCACTAAACAAATTCTAAGACATTTTTCTAACACCTCGAAAAGGAGCAAATTGGTACAAGAATCCAGTCATAAATTTTTACTGGTTAAAGATACGTCGAAAAACCTTCACCATTGCATTTCTCGTGAAATTCTAGCCTGATTTCATATATCATATTACCCCCTTCCCATTTAAAATTCTGAAGTTGAATTCAAGATGGCGGACATCAAGATGGTCGCCGACCGCGCGGGTGGCGTCAATGTGGTTCCCCCTTGGCCTGATAACGATTGGTCATCACCATTTCCATGTTGCGCGCTGCAGTGGCCTTGTACCGGGTGTGTTAAGTGACTTTTTGAGCCACCCTGTATTTTCATATTTGTATGTACCCCTGGACGTCCGCAGGATTTTTTCAGGGAGGGGCAAGGAAGGTATTTTTCCAAGAAGACAAACAAGGCACATTTTCCTCAAAAATAGTGTTGTTCCCTAAAACAACATTGCTTAAATTTGAATTGATGCTGTTCATGTAAGAATTAACACATATTATTTTGGCTAAAATGAATTATATATGTAAAATACATAATTTTTGTTGACTTTCGTTTTCCTGATGGGGGGCACGGCCCTCCTTGCCCCCCTTCCGGACGCCCATGTTAATGTATCTAATATAAATGTAGGCATGAATTTCAAACCTTGACATTTTCTAATTAGAGTCACACTTGAGATCGACTGTGCCTCTCACGGCCAGACAGAGGGGCAGTTTGCATTGAAGTCAGCTATTATTTCTTAGTGTTATGAACACAACAAATTTTGATTCTATAACACTGGTAGTTCCTTATAAACTGATAGATGGCAGATCGATAGATAACATCATCGCATTTGGGTACTTTTTCAGAGTTTACCATGAATACCCTGAAAATGAGTTTAAAATTATATTTTTTAAAGTATAATTTTACTTGGCTGGACCTTTGGCATGCAAATGGGCGAATTTGTTCAAATTTTCCTCTCCATTCGAAAAACGTCTTGGATATTTCAAAATGTGAAACATTACATCAGCTTAAAATTCCTTCTAGAGCATTGACGTGAAATTTCGTGTAGTTTTCTCTCATTGTTGTCTAGATATTATCAATAGTTTTGTGATTACATAAGTCTATTAAACTATTGATAATATCTAGACAACAATGAAAGAAAACTACATGAAAAATCACGTCAATGCTCTAGAAGGAATTCTAAGCTGATGTAATGTTTCATATTTTGAAATATCCAAGAAGATTTTCGAATGGAGAGGAACATTTGAAAAAAATCGCCCATTTGCATGCCAAAGGTCCTGCCGAGCCTTAACTTAAAAATTTGCTTGTTTAACATTTAAAATGTTAAACGTTAAAACGTTTCGGTAAACGTTCTTATACGTTCTTAAACGTTTCAACGTTTATATAAGAACGATAAAACGTACTGTGATACTCATCTTCACGATTAGTCAAACATGTCAAATGTAACTGCTATTAGTAAACATACGAGGATAATAAGTTTTGTAGAAATTCTCTTCTCAATAAGAATACTATATTACTACCTTTATTACATTAAATATTATTTAATTAATTAATTCTCTAGCCCTCTTGATTCTGAAAATTCGTGGTTACAATTCAATTTGTACTTATCCTGAACAAAATTTATATATATTCTATTCCAATTTTTACCGATTTTTTTAGATCCATCTCCATCTTCATTTTGGTCCTTTACCATCAGGTTTCCCCCAACAAGATTCCTGTAAAATCTCCTTTATTATTTTCTCATTCGTGCCCACCTAAGTATTCGTGATTTAATCATCAATCTAATAACACTTGGAAATTAACATAAATTATGTACTTCTAAATTATGTAACCTTCTCCATTCACTTGTTTCTTCATTTCTTTTAGGCTAAAATATTTTTCTAAGAATCTTATTTTCAAATACACTTCAATTTATCTTCAAGGGATCAAGTTTTCGCATCCACAGGCACAATTATTGTTATTGTATATTTTAACATTTAGTATCTTAGATGGCCTCCCCGATGGCGCAGTGGTAGCGTCTTCGCCTTGTAAGCAAGGGGTCCCGGGTTCGATACCCGGCGGAGGCACAAGTGGTTCGGATCCCACTTTAAACTGTAGGTCCAGTCCCGATTAGCCTTACTGTGCATAAAGTGGACTTAAAACAACAAATCAATCCAATCAAAGTATCTTAGATATTAAACAAGAGGACAAAAATTGATGAAGAGAAAAATAATATGCATTTTTACGAATTAATCCCACTTTTCATTTGTTAGTATTACTCCTAAGTACTTGAATTTAGAAACTAGTTCAAAAATCGAGTAATTATCACTTGGTTTCGGCCTGTGCTAACTTCCTTAGCTGCTTTGAAAAATATTTTAGCATTATTCTTAATTTTATTTACATCATCTGCATATGCATACAGTTAAGTCACATTCCTTTGTTAGTTTTTTTACCTTCCTAATAGCATATTATAAGGCAAAATTAAAGAGCAGTAGATATGATGATGCATCTTTGTTTTATAATATATCATAAATTGTACATTTTGTCAGACATATTAACAAGATTTTTAGGTATTTTAAATCTCTTTTGACCAAATCATATGCATTTTTTAAAAAAAATAAGTGAATAGCTGATAAGACATTTTGATTATATTCCCACTTTTCTCAAGTGTCTGTTCGATGTGAAAAAATTGATCGGTTACGTTTAAATCCACATCAATAATCACATATATTATTTCATTAATATATAGGGGTTCATCTTGTTAAAAGAATATTATATAACATTTTATATGTTGTTGAGAGTAGAGAAATTCCACGATAATTATTGCAGTTCATTTTATCACAGGAACAATTATGAATTCTTTCCACTGTTGAGGGATTTCTTTTTTATTCCATATTAAACAAATTAATTTATGAATTTGACATATTAATATATTCTCAACATATTTAATTAACTCAGCTGGTATGCGCTTTCTTAATTTTTAGTTTTTTAATAGCATCTTTCATTTCAATCAAATTAGGTTCTGCTGTATGTACTTCATTTACTTCCGATTTATCTCATACATGAACATTTAAGTAGTTCTTCTATCTGTTTAAAATATCGCTTGGATTCGAATTCTTAAAGAAGTTAAGTTTTTTGAGAATATCACGCATTGCACGTTTATAAGTAATTATATTTTCCATAGAAACCGCATCCTTTATCGATGTTTCATGAGATTTAGTTGCCTGCAAAAGTTAATCCGTTTATCTCCTTTTTAGTAATAGTATTTTATTTATATATCATGTCAGGTTAGAAAAAAAGTTTGTGCCTCAGTCAATGCGATAAGTTGTGTAATAATATTGTCTGTTTCCGCGTTTGACTTATACCAATCATACGTATATCGTCTCCTTCCTTCCCTCGCCTCATGAAGCTCATCCATCCTATCGGCCAATTTTTTGCCTGCAGCCCGAAAAAAAGACTCAGGATTCTGCAACTTTTTAATACCGCTTATTTTGCGAAGATTGTTCATAAAAATCATCTCGCACGGTGGACGAAATTCAGGCACTATTTTGCTTAACTCAACGAGCCTCGCAACATCCTCACCTGTATACTCAAAAATCTTGTACAGCAGTTCAAGTGGCAAGTCGGTTATACAAGTTGTCATTTTTGCAAGATGTTATTTAAATAGAAGTTTCTCAGTATTTATATATAAATTTTCTCGGGAAAAAATTCAAAATTCAAGTGTGTACATGACCCCAAAAATACAATTTAAAATCACTAATATAATCACATTTTCAAAACCTTTTTTTCCCCTTTCCCTATACTTATCAACATCTAAAACCAACACATAGGCCTACATCTGATGGCAAATTTCCTATAACTATTCTATAATAAAAACTATGCTGTATTAGGAGCCCCACAGATAATTACTCCGAATTCTGGGTTCAGGCGCGTGGAAGTGTGTTAGACCCTTTCTTGAGAGTAATCCTCGAAAACTACATGTTACGCATTGCATCTCTTCTTATTATTATATCTTCTTGTTTGTAATTTTGTTATTTTACGTCGCCTTTCTTTCGATTTTGGCTAACCGCGGCGATGAAATTGGATAAATAACACTTATAAAAATGTCCCATGCAGGGATTCGAACCCGGAAACTTCAGGTGTGAGACCTAAAGTCGATCACTAACACTCTTCAGTACTGAGCTGGTAGAATAAGTATTGATCGACAGAAAAGCAGTGACCTACTAAAACAGTAACCTGCCTCAATTCCGTGTGCAGACATGCATAGAAAGGCAATGACCCAATAGCATGTGTTATGTATTGTTCTTGTAAAACACACGGAAACAGATTGCAACAGCTGCAGGCCAAAACTCTAAATATAAACTAATTACAACTAAATATAACAAATATCAGACTTTTTTATACAAAATATAAGATTCTTGTTCAGTATACTAGAAATATGTTTAATATAAATAATAAAAAAATCAGTATATCAAACCAAACAGAGCTATAATATGAGGAGCACTGGAACAACACCTCTATACACTTCAACTATTCTCACAATATTAACTAATTTGTAATGCAAGAACTCTTTAAATAGCCTAAGCGCGAATCGCATCTGAAACAGTGAGCCAATCAGAAGACACCCAATCATCGCATGATGTTATAACCAACCAATCAGAAAACAACACACGTCTAATAATTTGTTGCATAATATTGAATAATAATTTGTTTGCACAACATGATGCAATAGAAGTAGACCAGAAGTAGACGTGTGTGTATATGTGTGGGTAAATATATGTAGGTATAGGTGTGTGTGTGTGGGTGTGGGTGTGGGTGTGTGTGGGTAGGTGTGTGTGGGTAAGTGTAGGTAGGTGTAGCCCTTAAGAGCATCTTAGCTTAGTTTTAAGTGTAGTTAAAACAATATTGAGAAAAGCCATATTTTTAACAAATTTATAAACAGCAATTTTAGCAAACTTAGGTTTAGCCACATCAATTTGAGGGGGTCTTCTTTTCTCGGAAGCTTTTTTTTACAAAAATCGTAGGTTTTACACAGTAACAATGAAATTTTATAGACATTTTGCCTTCGTTTTAAGTATTTCTATTCAGTCAAAACACCTCCTCATTTATCGCGCCAGTCCTATGTATTTTACACTACTTGTACCAGATGAAGTAATCAACTATTTTGTATACCATGTTTTTGTTTGCAGTTGTAAGGCATAAAAATATAATGTGTTTGAAGAAAGGTAAACTTTTGTGAACTATCTGTCTTTCTTAATTTATAATTCTTATTTACGCCACTGCTCCGAAACTATTCAATCTATCAATACGAAGGCTGCAGCAGGATTGCGCACACTTTTCCGGTTTTATCAGTGGTATCTGATAAGCCGTTGACAAGCTGTCACAATGTGCAGGATTGCGCACAAGAAAATGAGGCGGTTGTCAGATGTAAAATGTTCTCAAGCCGTTCTCACTTCTGTTGTGTTTGTGTGTATGTTTATAATTATATAATGCAATTGTAGTAACAACAGTTTCCGTTGTTATATTGAGATATTTCCAGAATGTGAGATCGTTGGATGTCGATTCCATTTGGGGCAATCTTGGTGGAGAAAGAGCCAGGGCAAGAAACACTTATATCGAGACTATTTGAATCCGCAATCTGAATTAGGGATGTGGTTAAAGTCGTTTTTCGGTCTTTCGTATTTCCATCCAACGGAAGTACCCGATGCGTTTGCAGATTTGGTATCAGTGGCAAGATATTTTCTGTTCTAATATTAATTTTGTTACAACTTCGAGCTTTGAGTGGTAATGTCTGTATGTCTGATTATGTGTAGCTTCTTAGTTCCGCCTTAATAACTTTGTGGAGGGATTTTGCGACTTTATTAGATTTTTATGTTTCAAAATGAAATTCCAACTTGAAACTACCTAAGAAGGGATTTTAGAGACGTGTAATAAAATTATAAATAATACGTGTCAAAAAATATTTTTATTATTATCATTATTATTAATATTATTTAGAATATCATAATAATTGTTTGCTTCGTTTCACTTAGGTTTCCACCGAGAATATTGGCTTCAGTGCACTCAGCAGTTCCTCGGACGACGAATGGGGCTGAAGCATTTCACAAACACTACAATGAACATGTTCTACTCGCCGTCTGTAGACATTCATCAGGTGATTTCATCCGTTCTACAGATACAGCCAGAAACAAAATTACGATCAATTGCAAAAGGAGAAGTCAGTACACAAAGGAAGGACGAATTGAAAAGACATAACTTCATAGTGGAACAGTATCAGAAACTTAAAGGTTTCAGACATTCAGAATATGAGACAGGACGTATTCAATTTCTGAAAACTGTAGGGTTAAAATTACAACCAAGGAAACGTTAAAAGCTTGATGGTGTCAATAGTGACTTACTGTGACTGTAAATTGGTATGAAAATTGTATCTTGACTTGCTACATTTACTGGTCAAATTATATTTTTTTTATTTAATCCTTAAGAGATTTACTATTTTATCCCTAATTTCTCTCTCTCTCTTCTTGTCTAAAGAAAAAAAGCAGTTTTGGGCACAGACTTTAAAGCTATCAAAGTGGAAACGTTGGATCAAAATCTGTGCGCAAAACAGGTCAGTGAGATTTGTGTGCAATCCTGGATCTAAAGTGTGCGCAATTCGGTTGCTGCGCAATACGAAATATGGCTGGTAGATATAACTAGTAGTGTAATTGATGATACTATAAACTCAACAAATGATGAACCCCCCTCAGGCAGATTTGGCTACACTTAAACCTTGCTCAAGATGAGCATATGAGCTTTTTGCTCAAGTGTAGCACCCTGTCTAATCCAAGATTTTTGTAAAAATGCCCTCGGGAATTTCCCGAAACTACAGTGTACAAATGATGAGCCCCCTCAGATTGATTTGCCCATACTTACAAAAGTTGCATCAGCCAGATTGTTGTCCATAAGCTTGTTAAAAATATGCCCCTTCTTGATATTGTTTTGGATACACTTGTAATTAAGCCAAAATCCTCATAAAACACACACCCACACACACACACATACACACACACACCCACCCACACACACACATGCTAACTTCTGGTTTATTTCTATTGCATCATGCTGTGCAACAAATTATTATCCAATATTATGCATGTGTTGTTTTCTGATTGCTTAATTATGACATAATGTGATGATGTGTTATATTCTGATTGCTTTGTTGTTTCAGATGTTTTAATCCATGCTTAGGGTATATAAAGAGATTTTGCATTACATATCAGCCAGTATTGTGAGAGTGGCTGAGGAGTACAGATGTGTTGTTACAGTGCTTCTCATACTTACAGGTCTGTTTGGTTTAATATATAATATTTCTTATTATTCATATTAAATATATTTCTGGTATATTGAACAAAAAGGGTTTATATTTTGTATAAAAAATCTGATATTTGTTGCATCCAGCTTGTTTGTTGTAATCCACTCTTATTTAGAGTCAGGCTTATATCTGTCCCAGCCTGTTATACAAAAATCAATACATAACACAGTGCTAGGTCATTGCCTTTCTAGGACATGCATGTCTGTGCAGGCATTTGCGGAAGGTCAGTGTAGATCAATATTTATTCTCTTTTTCCACTTGTAGGCTATTAGCTTTACAACCTGTCATAATAAGCATAGAGTTTTGATTTAAAACCCAAAAAATTTTGTATAATAAACCGAGAATAAAAATTAATAATATTAACATATTAAATATACACAAGAAATATACAAAGCACACAGCTGAACAAAATATATATATATATATATTAAGTACAAAATTTTGAATTGAACCCCAGGAAATCTTATATAATAAACCAACAACAAAAAATGCCAAATCAAAAATATTGCAATCAGTGTAATAAAAATATATCCAGCCCCAATTTTGCTAGGCACCAAAAAAATTGTGACCCAGGCAAATATAGAACTCCCACAAAAATATGCCCCAAATGCCATAAAATATTTAGCAAGGCATATTTCAATAGACATGTAGGCTCTTGTTCTGCACAGTCATCAACATTGCCCCCACAACCATTTACATCTGGTCTGAAAAGGAAGCATGAAACACCTGTTAATGCTGGACCGGCAAAGCAGCCACGCTATGCACCACCTATCCATAGCAGTTTTAATGGCCAACTTAGGGATTACCGGTTTGTATCAGAGCCAAAATGTGATATTAAGAATTTTTTGAACAGTATAAATTCTGATGTGCAGGCAATTCTAAATGCACAAAATGGCTCTTATAAGCTGTCTCTCAAATTGTTTACACAATATAAGAAGCCAAATGGCACAAAATTTACACAGCCCCACATAACAGAAACTGTACCGGTATATTCAAATGCAAATTCAGACAAAATAATAAGCAGTTTGATAGATCAATTGAATATTAAACACTCTGAATTTGCAGCAAAAGAGTCTGGATGGAGCCTATGCGGTTCTCCACACAAGCTCTATGTTAATATTTCTGAATTCAGCCCATTACAAGGATCTACATATCTACCATTACCTGCCAATATTAAAAACAAAAGAGCCGTGGTTAACATAGAAAATAATGATGAGAAATGCTTTTTGTGGTGTATTTTAGCTGCTTTGTTTCCAGTTTTAAGGAATCCTGAGAGAATAAGTTATTATAAACAGCATGAACACAATTTTGATGAGGCAATGGAGGGTTTAGAATATCCAATGTCTGTTCAGAATATTGATAAATTTGAAAAAATGGCCAGGAATATCAATGGTAAACAATTATCTATTAATGTATTTACTTGTTCTACTGGCCGTGGCAATTGCTTGATAGCACCTCTCAGAATCAGTACATTTGATGATGATTCTGCTGTTCCGATTGATCTGCTCTTAATTGAAGGGGATGATACACGCCATTACACTCTGATACATAATCTTGAAGCTTTAGTCACGAAACAACTAGACAAAACTCATAGAATATTCAAGTTGTGCAGAAGATGTTTGTCTGTATTTGATGGTCAAAAAATGGTGAATGGGGTTCGGGAAGAGAATGCAGAAATTGCTAAAAACAAGTTAATTGAGCATCTGAAATACTGTGGCAACCATAAACCTGTTCATATGGTGATGCCTAATCCAAGTGAAAATGCCAAATTCAAAAAATTTGAAGCCTTGTTGGAACACCCAGCATATATAGTCTGTGATTTTGAATCAAATCTCAAACCTCTTGCATTCTGTAGCCCAGATCCTGATGAACCTTCAATTACATCATACCAGTTACATGAACCTTCTAGTTTTTATTATGTGGTTGTACAGGATGGGGTTGTTAGTAAAGAAGATATATACATGGGAGCAGATGCCATCAAAGAATTTGCAGATAGAATAGAAAATTAGTGCCATAAAATAGCATCTAATGTCTTATTAAAATCAAAACCTATGTTGCCTTTAACAGAGAAACAGATTAAAGATTTCAACAATGCAGAAAAATGCCCGGTATGTGATTCTGAATTTTCAGATACAAATATCAAGGTTCATCACCATTCTCATACAGATGGTAAATTCTTAATGCCCCTGTGTAATAGCTGTAATATTAAGATCCAGAGACCAAAATTTGTCCCTATATTTTGCCATGGAGCATCCAATTATGATTTCCATCATTTGATCAGGTACGAGGGGTTTGACAAGCAGAATTTAAATATTTTAGCTGAAAATAATGAAAAATATATTGCCATTAGCAAAATAATTAAAGTTAATGGTGTTCCTATTCACTTAAGATTTCTTGATTCATACAGAAGTTTATCGGCTAGCCTGGCTACACTGGCCACTCAATTATCTGATGATCAATTCAAAATCACATGTGCTTCGTTTCCAAATCAGGACCTGAAATTAATTAGGCGGAAGGGTGTATATCCATATGATTATGTTACAGATTTTTCTAAATTTGATGAGTGTTCTCTGCCACCACAACAAGAGTTTTACAGCAAAATCAGAGGATCTGGAATCACAGATGAAGATTATCACCATGCCCAGTTGATGTGGAACAATTTAAAATGCCAGACATTTGGTGATTATCACAAGGCTTATTTAAAACTTAATGTGACCCTCTTAGCTGATATACTTCAGGCATTTAGAAAATCTTCCATGCAAAATTATAAGCTGGATCCAATGTATTTTTACAGTGCTCCGGGCCTAGCATGGTCTGCAATGTTTTTAAACACTAAAATGCAATTGGATCTGATCCAGGATCAAGATATGTATCTGTTTATGGAACAATGTATAAGAGGAGGCATGGTGCAATGTTCTCAGAGATATGCCAGAGCAAATAACAAATATATTCCTGATTATGATCCAGCACTGCCATCAAATTATATACTGTATGTAGATGCCAACAGCCTCTATGGTTATGCTATGATGGATAAATTGCCATATGCAGGGCTTGAGTGGTTTGAAGATTTCAATATTGAAGATCTTCATGATTTTGATGACAGTAACTATGGCCTGTTCTTAGAGGTTGATCTGACAATTCCTGATGATTTACACAACACATTTTCTCATCTGCCCCCAATTCCTGAGGTTAAGTGTTCACCTGGCTCTAAACAGAAGAAATTGATGATGACTCTAGAGCCGAAACAGGATTATGTCATATATTACAAAAACCTCCAGTTCCTGATGAATCATGGTGTTCAAGTGACCAAAATTGGCAAAGTTTTGAGGTTCAGGCACTCAAGATGGTTGAAGCCATATATTGATACAAACACAGAGTTTCGAACATCTGCAATGAGCCAATTTGATAAGACCTTGTTTAAATTGATGGTCAATTCAGTGTATGGCAAAACAATTGAAAATGTCAGAAAACATATTGATGTTAAAATAATTACTGACCCCAGCCGGAGCAAAAAATTGATTGCAAAGCCCAACTTCAATTACAGAAGAATTTATGATGAGAATATGGCACTTTTCAACATGAAAAAAACAAAGATGAAGTTTGATAAGCCTATTTATGTAGGGGCTGTGATATTGGAATTGGCCAAATTACACATGTTAAAATTGTTTTATAATGTGTTGAAGCCTTTTTATAAGGATCGTGTAAAACTGATGTACATGGACACAGATAGTTTTGTTCTTGATATTCAAACAGAAGATGTTTATCAAGATATAGCACAGCCTGAATTGTTTAAATATTTTGATACCACTGAACATTCAAAAATTAAACACCACAACAAAAAGGTGCCTGGCAAGTTAAAAGATGAGACACTTGGTGATGTTATTGTGGCATTTGCTGGGTTAAGGGCCAAGATGTACAGTTTTGAAACATGTAGTGGCGCTGTTGCAAAAAAAGCCAAGGGCATTGGCAGAGTAATTGTTGACAAAGAGCTTGAATTTGAAGATTACAAAAATTGCCTCAAATCATGTAGCACAATCAGAACATCAGAAAATAGAATTCAGAGTGTGGATCACTTGTTGACTACAAATATTGTAAGAAAAGTGGCTCTGGACCCACATGATGATAAGAGATGCATTTTATCATGTGGCATACATACTCTACCATGGGGTCATTGTGATTTGAAAAGTGGTAATCAATGCCCAATTACAGAGCATGATTTGAAATAAATAAACATGCCTATGAACTTATTTGGGTTCAAAAAACAGGCTATTATGGACCTGCCAACACCACAACCCTCTTCTGATATAATATCTAAACTAAGTGCTTTGTTAATTATTCATCTGAACAGCATACTTACAGATGTTGATGATGAAACAGGTAAAACATTGTACATATTTAACAATAATTTAAATTATTATCAATTACCTGTAGGTGGTCAATTGCAATTTATTACAACCCCTGAGGGTAATGTCAAGATTTCAGTAGGGAGAAATATTTATAGAATTAAGCACTCAAACATGATTTCTGGCACTGTATATACTGTTTCTGCTGGTGACTGCTTATATATTAAGGTCCCTGGGTCATATGACAAGCTTATACCTTTTTTTATAGAATTAAGAATTAGATATTCAATAATAAATAACCACTAAAACAAAAATGCCTAATGATATATTTGGCCATACAAGACATGAAGATCACAGTGATGAGATTCTGATGCTTGATGTCAGAGTCAAGAAATTAAGAAGTGATTTACAAGCTTTACAAACCACACTCAATGCCAGTCTTCAATTAGAAATTACAAATTTGCAATCACAATGCATGGACCCTCTTCTTAAAATTGATTCTGAACTCAAATTGCTGCTTCAGAAATATACTGATTTGGCCACATTAGATAATTTTCAGAGTTTAGAAGAGGCTGTAGCAGCTCTTCAAGCCAAATTTAAGACCCAGGCCACCAACTCTGAGCAATTGAAACAGAAATTGGAAGAGCAGATAAATAATGTCCAGACACAGCTCCAAACAATTGTCAAAAGCATAAAATCACAAGAAGATTTTGATCTAGTGATTTCCACTCTAAAAGAACAGATTCAATCACTCCAGATACCTAATCTGGACCCCTTGAACAATGCCATAGCCGAGGTTAAAGAAAAAATTTGAGACACTTGAAAATTTTATGAACAACTTGCCATCTTCTGATGCTTTGAATGCAATAACTCGGAGTGTTGCCAACATTAAGCTGCAACTTGAAACATATGAAGATTTTGGAAAAATTCAAAGTACCATAACCCATCTTGAGGGTACAATAGCAGCAGTGCAAAGTGATTTGACAAATGTACAAGAATCCCGCCTGCCTGGTATTGTAGACACACTTGTCAGTGTCCAGCAACAGATCACAAAGCTTGAAAACCTCAACACTGAATCTGAGCTATCTCATTTTCATCACTTGATCGATGATATCCAAACAAAACTTGAAATTTTACAACAATCAACACCCACTCAGGCAGATATAGCCCTGCTCCAAAATGCTATGCAAAATGTGGTTGATGCTTCTGAATTAAATGATGTGAAATTGGCACTTGAATCTTTGCAGAATACTGTATCAAATCTGCCTACATCACAGGAACTTAAAAATATTAAGAGAACTGTGAACCGCATATTGAAATCAGAAGATATCAAGAATATCCAGACAGAGATCAAACAACTTACTCAGACAGTGGCCACTCTACCAACTAATCAACATATTAATGAACTGCATGCCCTGTTTGAGGATATCAGAAGACAGGTCCATGATCTTACTGCTCAAAATTCAAAATTGGCAGTTGTTGAAAATTTGCAACAAATTGTAGCTAATATCAAGCAACAGCTAGGGACCATGGAATCCAATCAAGCAAATGCTCTGTCTGTTTTTGCCACCCAGCTTCAAGAGATTGTGCAACAATACAAGAAACTTGTTGTGGACATAAAGATCAAGCCAGGCCATGATGATGTTGTTAGGACTATCAATAAGCACCTTGAATCTGTAACAAGCAGATTGCTTACAGCAGAAAAAGATATAACAGGCATAATCGAGAATCCAAAACATACAGTAATTCTTGAATTGTACAGCATCCCCAACAAAGAATATGATTCACCATTTACACCAGGTGGCAAAATATATATGCTGTCCCCTGCACAATTTTATTACCAGTTTTTTGTTGGGTGCACACTGAGACCAATCAAGATCAAATATTGGCTTCAACCACAGGCACACCACTACCCCACCTTATCAATAACAAATGCTGACAACAAACCAAAAATCACCAGTGTAGAGTTAGAGGATTTTACAGATCCCAATACATTAGAAACATCTTTTGCTGAAGATGATGGCTCTCTGGAATTTCATATACAAATAGGAGACAAATTATATTTAGAAAATCCTGTAGTATCAGCTGCTGAACACCCCATAGTTGCAATATTCTTGTTTTCATATTATGTCTAGACAAATTATTGTTGATGAATTACACAGACAAGCCAGACATAATTATAAGAGACTGCCAGTAGTCACAAAAGGCATAGATGATTTATGGCAGAGCGACTTGATTGAGATGGCAAGTGGACAGCTGAAAAACTTAGACAAAATCAACAAGGGCTACAAGTATCTACTCACTGTAATAGACACATTTTCAAAATTTGCCTGGGCTGTGCCACACAAATCCAAAACTGGAAAATGTGTTACAGAAGCCATCAGGACAATCATCAATCAGAGTGGAAGATCACCGCGCTATTTGCAAACAGATAATGGCAAAGAATTTTATAATTCTGTGTTCCAACAATTTATTAAAAGCCAGTCAATACAACATTATTCGAGTTACAGTGATCTCAAGGCCTCAATCGTAGAGAGATTCAACAAAACCCTAAAAAATCTTATGTATAAACAATATACACTTCAAGGTAATTATAAATGGCTTAATATTCTTCCAGAACTTCTACATAAATATAACAACTCGGTCCATTCCACAATCAACATGAAACCCTCTGAAGTAACTTCATCTGATGAGCAAAAATTGATCAGGACTGTTTATTATCCTAGATACCAGCCAACAACAAGAAAGGCCAAATACAAGGTGGGTGATCAAGTAAGAATCAGCAAATATAAGCACTTATTCAAAAGAGGCTTTACAAGAAACTGGAGCACTGAATTATTTACAGTGGTTCAAGTTAAACCTGGGACCCTTAACACATATATAATAAAAGACCACCGAGGAGAAATTCTCAAAGGCAGATTCTATGAAGAAGAACTCAGCAAAACTAAACAGCCTGACACATATCTCATAGAAAAAATCATCCGCAGAAAAGGCAACAAGTTATTTGTCAAATGGCTAGGACTTCCAGAACACAGCTGGATCGATGCAGACAAAGTGATAATATGAGCACCTGGGATGTTATAAAAAGGCTGCCAGAACCTGAACAGCAGATTAAGAGAAATGGCAAGTTGCTGCCTGAAAATATTAGATGTCTTATTGTTGGGCCATCAGCTTGTGGTAAAACTACACTAATGATTGATAATTTTTTATTGGCACCCAACTGGTTAGACTGGAAAAACAGGCACTTGTATGTCTTCTCTAAGAGCTTGGAACAATTAAAATATCAGCAGTTGATGAAGCTATATGATGGATTGGATATAGCCACTTTTGAACCAGATGTTAAGCCACTCCATGAATGTCTTGATAACTCTGTTGTTGTGTTTGATGATATTATACTGGATAATCAAAACAAGGTTAGAAATTTCTTTACACAGGGGCGACACAAAAACATTGATTGCTTCTACCTGGCACAGACTTTTTCTAAAATTCCGAAGCAGCTGATCCGAGACAACAGCAATTTTATATGTGTGTTTCATCAAGATCATACCAACCTGAAACACATACATGATGAATATGTAGGTGGGGACTTGAGATACAATGATTTTTCCAAGTTTTGCAGTAGGTGCTGGAATCAAAACAGTTATGGGTTTGTCACAATTGATATGACAAGAAAACCCAATAGTGGCAAATACAGAAATAAAATCAACAATTTTCTAGACATTGAAACATATATAAATAACCATGAAAAAGCCAATCATTGATGATCTTAAATTAAGAGATTATCTTGTAAAAAGATTTAAGGGATGGAAATCAGAGAACCGAGGAATTTATGAACAACACAAACAAACCAAAAAGCCTATTATTGATGCTATTAGTGAATTAGGTAAAAATATCAAAACTGTTACAGAGCAAAATCAAAATTTGATCACAGAGCTTGTACCTGTAGCTGCAAGGAACATATTAGATTATCCAATCACCCCACTTTCCAGTATTCATACACCTAGTCCTGTTGCTCCTCGAAGAATTGTAGCTACCCAGGATCCTATTGAATTGGGTCTTCTTGCTCAAAAATATTTAAGCACACCTAAAGACAACAAAGATGAGGTCTTTGGCTTATATGCTGACACAGAGCGTGATGGTAGCATCATACATAGAATTGGCAATTTCAGAGTAACATTTATGGGAGATGATATAATTGTATATTCAGAATCTCATCTTGGAGAAAAAGGTGCTTCTGTTAAATATCCCGGCACACCTGGATTGTGGGAACTGATGACTAGGAAAAGGCCTGGCAGCTATACAGATCAAGATTATGAGCATTACAAAGAAATATTAATAAAATCAGATGCTCTATACCAGAACAATGATCCCACACAAAAAAGAGTCAAGTCTAGCAGTGGAGCAAAATACAACAATTTAATCAAGCCCATATGGTCACAAATTAAGACAGGCAGTGGAATCAAACAATACAACACCCTGCCTAAAGAATTTGTGTGGGTTGATGATGTCAGGAAACTTGTAGATAGGTTATTGGTGATAGCTGGGGAGGAAAATGCTGGCAACCACAATTTTTGCAATGAAAAGGTTGGAATTATGGACATGATAAGCACAAAATTGTCTAATTTTATAGTGAATGACACTAAGGGGATTGGATATCTTATAAAAATTATTAATACTCTACCACCTAAATTTTGGAATATTTCTGAGGGTCGGGGATTGGTTAATGAAATTATAAACAAGCTGCCATTTGAACTACACATTCCAGGCTATCAGTATTGTGGTCCAGGCACAAAATTGGACCATAGATTAAACAGAGGTGATCCTGGTGTTAATCCCCTAGATGCTGCTTGTAGAGACCATGACATAGCATACAACACACATACTGATCTTGACAAGAGACATGTTCCAGACAAGAAATTAGAAGAGGCTGCATTTGGTAGATTTGTAAGCAAAGATTCTTCTTTGAGTGAGAGAATAGCAGCATTGGGGACCACCATAGCTATGAACACCAAACAAAAACTGGGGTGGGGGCTGTGAATATGTATATAATAAACCTACAATGAAGGCCAAGGGTGTTATGTATCAAATACCTTATGCAGGTCTTAAATCTCTTAAAACTATTGATAGCCTTTTAACCAAAAAGCAGCGGAAGAAAAAAAATTCTTGTATTGCCAAGGGCCATGGTATAAAATTGTTGTTTAGTACCCCCCAATTAAAAAAATTACAACAATCTAGAAAAAATCACATGTGGGTTGATTTATATTTACTATCCCGGCCATCTTAGCAGAACTTGGGGCTGTTGGGAGCTTGGCTGGGGGATCAGCTGCTATAGCAAAAACAGTAATAGATGCCAAAAAAAAATAAAGCAGAATTAGATGAATTGAAGCGCCATAACCTGGCCATAGAGAAACAAGGAAAAGGTGTTAAGAGAGCCATGAATAAGTTTAAAAAAAAACAAGAGCCGCTTACAAACCAAGATATTGAAGCTTTAATCAAGCCACTGGGCATCAAAAATTTTAGAGGAGTGTACATGTCTGATTCTTTACCAGAGCAACAACTCAACAAAGAGTGTGGCATTGTTAATTTGGATAAGTACAAAAATCAGGGCACTCACTGGATCTGTTATCTTAAATATTAAAAAAATGAGGCATTTGTGTTTGATTCATTTGGAGGTGTTCCACCTGAAAATTTAGTAAAATATCTAAAATCAACTAATCTTTATTACAATAATGCCCGTGTTCAAAATTTCAAAGATGTTAATTGTGGACATTTGTGTTTATCTGTTCTTAGATATATGTCTCAAATAAATAAACCATCAATTGAAGATTTTCAAAAGGCCTTGTGGTATCTGAAACATCATGGGGGAATTCCATCTCACCAGCCAAAATTCAATATTGAAACTCAAATTACATGATGATATAGTGTATCCCAAAACAATAGCTCTCAGAGCATTTTATGGCATGTACTTGATCCCTAATATTACACACCACAACAACAAAATTGCAGTTGGTGATCAAAAAATTGTCATCACTCCAGGGCAGTATAATCTGTCCACTTTAAATGCTCAATTACCCAGAGGTATAGTCTTAACTCAAAATTCTGTCACTCACAGAGTAGAGATTGTATCTGCTACAGAAACAGTGGATCTGGGTACTATAGGAGAGCTGTTAGGCTTTGAGAACAACACAAAACTTGAACCAGCCATCAAACACACTGCTATTAATATACCTAAATTCTTAGCCATAGAGACTCTGAATATTCACTGTAATGTGGCCGAGGGTATGATCACCAAATCAAATGGCATAGGCACTCACAAACAAACTGGCATCATTGCAACATTCAAACCTAATTCTGAATTTATGGAGCCAATCATCTACACTCCATCCCCAACATTATATTTTCCTGTGTGCCATAATAGAATAGATAATATTGAGATGATGGTCACTAATGAAAAAGAAGAATTAATTGATTTTGCTGGAGCCACAACAACTGCAATCATAGAGATTAATATTTAAATAAAAATACATACAAAAAAAATGGAAAATATTGAGAGTTATGAGCTACAATCATTCCCTCCAAACAGGAGGACCTTTGCAAATTTAAATCAACCCAACACAGAGATTGAGGTTGATCTTGATGTAGGGGATGGCTTTATACACCCCCACAGAGCAGATCTATACATCAAATTTGATGTTGTAAAGCTCGATGGTACAGATTATCCGGCAAATTCAAATATAAGATTGGTAGACAATTTTGTGCCACATCTGTTCTCTGAAATTGAGATCAGAAAGCATGGTGTTGTTATAAACAGAGTGGATTATCCCGGCATTACCTCCACAGCTTTGGCCACACTAAAATTATCCAAAACCGAGGCTTCTTACTACAAAATAGGTGGATTTGAGGCTGGTGATAAAATTATATCTAAGAGCCACACAGTGCTGTTTCCTATGCGCCTGTTGCCAGGATTCTTCTCAGATTACAAAGATATTATGTGGAAGGGTGGTTTAAGAATCACATTTAGAAGAGCTGCCAATGATAATAATGCTTTGATGAGGTACAGTACATTAAACTCTACAGGGGAAGCTTTGCCCAATACCCTGCCTGATGAAGGCAAATGCATTATTCAGACTATGGAGCTAAGAATCCCAGTTGTTGAATATGAAGCCAGTTATGCTCTTAAATACAAAGCAGATATAATAAAAAATCCACAAGTACCTTTACAATTTTATACATATCAATGTGTACAGAAGCCTGCCGCTGTTACTTATTATGAGTTTGATGCTACAAATTCATTCTCCAGTATACAATATGACATGCCGGATTTTGTGGTGGTACTGTTTCAGACTGGAAGACAAAATAATCAGGAAAAAAATTCAAGTAGATTTGATAACTGCAACATCAAGAACATATATCTTAAAAATGGCAGAAATGAGGTGTTCCCCAGAGAAAATTATAATTTAGACATGTCCAAGGATGATTTCCTTAAATTATATGAAGCATTTACAGCATACAAAAGGGTCACTACTGGCAATACTGACATGTATTACACACCAGATGAATTCAAAGCACAGAGACCCATGTTTGTCATCAACATTTCAAAAAGGAAACAAGTTGTGGTTAATGACAGGACAAACATTAAAATTATCTGTGAATTCCACGATACACTCCCTGATGACACTATATGTAGTGTTATTCTCATAGGTGAAAAATCATATGTTTATGATGTAAGAAATGAGAGAGTCACAGAGCAATTCTAGAAGAATTACATTGTTTTAGTACTAGATATGCAAGTTGAGCCTGGTGCCCAATTGAACTTAAACCGGAAGTAAATATGTGTGTGTGGGTGTGTGTTTTATGAGGATTTTGGCCTAATTACAAGTGTATCCAAAACAATATCAAGAAGGGGCATATTTTTAACAAGCTTATGGACAACAATCTGGCTGATGCAACTTTTGTAAGTGTGGGCAAATCAATCTGAGGGGGCTCATCATTTGTACACTGTAGTTTCGGGAAATTCCCGAGGGCATTTTTACAAAAATCTTGGATTAGACAGGGTGCTACACTTGAGCAAAAAGCTCATATGCTCATCTTGAGCAAGGTTTAAGTGTAGCCAAATCTGCCTGAGGGGGTTCATCATTTGTTGAGTTTATAGTATCATCAATTACACTACTATAACTGTAATCCACAACCTCCATCGGCTCGTCTATTTCTTTCTTCTAGTCAACAATCGAAGCCAATCAATATCGATTTTTCAGAAACGACTAAAAAAGGAGCCGTAAACTTGGGTGAACAGAAACGATATCTAGAATACTAACCTAATGTGATATAAAGGCTCTCTATCCCATAAGTCTATCTTGTATCCTCTCCAGAGCTGTTGTAACTGGCCCTCAATATCCTGCAGATCGGCACTGGGTCGGAGTTAACGTCCGAGCTGATCCCTTACATATTCTATCGGGGATAGATCAGGGAGTACCTCAACATGATGCAGACAGTCCATATATGCCGTGTGTGGACAGGCGTTGTCTTGTTGAAATACTGTACCAGGATGCTGTCTCATAAGGGGTAACACACTAGGACGCAGGATGTTTGTGACGTAACCCTCTGTGCCGTCAGAGGTGATCTGAAGTCATACCCAATGGCTCCCCACACCATGATGGCAGCGATAATGTCGGTGTGTCTCTCCACAACATTGGCAGGATGTGTCCTCTCCCCTCGGCGCCGCCATACTCTCATACTGTGGTCACCTGTGGTAACGCAGAACCGAGATTCACCGCTGAACATGATGCGACGCTACTCGTCAGCAGTCCATTCGATAGACACATACAAAAAATAACTACCAAAGCCGAAATCACAATGCAAAAACTCACCAGGTTGACATCATACCAAGTTAATCTAAATTCCAGCATAATGGAAGCATATACCAAGTCAATTTATGAAGCAATAGCCACATATGCGTCATCCACATGGATGGAGGGGTTGACACTGAAAAAGAACATCAGAATGCTCAGGTCCTCTCAACGTAGGATTCTTCTGCGAGTAACGGGGGCCTTCGGAACAGTCTCTACGGAGGCATTGCTTGCCCTTACGGGATACCTTCCGCTGGATCTAGAGGTCCGCTGGAGGGCGGCCAAATATTGGTTTAGGAAGGGAGACGAGTAAAACCTTACTAAATGTGTTGGAATTTTCTTGCCTACTCTACGGGAGATAAGAGAAAGATTCATGGATGCCTGGCAAGGGGAATGGGACGTTGCCCGGAATGGAAGAAGGACGTTCGGCTTCTTCCCAAATCTACGTCAAAACAAACTGATATCTGCTCATGCCACAAAGGGCTTAATGCACTTCCTGACAGGCCATGGCCCTTACGGAGAGCATCTACACCGGATAGGCAGCAGAACTTCTAAAAAATGCATTGCCTGCGAAGCTCCGGAAGATACCCCAGAGCACAAGGTCTTCTTCTGCCTAGGATCAGGTGAGAACATTAAAAACATGAGGAGGGAACTTCCAACATATGATATAACAATCCTGCTATCTAAGCAACAGATAGGAAGATTCAAGGCACTCGCAGACGCCGTGTCTTTGGAGGAGCTGGGAAGATTCGAGAAACAGCAAAGGCGACCACCCCAGCCAATACACATACCACAGACCCAATCTGCCATGGAAACCAGGAGAGGAACTGCTGGAAGGCCCCTTACTTCTCGTGCTTTGCCTCCTACTCCTGTAGAGGAGGAAGGTGAGGAGGAGGAGGAAGCACCCACCAATGTTTCCAGACGAAGGCACTGTGTGGTTTCCACTGGACGAAGGGGAGGCCTCAGAGCGGAGAAGAATTCGCCCCGTCCGATTACCAGGAGTAAGACATAAGGATTAAATGGAAAGATAAATGGCTTCAAAACAAACTCACAACACCTAGCTGGCACACCAGCTACCATTCAAACGTCGGTACTCCGGCGTTATTCTCTAAACTACATATCATACAATCCAGTTATAAATTATAATCCATAAATCTCATTCAAAATTACATTCATTAATATTTCAAATACTTTTACCTTTTGTATTGTACTAACTCTATTTTATCAATCAATAATTCATATCTACTATGTTGCTTTCTGCTGAAGTGTATTCATTTCAGCAAACAGATATACAAGGCAGCAGGTAACTTTCTTCCACACACACAATACTACACACATTTTACAATTCCAAATGGGAACTGACCACGCATAATCGAATCAAACTATCTTCAAAATATGGGAGCTGGAGACCGACAGCGGAACACCTAGCCTCTGAGGTGAAGCATACCCATCCAACTGAATTAATATAACTCAAATCAATGGTCTTAAACCACATGCTGATCTACTGTCGCTCTCTGGCTCCCTATGCACTATTTGTAGCAAGAAAATTGTAATATGCAGGGCGCGTGAGCTCTCAACACTATAGATTTCGGATCCCGAAATCCGGTATATGTTAAACAATGCATACAAACACACAAGACTTATATCGTATTTTAAACATATTCCAGCGAAGGTTCATGTAAAAAATGAAATGTATAGATGTATTAACATTGTACTGTACTAATACCAATGTAATTATACTCAATTATATTTGTTATATAATATGTTATTAAATATTATTGTAATTGTCAAATTTTTATTTCCAGATTTATGTAAAATGCAAATTTCAAATAAAGTAATGGAGCGTAACAATAACGGGGGAACCGTAAAACGAGCAACTGCCGTCCCAGTTTTTTTCACAGAGGCACTGGGACATGCGCATACCCTCGAATGTATGCGGGTGGAGGTTAGGATACATTCGGGGGTTCCCCCCTTATAGTCCATGCCTTCCTGTTACGGCCCCACTACGAACGCAGTTGTTTGTGCTCTGGTGTTCGTCCGGCTGCTGCCAGTGTAGAACCAATGGTACGGAATGGCACGGGGTGTTGTAGAAAGTCCTTTACCTGTGGCTGGAAAGCAGATGCAGATTTGATGGGGTTGCGTAATACTGCAATCCTAACGTGGTGTGGCCAGTCTTGGTCGACCGGAACTTTCACGACGAACCAGCCTCATGCAGACACACAATGCAGCCCCTTTCGAACTCTGCCAAGTGCTGGTAATTCTGTCTGATGCGTCTAAGAGCATTCGCTGTGCAGATGACCTTGACTGACTGTCTGACTCTCCGTACGGTGTCGGGAAAAATGCGCCCGGGAAAATTGCGCTCTCGCAATAAAAGTGGGAAAAATGCGCCCTCCCAAGAGTAACCACAGTGAAAAGTGGGAAAAATGCGCCCAGCACACACGACCTTCACCAATATGATAATAGGTTGATTAAAACAACCTTGACGCAGCTTCCCCTCACATTTAACACAGGTTTGGGACTGTCAGGAAAGATAATTTTTTTAAAAAAAAGTACAGTAAAAATATTCTCTTTTCTGGCGTGTTTAGAAGCTGGAGATGATGTCCTTCGTCATGTTTTTTTTTTACTTTTGTAATTTTTATTTAATATGTTGTAATTTTTATTTTATTTGATTAAAGTTTTTATTTACATTTGTATTTCCATTTCTTGTGACCTCCGTTGATGATCTTTTACTCCATTTTTTGGATGTACGCCAGACTTCTGAGGCACTTGGTAAGGTCCTTGGGTGTGCTTGTTTTGTAAGTACTTGTATGTAAAATTTTGCTAATCTGTTCATCCAGTTTTATATACGTTCGTTTCCTCTTCGTTCCTTCCAAACCGATGCTAGCCCTGTCATATTTGTATCCGCTGTATTCCGCTTCCTGCTCAGCGTCTTCAGAAGGGTGTAGAATTTGGGATGAAGTCGAACTTTCTCCTGCAGCTTATTGTTCAACCTTTCGACAGCATTGTTCGTTCGGTGCTTTGCATCTCCACAGTGCCACACATCAACTGGCCTACTATGGATTAGGAGCCACCCATCTTCAACGTCCTCCCGGGGGATCATTGCCAGAGCGCTGCACATGCGGACATGAAGCCTTACTTCTTCGTCATTCTTGGAGTCCGGTAACAATCCAACGTCTTGAACTTTGCGCCACAGACACTGGTTGAAGTGGAAGTAGCATCCCTTGATGGTACAAGTCGGGAAGAAATGAGGGAAGAAATGCACGCATCTTCGAAGTCAACCATGATTCTTTCTGGATTTCAACCACAGGAACTTCCGCCACGAGGTCGAATCCTTGATTAAACAAGGGACCCATTTCTTCCTGGTAGAGCTTAGACATAGATTCGTCACCTTCTCTTGCTCGCTTCTTAGCTGCCACTCGCTTAATTGTGTGCTGGGCGCATTTTTCCCACTTTCTAATGTGGTTACTCTTGGGAGGGCGCAATTTCCCCACTTTTATTGCGAGAGCGCATTTTTCCCGGGCGCATTTTTCCCTGATTCCTCCGTACATGCCGTGTGAACGATATCAGTCCTGATAACATTATCACCTGGTGGCGCAACTAAAGCACTCTGGTGGCCATTCTAGACGTTGCATATCATTGCAACTCTAATCATTTACATACCCGGTGGCCAGAATTAAAGTTACCCAACTCAGAGCCATCTGTAGCCTGTTTGAGACATCGTAGAACTCGGATATTTGGTGAATCCAGTATGCAGACCATGAGGAAGAGGATGGTGATATAAAAAAATAGTTTAATGTTCAGTAGTAGAGGACCCCGCTAGTGGATGTTGCTATTTAATATTCGCAATTCATTTGCACGTACTTATAACTAATTTGCACGTACTTAGAACTAATTTGCACGTACTTAGAATTTATTTGCAAGTACTTAGAATATTTTACATTTATGTATTTGCATGTTTATAACTTTTTATGAATATATAATTATTTATTTTATGAAAAATATGTATATAGAAGGTAATTAGAGGTACTAAACGCTATGCATATGTTTTTATATTCATTACTGCAAAGTATGTAATGTGTAAATCGATAATAATTAATGTTTATAGTATTGAAAATAAGTTTTCTATGGTTTATGAACCGCTATGAACGCTGGTAATGGTACGAAAGAAGACGGTCCCGGTATTCGAACCCGCGATATGTAATATTATTAATTAGTACTATGTAATAATGTATGTTATTATGGTATGAAACACGGTGGTCTCACACGCTAGACAGAATACTGTCTCAGAATCTCGACTCGGCTGTGAAGGTAGAGGAGAAAGGAATTTGGGGAAGTGCGGTGATGCCAGACAGAGAGAATGAATTAATATTCCGCGCAGGTAGACGAGAAAGGAATTTGGGGAGTGTGCGTTCAAGGTCAAATGACGTCAGAACGTCAGAACAAAGGAAGAACCTGATTGACCAATCAGAGAACGCGTCGGTAGGTTTTCAGAACCGGTTTTTTCAAGGTTAACCAGTACGCAAGAACAGGGGAAAGGTATGCAATACTGTAGGGCAGGGGAGGGATTCAACCAGACAACAAAGGATGTCTGGAAATGCGCAGCAAGGGTCAAATCTCTGAAGCTATGCGTCGCTTGTAGAACTGGTTTCAGCCGCCAATTAATATTCCGCTCAGGGTTGCCCCAAGGCACAGGACGCTTTAGCGCAGGTTTTTTTTATCTGTACTATGAAGAAGGGAGAGCTATCAGGGACGGGGCCTACAGTTTTCACCATTTGCTTTTATCACGGGGTAACGAACCTAGGACCCTTTGATTATTGATTTAGGTAGTAAATTTATGTTACTGTGTGCTATTTAACTTAATTTTGAGTTTATTTTTTACCAAACTTTGACTTTATGTCAAACATTTTCACAGCTTATCCTTATTTTTACAAAAATAACATTATTTGTACAATTCAGGCAACATTTTTTATTAAATTTTGTACTCACAAAGACATTTTTTCAACTTTAACCTATTATTTTACAACTTGATATTAATTTTTTACAAAAATAACACTATTTGTACTATTCAGGAAAGACTTTTAGTTACATTTTCGACACACTAAGTGTGTGTTCTCAACTTCTATCTGTTTATTAGGCTTATTATTACTCAAATAACACTATTTATACTATTCAGGCAACATTTTTTATTAAATCTTGGACTCGCAAAGACATTTTTTCAACTTTTAATTTATTATTTTACAATTTTATGTTAATTTTTTACCAAAATAACACTATTTATACTATTCAGGCAACATTTTTTATTAAATTTTGGACTTTCAAATATATTTTTACAACTAACTCTAACTAAACTAACTCTCTAGCCTTCTTAAACCCGAAGGTTCATGGCTGCAGCAACACAGGCCTTCCATCTGTTCCTATCTTGAGCAAGTTCTATATACTCTTTTCCATCCCTACCGATTTCCTTTAGGTCCATCTCAACGTTGTCCCTCCATCTTCGTCTTGGCCTTCCTACAGGTCTCTTACCATCTGGTTTCCCAACAAGAATCCTGTAAACTCCTCTTTCCTCTCCCATTCGTGCCACATGTCCTGCCCACCTAAGTCTTCTTGATTTAATTATTCTAATAATATCTGGACATGAATACAAATTATGTAGTTCTAAATTATGTAACCTTCTCCACTCACCTGTCTCCTCATCCCTTTTAGGTCCAAATATTTTCCTAAGGATCTTATTTTCAAATACTCTCAATTTATGTTCCTCTTTCAATGTAAGGGACCAAGTTTCACACCCATATAATACTACAGGCAAAATTACTGTTTTGTATATTTTAACTTTTAGTTTCTTAGATATTAAACGAGAACATAAAAGTTTATGAAGAGAGAAGTAACATGCATTTCCTGAATTGAGCCTACTTTTTATTTCCTCTTCAATAGAATTTTCATTTGTTAATATTACTCCTAAGTATTTGAATTTGGAAACTGGTTCAAACGAGTTGTTATCAATAATTAGATTTTGATTATTACATAACACCTGGTTTCGCCCTGTAAGCATATATTTAGTTTTCTCTTTGTTAACTTCCAAACCTATCTCTTTAGCAGTTTTGAAAAATATTTTAGCATTATTCTTAATTGTATTCACATCATCCCCCAGTAAGTCTACATCATCTGCATATGCTAACAACTGAGTCACACCATTTAATTTTAGTCCTTCTTTAGTTTCCCTTACCTTCCTTACAGCATATTCTGAGGCAAAATTAAAGAGCAATGGAGATAATGCATCTCCTTGTTTTAACCCATCATGAATTGTAAATTTGTCAGACACATTATTACCCACACAAATTTTACTTTCTGTTTCACTGGTGCATATTTTTATCATACTAACAAGCTTCTTAGGTATTCCAAACTCTACTAATATATTATATAATTTATCTCTTTTGACCGAATCATATGCTTTTTTGAAATCAATGAATAGCTGATGGACATTTTGATTATATTCCCACTTTTTTTCAAGTGTCTGTCTGATGTGAAAAATTTGATCTGTAGTTGATCTGTTACGTTTAAATCCACATTGATAATCACCTATAATTTCATTAGCATATGGGGTTAGTCTTGTTAAAAGAATGTTAGACAATATTTTGTATGTTGTTGAGAGTAGAGAAATTCCACGGTAATTACTGCAGTTCATTTTATCACCTTTTTTAAACACAGGAACAATTATGGATTCTTTCCACTGTTGAGGGATTTCTTCTTTATTCCATATTAAACAAATTAATTTATGAATTTGACATATTAATGAATTTCCACCATATTTAATTAACTCAGCTGGTATTAAATCAATGCCAGGTGCTTTGTTATTCTTTAGCCTTTTAATAGCATCTTTAACTTCAGTCAAGTTAGGTTCTGGAACTAAAGGTTCTGCTGTGTGTACTTCATTTACTTCTGATTTATCTCCTACATGGACATTTAAAAGGTCATTAAAGTAGTTCTTCCATCTGTTTAGAATATCGCTTGGGTCAGCTAGAAAATCACCGTCTTTATCTTTTATCAAGTTTACTTTAGGTTGCCACCCCTTTCTAAATTCATTTACACCTTTATATAAATCTCTGATATTTTTATTTTTGCTGTTTATTTCAATTTCGTTAATTTTGCTTTTCAAGTAATCTCTTTTTTTACTTCTAAACGTGCGGTTAACTTCTCGCTTTATTCTATTGTAATTGCTTAGATTTGTATCATCAGAGTTATTTAACCACCTAAGTCTAGCCTGATTTCTTATTTCTATTAGATTATGACATTCATTATCAAACCATGGCTTACTTTTTCTCGGTTTATGGTATCCTATACTTTCTTTAGCTGCTGATTCTATTGCATTACGTATGTGCTCCCAATTCTTATTTACGTCTGTTTCATTTATATTTTCATCATCATTTAAATCCTGCAAAACATCAAATCTATTTGACAGTTTAATTTGGTAATCTTTCTTAATTCTTTCATCAGCAAACTTTCCTGTATCAAATTTTATAACTTTTAGATTTTGTTGCTTATGATTTATCACTGAGAGTCTTTGTCTTAATTTAGCAATTACTAAATAATGGTCACTGGCACAGTCAGCACCTCTATGTGTACGAACGTCAATTATACTAGTATGCCTTCTCTTATCAATGAGAATATGATCTATCTGATTATGAGTTTTACCATCTGGAGAAGACCAGGTATATTTATGGATATCTTTATGTTTAAAAGTGGTACTTTTCACAATTAAATTCTTTGAGGTTGCAAAAGTAATCAATCTTATACCATTATCATTACTTAATTCATGAAGACTTTCTTTACCAATCGTGGGTTTAAATGTCTCTTCTTTGCCAATCTGTGCATTACAGTCACCTAACAGAATTTTCATATCATACTGAGAAAATTTATCAAAGACCTGTTCTAACTCTGTATAAAAATCATCTTTAGTATTATCATCTTTAGCTTCCGTTGGTGCATGTATGTTTATTAAAATAATTTTACACCACCTACCCTGTAAAACTGCATATGATATCCTATCATTAATAAATTCTACTGTTTTAAGAGCCGAGATAATTATATTATTTATGAAAAAGCCTGTTCCAAAATTATGATTTTCAGTACCACCATAGAAAAAAGTATAATTTTTAGTTTTACAATTCCCTTCTCCTGGCCACCTAACTTCCTGGACAGCTACTACATCTAATTTATACTTCCCTATCTCATTAACTGTACACTGAAATGCCCCAGGCCGGTAAAGGCTCAGAACATACCAGGTGCCTAATTTAATATCCTTATTCCTAACGTAGATCTTATCCTTAGTCCAGGGACCTCCCAAAGTAGTCCCCACCCGGAGATCCGAACGGGGGACTATTTTACCTCCGGAATATTTTACCTTGGGAACATCCATGGCCTTATATTTCTGTTTCTTGACATGTCTTTTTACAGTGCAGAGTTGTCAGCTCTACGCCTAACCCCCAATATGAATGGAGGAACTACTACACAAGACAAGCACAAACATATTAGACAGCACAATTACTACACAAGACGAACACAAACACATTAGACAGCATAACTACTACACAAGACACACACAAACACATCACAACTATAACACAATATAAACACAAACATAGCACAACTACTACACAATATAAACAAACACACCACAACTACTACACAATATAAACAAACAAACAAACAAACACACACACACACACACACACAAATCATTATTAACACCTTTTTTAACTATAATGTTACCCTCAATTTTAACTATGCTTGTCTAACATAACCACGAATGGTTCATGAGGCAAGCATGTTTTCCACTTTTACGCAAGACCTTAAATAACATTTTAAGAGAAATACAATAGGGCATCAAGTCATTATATGTATTAATTTTGTTCAAAATGAAATGTTCCATATTCCATTCAATTAAATACGGCAAACTTGTAATTTGGCATGGTTAATACATAGAGGAGGTATGGAAAAACACAACTGTGATAAATTGTGAACAAACTGTATTGAAACAGATTTAAAACATTGTGATACATAGTTTTTTTGAATTATTTAATGGTCTATGGCATATGAAATAAATGAGATATAAAACGTGTTTGTAGCTGTAACACAATTCATTCCAACATAGGAACAACACTGCATTCACAAAATAATTTGTTTCATAATATCAATTATGATGATTACATTCTACAACTGCACAGAGCTGTTCATAATTTTCACATGAACACACGAGTGGTTTTTCCATCGTATTCTTTGACAGCTAGATGGTACATGCTGCAAATGAAGACAACAACCTTCTCCCTTGGCCATGCCGTTTGCCGGAACTTACACCATGCAATTTCTCTCTCTGGGGGTTCACTGAAAATAGCATTTATGTACAGTGTCTCTCAAAAGTTTTAGGACAACGACATTTTAAACTAGACAACCCAATTTACGCAAGGCGTTGGTGGGTTGCGTGTAGAGTTAGGCTCAATTTCAGGGTTGCCACATGCACATTAGATATTTATAAAATACGCGAAAGAAAGAAATCCAAGTATTATTGCATAAAACTAGAAAAAAAATCAGTATTACATTTGTTGCAATACTCTCAGAAAGAAAGAACGTCGATTTTCTAGAATTTCATTGTTGATGAGTCTACACAAAGGAAAAGAGGAGAGAGGAAACGAAAGGGAACAAAGGAGAGGAGAAAAGAGAAAGCGAAAAGAGAAGAGGAAAAGTAAAGAAGGGAAGAAAATAGAGGACAGAGGAAGTGGATAGGAGAAGTAATGAGGAGAAAGGAAAAAGATGCGAGGAGAGTTGAGGAAAATGGAGCAAAGAGGAGAGAAGAGAGGAAGGAAAGCGAGGTGATAGAAGAGGAGGAAAGGAGTTTGGAGAGGAGAGGAGGAGACGAGAATATGGGAGTGCAGAGTAGAGTAAGTGGAGTCGGAAATATAAGACAGGAAAGGAGATAAGAGGAGTGGAGAAGAGTGGGATAGAGACAAGAGGCGAGAAAAGTAGGGATGGCGGTATGAGATAAAAGTAGAGGAGAAGGAGGGGAGAGAAGAAGGAGGAGTTAAGAACAGAAGGGACTGGAGACGAGAGGAGAGAAGGGGTAGTTGCAATAAATACGTCTCGGCGTCAAGAACTGATGCATTGATAAAATTATCGACATGAAACATTCAATAACATTTTATAATGTATCGGAGAATGTATTAGATCGGTGCAAAATTGCTTTTGGCCGAGTTCAGAGCAAGATAAAATCTTCCACGTAAGATCTTTGATTTTACCTGCGATTATACCACTAAAAACATGAATGTAATTTTCATATTTATAAGAATTACCCAATTTTTCTCCTCTTCTCGGTTCGTTGAAATGGAGATTTTGTTATTTAACATTTCCCCTCCCCCCATCGTTAATTCCAAACTGAATCATTCCGTTTCACACAGCGTGGACAATGAACGCAATGGGATATATCTAAAACTTACGAAAAGTTTCTGCCACCGGAGGGATTTGAACTTACGACCATCAGATTGACAATCCTTAACGGTAACCACTACCCCACAAGCTTTCGCTCCTGAACACAGGTAGAAGGAGCTGACCAATGTGAAATGCAGATCCAACTCTCCTCCTACATGTCATGTGCAAAGAATACTTGTTTGTAACAAAGAAAACTAAGGTAATACGACTCGGAGAAAACATTTAATGGAAAATTGCACATGATGGGAACTTTTCAGTCGATATTTGTGGAGGTATCTTTGCATTGAACACGAGTGGAAAAAGGGGTGATATTAGTATGACCTGAATTGCCACAAATATAAATGGTTATTACATTAATATTTGTCAATGTCTTTGAAGCAGAACACAATTATCGTTAGAGTATCATAATTCAAGATCTGATACCTGAAAATATCCCTTTGATCAATTCATTTATTTGTTTATTTTTTTTAATAGTAAATTCCAGTTGCACGACAATCTAGCCACTATACACTATTATTACAAATAATGTTGCCATGCTCTTGTTTAATAGAAGGAGAAATATTTTTTTTAAAATAAAAAGAAAGAACACCTCGTATGGAGGATTGAACCTCGGACAGCTTACAATGCTCTCAAGAACTCTAACCAATACACTACGCCCTTGGTTTCACTTGGAGCACCAATTTTTAATTATTCTGTCGCCTCAATATTGTAAACGTTATCCTGCAAAAAAAGTTCAATACTCTCATATTGCTCAGTACTTCTATAATTACTTTATACACATGCATTTGAAATCTTACTCTGGATTTCTTTCTTCTTATTAGTATATCTAAGGTTGTGAATATATTTTATTTGTAATTTTATAACGGTTACGTGAACATCTACGAAGTAGTTCCTTATAACTTGGAATCTGTAAAGAGATACATTCAAGTTTTCAAATGATTTTAGACCACTAGATTTTGGCAAGGGATTATGTGTGATCCGTGTCCAGTCATCATTGCTGATACAAACGTTTGAAAACTCTTGTGGAATTTTCATTCTGAGATAAGTTGCCTTACTTGCTACATGTATGCGAACTACACTCTGTCCCACTTATCTCTGGAGCAGGTGAACAAAACAAGTATCTGAGCAGCGATGAACATATGAGATGAACGGAATTGCGTAGAGGGAGGAGATCCACTGCAGTTACCAGCCTTTCCAGCAGCGTGTACTGCCTCGCTCTGTCCACTCGATCCCCCTTCCCCTCTTTCCCCTTCTCTTCCGCTATGCGCGGCTTTGCTCCAGACATGCTGGGACAGGGCACAGTTAATTGTTTTCGCAAGAAGTATCCCTGTGTGTCACACATTTAATTCTTACTCGCATGAAAAAAAAATGTTGTCTATTTGCATTCAGGGGGTAGTTTCACAGTTACAAACTATTTAGGCCTTGATAAGAAGTTTAGTGTAAAAAGTCATTTTGTTTATATATTTTTTTTTAAATTGAGGTCTATGGTTGAAATCCTCATATTTAGTGCTTGAACTCGTCACCTAAGAGGTTGAAGACCCGTCTTGTTCTTTGTGCGTGACCTTTTTATTTTTCTATTCATTATTCATCCTCATCCTCGCGATTAGCCAAAAGTAAAATAAGAAAAGTCCTCCTCCGTGATCGTGCGGTCTAAGGCGCTGTGCTTTGGACTCCGACTGCGGACGGCATGTGTTAGAGTCCGCCTGGGTTCAGCCTTTGGGTTCTCGGCCTATGTATAGAACCGGTGGCAACCCACCATCGTGACGAAATTGGGGAACTACGAGTGAGTAGCGTAACCCAGTCTCGTAAATCTCCTATGGGGGATGTTCCTGGGTAAGCAAAAAATAGTCGATCAGACAATTCGATTATCGAAGGCGATAAAAGAACTTCCGGTTTGACCAAGTTTCCAATATAAACAAATGGAAAATAGATTGTCTTCGAGCTTACTTTGTTAAAAAGGAGCGGATACGAAATGGATCACTTTAAATTTTTAAGTGACAGAGAATTAAAGATACCTCGAAGAAATTGACCAGTTCCCGGAGCCATTGGATGAAGATTTATGGAACAATAGTAATCTTTTCTGAGACAATGTTGATCCTCTATCAATGGTTTTTTTTTAGTTGATGTTTTAAGTCCACTTTGTGCACAGTAAGGCTAATAGGGACTAGATCTACAGTTTAAAGTGGAATCCGAACCACTATGTGCCTCCACCGGGTATCGAACCCAATGGTTTCGTTGGTATATACATTGAACAAGAAAGTTCATTCGCTTATAAATTAAGTAACAGATTTTTTATATTAAAAAAGAAGTAAATAATAATAAATTCTTAAAGGTAAAAGGATGATTAAATACACCGATGAAAAACAAACATATTCTACTTAGCCTAATAGTTATGAAGTGAACATTTCATTTCTCATTAATAAAACCACAGATCAAATTTTACATAAACGTGTATTTTAAGTTAATTCTAATTTATATTTGGCCACTTCTCATTCTTTCTTATTATCATTTTAATTAATCATTCACATATATAGCTATGCCAGTTGATTTTTAATTTCACGAAAACGAAAAAAACGGGCAATTCCACACATGATACGAATATGCAGGAAGTTTGAGGATTCAGCAGGTTGAATTAAAGCTTACATTATTTATAAAAATTCAAATACTTCGAAGCCTCCCGATGGCGTAGCTGTAACGTCGCTGCCTTGTAATCAAGGTGTTCCAGGATTCGATACCTGGTGGAGGCACAATGTGGCCACTTTAAACTGTAGGTTGAGTCCCTAATAGCCTTACTGTGCATAAAGTGTACTGAAAACAAAAAAAAGCTGAAATGTACTCTGATTATATCAGAATGGATAATTTTTCGACTTCTTCCACAGCTAAAAACATGCATGGTTGTAAAAATTTACATCTTCTAAATTTGTTATGCCAACATATGTGCGTTAGAAAATTATAATTTTAAAACACTCAAAATTTCATTGGGTTTATTTAACGGTGATGAAGTGACGTGTCTAGTCGTGTCTACTTTCTCATGTCGTGGTTCACAGTCTTTTTGCATTACTGCCTGAATTCACTGAGTTTTCGTATCTGGTCTGTCGAATAAAAGATTCACAGATATTTGAGAAAAAATATTCGTTCTCGACCCCATATTGCAACCAACAGCCACGCAATGGTTATCGTCTTTTCTGCAAGATATTACCCTTACATCTTTATAATCCATGTTCCTCTTTTAAAACCAGAAGTAGGGTCCCGCCCATGCCGATCAGGAACGAAAATGTAAACATCAGGTGATTTTGATTGATTGATTGATTTAGTTTATTTTACTTCGCGTTTTGTGCCTCTTGGCTAATTTGCGAAGATGAGGATGAGTGATGAAAGGATGAAATTGATGAATGGACATTCACAAACAACCAAGCCCGACCAGGATTCGAACCCGGGACCCTTGGCGTCGCAGCGCGATGTGCTAACCGCTTTTTTTTTTTTTTTTTTTTTTTTTATTTGAAACTATTACATATTATTGTACATGTTTACATTTTTGTCATTATAAAGTTAACATTACATTTAGGAAATTTGCATATAACATATCTCTTTTACAACGAGGGATCATTTGGTATTCCTGGTGCAGGTGATTGATAAATTGGATGTGAAAATCTTGTTGCCTATATATGGATACAAAAAGGGCATATTGGCCTAAGAGCCATTGTACACTGTGGCGTTTTGTTCTTGGATAATATGCAAAGGAAGGATACAAAAGAATATCTACTGAAATGTTACGTTCTGATGTACGACAAATTGTACTCACAAGTTTTTTGATATATAACCATGATTTTTGGATTATTTGACATTCACTAAGCTTATGCACTAAATTATCTTGTACATTACATGTAGCACATATTGGAGTATTTACTAATTTTATATCATAAAGTTTAACTCCAGTAATGAATATTTGGTGTACAATTATATACCACGCTGATCTGACTCTTAACGTAAGGTGGCGGGCCTGTATATTATTCCATACTTCCCGCCAATTGACTCTTGGATTCCGATCTACAATTTTACACTGTTTTTGTGATAGTGAACACAGTCTTCTATATATTTTTGACGTCTCTTGCGTTGGAAGGATTGGAGATTGTATTAAAGCGTAACTGATATCCACTATTGTATTCTTAAAATACCATAATCTGTCTGGAAGTCTTGTAACATCAATGGGGGCCTCCAATTGAATGTTGTCCAAGGCGTGTCTCAGAACTTTACTAGTGAGGCTGTTTGGGTGTTGAATCAGTGTCGTTACATCAGCTTGTATACGTAGAGCCTGGCTTTTATATTCCACGTTTACAAGGTTCATTCCCCCTTCTGCATAGGGTAAACAAAGCGTTGCGTGATTTACCCTCAAGATTTGACCGTTCCAGACAAACCAGTTCACAGCACTCTTGAGCTTAAAAATATCCAGTTGCCTCAACGGGAGGATTTTTGCTACATACCACACCTTGGAGAGAGCGTACACCTGTACAAACGTCACTCTTGACTGTATACTAAGTATTCGAAATTTATTCATTTGTAGAACTGCTTTAACACCATTTATCACTCTGTCATAGTTTAACTGGATCATTCGTTGAAGGGAGCGCGCGAAAATTATTCCAAGTATTTTTATCGATGGAACAACATGAAATTCTCCGCTCTGAGGGTAAGTTATATCCGGGTTTAAATGCATAAGAGTTGATTTTTTCTGATTTACTGTGAGCCCTGAAAGGGGACCAAATTCCTGTAATACTTTAGACGTCGCAGCAATATCAGACTGCGTATTTATTAATATATTGACATCATCAGCATAGGCCAACACCTTTGTGTTTATAGATTGTATGGTGATGCCTTGTACTTGCTTTTCTAATGCAGAAAGGAGGGGTCTCAATGAGATACAGAAAGCTATCATCGATAATGGGTCACCTTGTCTTACTCCCTTGTGAATAGGAAGTTCTCTTGTCATAAATCCATTTATTTGTATTTTGGATGTTGCGTTACTATAAAGGCTTTTAAATGCTGACAAAAAATGTCCACGTATACCGTACTTTTGAAGCACATTAAATATGTAATCATGGTGTACCGAGTCAAATGCTCGTTGAAAATCTATTGCTAATATAGCATTATCATGGTTATTGCTATTGACTCTATAACAAGTAAGCACTTCACGAAGCGTTTGTAAGACATTTGTAATTTTCTTGTTCATACCAAAAACATATTGTGTATCTCCAACTAGTTTTTCTACATAAGGCATAAGTCTGCCTAGCATACAGCGAGAGAATATTTTATAATCAGTACATAAGAGGGTAATGGGTCTATATTGACCAACTTCAGTGGGTTTCACACATTTTGGTATTAAAACTATAATCCCAGTATTCGAGGATTTTCCCATTTTATACCTTCGGAACACTGCATTTATCCATTCAGTTAGTGTTTTTCCCATCAACGTCCAAAATGTTTGGTAGAGTTTGTTTGGTATCCCATCCAGACCAGGTGCAGAAAACGGCTTCCCTGACTTAACCGCACGGAATACTTCTTCGCTTGTGTAGTCGTTATTTAATTGCTCACGTTCCTCATCGTCAAGGACCTCGGACAAGGATTCCAATTTATTCGTCAAATCTACATTATGTGTTATCGGTTGGGAAAATTGATTCTCAAAATAGTTGTAAAATCTGTTACGTATTTCCGGGGCTGTTGTTATTTTAATTTCAGAATTGTCGTTTATTTCGCTAATAAATTGTCTTTTCGCATTGTGTCTTTCTTGCAGCACATGGCTTATAGATGCAACCTCTTCTTTATCAAAGTGGGGGAGTCTGCTGCGAATTTTTACACCTTGTCGTCTTTCAGCTGTCATCCTCAGCAGTACAGCTTGTACACGTTTTACCTCTGTTTGCACTTGTTTCCCTTCAGTGGCTTCATGAATAAGTTCACGCAGCACACGGTAATAAAAATTATATTTATTATTCCAGTCACTAGAACGTTCCTTACAATAACTAAGACAAAACCGTTTTATGCCCGGTTTAAGAATTTCATCCCACCAGCGAATTATATCACTTTGTCTGGTACGGTGTGCTTCCCATACATTCCATTGGTCCTGAAAGGCTTGTTGGAAATTTGCATCTGTAAGGATAGAAGCATTTAATTTCCAGTAGCCATACCCTCTCGGAACTATTGGTATATCCACATTTATCGCCATGATTACGGCACTATGGTCTGAAAAACAGGTGGGTGTTATACTAAGTGACTTGATTTGTTGGCGTAAATGTGGTGTTACATAAAATCGATCTAAACGGGAAGCACAATTATTACGAATGTACGTGTACCCTTTCTGTCCAAAATATTTGTCATTCCATACATCTGTAAAATTAAACCCATTTACTAATTTTTGCAAAGAATTGGAGGTATTAAAGCCAGGTCTTTGGTCCTGCGGATGCAGGACACAATTGAAATCGCCCGCGCAAATTATATGTTCTCTTGTACCCTGCATTTCAGTAGCGACATCCGTCGCAAAAAACGCATCCCTCTGTTTCCTAAATTGTGTCCCTGAAGGTGCATATAAATTATATACCCAAACATTAGCTATTTTTGCTGAGATAATTCTACCATTGGGATGGCACATCACATTTGTAATCGGTACGGTGTTACGTACTAACAGGGCTGTTCCCGTTGCTTGAAAAGTCGCATTATTATAGACTAATATGTTTGGGGGGAGGTTAAATGCTGTTATTCCACATTCTTGAAGAAGTGCTATATCTAAAGATGATTGTAGGAAAAAATCTCCTAGCGCCTCCTGTTTAGTGAAAGATCGCATTTTGTTAATATTGATCGTAGCTAAACGGAGAGTAGTCATCATATATACAACTAACAGAAATTTAAGAACTAGGATTACCCAACACTGTGAATTATACATTTTGCCCAGGGGACACTAACATTCGTACACTGTTTTTCCACTCCCTTCCATGCCACGAAACGTAAACCTTGCATATGTGCACGGTACCTCGTGTAAACACGTGACCAAGCATCATATACCTTTACTCATTTTACACATGCTATTTCTGACTTTCATTTTTACTTGCACCCACACATTCACTAGACACACTAGGGGAAACACTGAATTTGGATCCGATCACAGGTTGTAAATCAACACTCGGGGCCAAATTTGTCACACTTTGGGATCTCGTTATACGCACTGGGGAGGGGGCTATTGCCTGCTGCTTCACGTTCTTCTTGTGGTGGGGGTCAGGTGCCACATTTTGTTGTACTTTTTTCTTCTTCAACTGCTTCTGTTCCTGGAGTCTCTTCACATTTGATTTTCTTTTGGCATTGTCCTTAGTTCCTGTTGTGGTTTCACCAAGCTGAACCTTGTTTTGTTGATCTTCCAGTGTATGGGATCCTCCTGCTTCGTACATGTCAGTCTCCATTTGAAGATTACTCGTAGTGTCAGACTCGCGCATCGCTTGATCAGTTGTTGCCAGACTGTCAGTCACCAACACGTTATCCCGTACGTCACTGTGGAGGTTGTCTAAAGATGCCACCTCTTCCGCCCACGATGTGCTGTGGATAGACGCAGGTAGAGGTGTTTCCTTCGTAGGGTCCATTTTGTGTTCTAAAACATCAGCTTTTTTCGGCTCTATTTGCAGATTTTTATCGCGTTCATTGTTCACACTTTTTTCGTGCAACTGCATTGGAATTGGCAACACTGTAAATTGTGTGTCAGCCTTTATATCCGTCTCGTGCGCTGAACGTTGGCTAGGTGGTCTATGTACCTTTGCTGCATATGACTGCTTAGGCTGGATATCTACAGGAGTAGCACATGCTCCAGTATTATCTTGCATCACTCGCTCACCCATAGCACCACGTCGGTGTGGACAAAACCGTGCTGTGTGTTGAGTGTCTTCACATATTTTACAGGTAGGTTTCTGTCCATAATATGTTACCCAATATTGCATGCCCTGTATTGATACATAGGACGGGATTGGCTTATTCAGAACCATTCTCACCACCTTAATGCCTGTACGAGTTTTATAAATATGCTCATCCGAATATCGCTCGTCCACCGGAGGGGTCTTAATTTCACCATACTGCGCAAGCACTGTACGGATATGACTATCGGTTATTTCCATTGGTATAACATGTAGTCTCACTAGTGTAGTTGTCCTATCAGCCCAATCTAATCTAATTTCATGTTCATCATCCTCATCACAATACACTAACTTCCCTTCAAATTTATTCATTAACTGTTCGCCTAATAGACGCGTCACTAGCTTAATATATACGCACTTACGGTATTGGTCCAGTTCAATACTTAATACCTGGTCTTCAGTCAAGGCAAGAGTATCCCGTATCCAACGATGAAGCATCAGCGATGATGGGCACTTCTTCACACTTGAAAACCATAACTTTAGCGTATTTACACGACGGATTTCCATTTTCCTTCAATTTAACAACTTTACGTGACTTGAAAATTTACGCGTTTCGCGTCGTCTAGCACGCCAGAGTCCCGATGACTCACCGGTTCACGAGCAGAGGCACGGCGATGTTGCTCGCACGGGCACTTCCGCGGAACTGCCACCGCTCGGCCACAGGGTCGGGCTAAACATCAGGTGAATAACCACCATACTGGTTGAGGGTTCGACGTGCTGACCCCACGTCACCCCATCTGGTTGAAGATCACTAGGAAAGATTGTGGGAGGGAGACTGGCAGTCGGGAGATAGGCCAAGGCCCTTCGAGAGCTGTTGAGTCATGCGTTATTATTATTATTAAAATAAGAAAAACAAGGGAATGAAGAAAAATAAATTTAAAAAAAAAATATTTATCTATATTAAACCAACCATTCAATTTTATTTTGTTTTTCATGGATCGGTTGCCCTACTACGCGGTAATCCCAATAAGTATCTTACATGTTACACGATAAAGCACATATTACTATCCGAATACTTATTCAATAAGCATTTTTTTTTGCCAGGAATCATTACTTATTACATGTTGAGCTAATGCCCCCCCTAGCCGCCTCTGATGAAATCTATTATTCTTCAGATTCTCTTTAAAATTCGACTCTGGTCACTTGTAATTTACTGGGTGCAGACGCTGTGCATCGACGCACAATGTTTTGCGATAGTTAAGAAGCGGCTTTGTGAAGCGTGACTCATGAACGCGAGCAAGCTAGCTACCAAGCTTATCTGCCTTTGAATACGAAGTCATTTATTTAACCGTTCCCGAACGCGATTGCTACTGTAGAAGTATATATTCTCTCAAAAGAGCAAGAAAGGAAATTCGACCAATGTTCTCCCGTCGTATGAAACCAAGTATTATCTATTAAACGAAAAGTTCACGATTGTCAATAAACGGTTTAACCAATCTGAGCTTTCAGGAACTTTTCACGCAAAATTCCACTGTCTAGGTCAATGACAGAAAAGCAAGCAATATTTTTATTTATTATTTAAATCAATTAAAGGAATGTGTAAGAATTTATAAGAAATAAAGAGCGGAACGGAACGACTGTTGTTCTACCTTAAAAATTGTTGTGCTTCGAAATAGAAAAATAAGAAGGATTTAATCCAGCACCTTAACACACTGTTCCACGACTCTCTATTGACTAACACTGTCAAATGTGATGTGATTTTATGAAAACAATTTTCCGCCTGTTTACGTATAACGTCTCGCACATTTGGCAGTTCGCAAAACGTTTTTGCAAACGCTGTAATTATTTCGTGTTACCATACGCAACAGCAAATACATTTCATAAGACAGGCACGTATCCAGAGGGGGGGCTTAGGGGGCTCGAGCCCCCCCCGAAAGTTTTAGGTTTACACTAGATAAAATGAGGTTTTTGATTTCTTGTGGTGTGAAATAAAATAATGTGACAATAATTTAAGGAGAGAAATAATTATCGAGGCATGACGGAGAATGTTCCGTATCCCTGTTATTGATAATAGCACGTATCCAAGATGGGGCACAGGGGGCTCGACCCTCTCCCCAGGAAATTTTTCAGTTTACGTTAGATAAAATTAGGTTTTTGGCTTCTTAAATAATGTGAAAATAATGTAAGAAGAGAAATAATTATCGAGGCAAGACGGAGCATGTTGTATACACCTGTTATTGTTAATGGCTCGAGCCCCCCCTCTCTCAGGAAATTTTTCAATTTACACTAGATGAAATTAGATTTTTGGCGTCTTGAATAATGTGAAGATAATAAATTTATAAATCTGAGAGAAATAATTATCGAGACAAAACGGAGAGTGTTCTATAACCCTATTATTGTCAATAGCACGTATCCAAGGTGGGAATCAGGAGGCTCGAGCCCCCTTCAGGAATTGTTTCTGTTTACACTAGATAAAATTAGGATTTTGGCTTCTTGAATAATGTGATGATAATTTGGGAGAAATAATTATCGAGACAAGATGGAGAATGTTCTATAACCCTGTCATTGTTAATAGCACGTATCCAAGCTGGGGTTGAGGTGGCTCGAGCCCCCCCACCAATGATTTTTTTTATTTTACACTAGATAAAATAAGGTTTTTGGCCTTTTGAATAATGTGACGATGATTTAAGGAGATATACAATTATCGAGGCAAGACGGAGAATGTTCTATAAAACTGTTGTTGATAATATTGCACGTACACTTTTCTTGAGCTTTCGGTGTTGTCGCAGCGCACTTGAGCACTATGTAGAAACTTGTCAGCATTTGGAAGCTGCACAACAAAGGTAGCGCCACACGTAGGGCGATTCGTTGTAATTTCTAATCTCTGGAAGGCGGGAGAGGGCACGTTCTTGAATGAGAGAAGGAGTCAACTACTGGCGATATTAACGAATCGTTTTATCTGCGGAACGTTCTAGAATATAATGAGGATGTAAATACGTGGATTCAATTTTTCGGTTGATCTGTACAAAGAATCGGTTAATGAGATTTCAGAGGTAAGTGTGACAATTCATACAGTCGATTAGTGATCAGTCAGCGTACTCTGGTTGCTTTATAATATATAGTGATTCGAAAATGAAGACATTGACGACAGCGGAACTTCCGGGGCCTCAGTGTAGCGCTAGCACGGTTCGAGGGCCGAAGAGATCAAAGGTCTCTCTCTCTAAAGTGAATATTTCAGCAATACCGGATATTGGAGTGGTTTATTAAAACAGAAATAAACTGCATAGATCAACTGAAAAGCAAAGTTTTGAGTGATGATTTAGTTTTGCCAGAATTAAATTTCGTATATGCAGTCCGAGAATTTCATGGAATAAAAAAATACTTTTGTTTAAGCCTACTGGGTTCGAAACACATTCAAACACTTAACTACCATAAAGAGACAGCCGAAAATTTTATGAATGTCGAGAAGAGAAAGCAAGAAGATGTTGCATATGTAGACATTTAAGGCGGTAATTGCAGGCTCTGCCAGGAACCAAATCAGGGCTCTGCCAGGACCCAAATCAGGGCTCTGCCAACTGAGCCACCTAGTCATCCCTGACTTCAACCGATTTTTCGTTAAAATGTCTACGTAGTACATGTCCTGTGTATATCAAATCGTAAGGTGTTGCCTGTATAGTGAACAAGCACATAAAATATAAGAGAGAGAGAGAGAAGAAAACTGAGGAGCATTATCACCGGTTGAGGATATTTTTTTCTGTGGTCAACAAGAGCTACTACTTCGAGGTGACAATGACAGTGGCCTAATAAGGGAGATTTCACACCGTGTCGGCTGAAGATTAGGTTTGTGCGACCTTTTGTGTCGGTACGGTGTGAAACGTTGCTGTTGATTGGCACATTCCAATCGACATGTATGACGTGTCCCTTCGGTCTGAAACCTTCCCAAGTCTTGAAAATCCAAGTCACAAGGATGGAAAATTAGGGCCTTGTTAAGGTTAGGTGTGAAGGCAGACAGACGACAGCACCCTTAAGGATCTTATCCAAACCTGCAGGAAGAACGCATCTTACTTCAATCTCCAATACGATGATAAAAACTTCTGGTGAGTTGATTTTAAAAAATGTGTCCGAGATCAAGAGAGGCGTGCCCAGGATTTTGGAAGGGAGAGGGGTTACGCATACTATTGTTGGTGGCCAGTCCTGATTTTGCCATTTTTTCCCTGTCTTTGACGTTCCTTTTTTTTTTTTAAGAATACTGGGTCAAATGGGGTTATTACCTCACCAAACCTTTCTTGGGCACGTCACTAGAGATAAATGAGTAAGCATTTCATCATACTGGGAGACGAAACATTAGATGTGTTGGGAACGGAAGGGTTTTCACTGTGCATTAATTGTTTCGTGATCCACCTGCATTCGAGAAGACTTCCTTTGTTTCGTGACGATATATGACAAGACAGCGGAAGCTGTGACAGGCATTTTTGAACACTTGTGAGTGCTAAGGCCTGAATCTGAACAATGTGTTGGGTTTCGGCTTTTATAAGAGCTGAAAAAATGGGAGGACAAGACACGTTAGTGGTGTTCAGGCTCGAATCAGAGAGAAATATTCGAGAGCTGTCTGCGTCCAGTTCGCAGCCCACAATTTCAATCTCGCGTTGTCGAGTGGATTGTCCATCCCGTGCATGTGTAACAGCTTCGTAAAAACACTCAAAGACGCCATAGATGATTTTATGCCTGATGAGAAGAAATGGACAAACCCACATACTGAGATGGTTCCGGCACAGAGGAGTCGAGTGGTAAAAAATGTTCCGATTTCACGTTCTGATTAAAATGATAGCCTTACAGTGGCAACGATTTAAGGGATAGTTGCTCCCCATTTTTAATTTTTTTACCTGAACATTATGACCTCTTAATGTTAAGCCTTGGCTACCAAGAGAAAGTAAACTTTCCTTACAGCGCCCTCCGCACCCCCCCCCCCCGTTTTGGAACCCAATTGCCACCTCTGGTCTTAAACACACAATTGTGAGGTTCTTACTATACCCCTTAAAAAAATGGTTTTGAGCCCCCCCCCCGAAAGGAATTCCTGGATACGTGCCTGTCATAAGACTGTTCTGGACACGAGACTTGGGTTAGAAAACAAGCATTTCGTATGTTGCAGTATCACAGGAAGAGAACATCGCCTTGCAATGTTCAAGACTAAAGATATTTTCCATTAATAATGTCTAATCAACATAATAAGTTAGAAGAAGTAACTCGCATTTTTACAACAACTACCGATACGTATTCTTGTTTTTCTTCATCACGTCGAAAATATATTCTCGAAGATAGCTGCTATACTACAAGAAACAATTCAAAATTAAAGTAAAAGTTCAACTACATGTATATCCAAGGACATTTACAATATTGGAGGAACAGAATACTTAAACATTGTTGATTCAACGGAAGGTAAGGGCGTGGTGTAGTGGTTAGTGTTCTCGATTGGCCTGCTAGCGGTCCCAGGTTAATTCCTCCTTACGAGGTGTTCTCTTTTTTAATTCTCCTTCTATTAAACAAGAGCAAGGTGACATTGTTTGTAGTAGTATTGTAAGTGGTTACATAGTTCTACATTTGGAATTTGCTAAAAAAAATAAACAAATAAATGAATTGATCAAAGGGATATTTTCAGGTATCAGATCTTGAATTATGATACTCTAACGATAATTGTGTTCTGCTTCAAAGACATTGACAAATATTAATGTAATAACCATTTATATTTGTGGCAATTCAGGTCATACTAATATTACCCCTTTTTCCACTCGTGTTCAATGCAAAGATACCTCCACAAATATCGACTGAAAAGTTCCCATCATGTGCAATTTTCCATTAAATGTTTTCTCCGAGTCGTATTACCTTAGTTTTCTTTGTTACAAACAAGTATTCTTTGCACATGACATGTAGGAGGAGAGTTGGATCTGCATTTCACATTGGTCAGCTCCTTCTACCTGTGTTCAGGAGCGAAAGCTTGTGGGGTAGTGGTTACCGTTAAGGATTGTCAATCTGATGGTCGTAAGTTCAAATCCCTCCGGTGGCAGAAACTTTTCGTAAGTTTTAGATATATCCCATTGCGTTCATTGTCCACGCTGTGTGAAACGGAATGATTCAGTTTGGAATTAACGATGGGGGGAGGGGAAATGTTAAATAACAAAATCTCCATTTCAACGAACCGAGAAGAGGAGAAAAATTGGGTAATTCTTATAAATATGAAAATTACATTCATGTTTTTAGTGGTATAATCGCAGGTAAAATCAAAGATCTTACGTGGAAGATTTTATCTTGCTCTGAACTCGGCCAAAAGCAATTTTGCACCGATCTAATACATTCTCCGATACATTATAAAATGTTATTGAATGTTTCATGTCGATAATTTTATCAATGCATCAGTTCTTGACGCCGAGACGTATTTTCTGCAACTACCCCTTCTCTCCTCTCGTCTCCAGTCCCTTCTGTTCTTAACTCCTCCTTCTTCTCTCCCCTCCTTCTCCTCTACTTTTATCTCATACCGCCATCCCTACTTTTCTCGCCCCTTGTCTCTATCCCACTCTTCTCCACTCCTCTTATCTCCTTTCCTGTCTTATATTTCCGACTCCACTTACTCTACTCTGCACTCCCATATTCTCGTCTCCTCCTCTCCTCTCCAAACTCCTTTCCTCCTCTTCTATCACCTCGCTTTCCTTCCTCTCTTCTCTCCTCTTTGCTCCATTTTCCTCAACTCTCCTCGCATCTTTTTCCTTTCTCCTCATTACTTCTCCTATCCACTTCCTCTGTCCTCTATTTTCTTCCCTTCTTTACTTTTCCTCTTCTCTTTTCGCTTTCTCTTTTCTCCTCTCCTTTGTTCCCTTTCGTTTCCTCTCTCCTCTTTTCCTTTGTGTAGACTCATCAACAATGAAATTCTAGAAAATCGACGTTCTTTCTTTCTGAGAGTATTGCAACAAATGTAATACTGATTTTTTTTCTAGTTTTATGCAATAATACTTGGATTTCTTTCTTTCGCGTATTTTATAAATATCTAATGTGCATGTGGCAACCCTGAAATTGAGCCTAACTCTACACGCAACCCACCAACGCCTTGTGTAAATTGGGTTGCCTAGTTTAAAATGTCGTTGTCCTAAAACTTTTGAGAGACACTGTACCACCACTACCCATGTCCATCCATGAACTTCGTGATCAGATAACGCATGCACTGCAGGCTATTACAATGGGCATGCTACACAGAGTCTGGGATGAGTTTGAATACCGTGTGAATGTGTCGTGTGATCCAGGATACACCCACTGAAGAATTGTAATTAACGCATAAGAAACTTAGATAGTTGTTGCCACTGACTGTGTATGCTGTGCCTGTGTAAGGTGATATATATATATTTTTTTTAAATAAAATTTGAAACTGCACCATTCCTTTGTGTAAGTCCTGTACAATTACAGTTATTTGTTACACCCGAAGATGTCACAGACGATTGTTTGAGATTACGTAATTCTCTATTTACAGGTTACCTTCTGTTAATATTTTGTGGTTCAGCTCTGCAGTTTACAGACAAAAGAAAGACACAATTAGCTACAACTTACACAAGATTAAAATATCATCTGCATTTGTATTTTTTGATTATATTATATCACATTTCTACCTCTTCCAGTTAATTTCCATGGTGGAAACTAACAGTGAATTGGTGAAAGACATTAGGGAAGAAAAAAATTAATGCCTCATCCCGGATTTGAACTTTGTACTCCTGAAGGCTCTACTGCAGATGCTGACTGAAAGGTCTTTTTGTAATTTATGTGAAGTGTTAGTACAAGGCATCAATAATGCTTACACAAATACCGGTTTGATTAATGGTACACTTCTGTTCAGATAAAGTGGCACATTCTTAAACTGTTCAGGCCCAGAAAGTGTGCCACTTTATGTGTACAGGAGTGTACATGCATCTTAAGCACTATGAGAATAAATGAGACACACTGGTTTATTTTACCACCAGGCCAGGTGAATTACAATGATACAATTCATAAAACAGTTTTATACGGCCTGTGTATTACTTGTATGCACAAATAATATAGATATCAAAGTAAATTGTGTTTCTTGTGGCTATTTAGTAAGGAATATAACACTGGCACAGTAATTTCCATACAGGTAGTGGATGCTTAGAAATGCAGTTAGTGAGGACATTTGGCGTTTTGTAGCTAGAAGTTTAGTTGCAATAAAACTGTGGACTCAAGAAAACTCCACCACTGAAGTCCTTAGTGACAGATCCAGAGTATGCACCAAGTAGTGACAATAGCTCGTACAGTGTGCTCGGTCAACATGGCACCTGAAAATTTTTATCTGTCAACTGAATTTTCAAATTCAGTTCTAAAATATATATATATTTAATATTTAACGTTCCCTTATGGAATTTTTCATTACTTCTTTTTTTAATAATGAGTGCAGTAAGTGTTTTTTAATGTTTGTATGCTTTCTGTATCACGCACGTGTGTCATTAAATTAGAATAATAAACATGCAATTATAAATTTTTGCACTGTTGCTAGCTGAATCGTAAAATCTGCGGCGATATGGTACAGTCAGACATATATTAGAATGTATAGTATAGTATAGTTACATATTTTTACAACTTTTTAACTTATTATTTTACAATTTTATACCTATTTTTAACCTAAATAACACTATTTATAGTATTAAGGAAAGATTTTTAGTTATATTTTCGACACACAAAGTGTGTGTTCTCAACTTTTATCTGCTTATTTCACAACTTTAGGCTTATTTTTACCAAAATAACACAATTCAATCTGTTCAGGAAAAACTTTTAGTTACATTTTCGACACACTAAGTGTGTGTTTTCAACTTCTATCTGTTTATTAGGCTTATTATTACTCAAATAACACAATTTCAGCTGTTCAGGCAACATTTTTTATTAAATTTTGGACTCACAAAGACATTTTTTTCAACTTTTAACCTATTATTTTACAACTTTGTTAATTTTTTACCAAAATAACACAATTTCATCTGTTCAGGACATACTTTTTATTACATTTTGGACATACACACACACACATACACACACACACACACACAGAGAGAGAGAGAGAGAGAGAGAGAGAGAGAGATATTTTCCAAGTTTACAGGATTATTCTCCACGTTTACTCAAATAACACAATTTAAATGTGTTTTGAATTAAATTTTGCACACACGAAGTGTGTTTCGTCAAGTTCTACCCTTTTATTTTACAAGTTTAGGCTTATTATTACTCAAATAACACAATTTAATCCAGTCAGAAAGGATTTGTTATTATATTTTGGATGCACAAAGAGAGGTTTTCAACTTTTTTATTGATTTTTTGCAGGGTATGTATTAATTTTTATTTATTTTGTTTTGTATCATATATACATTTACAAATTTTTAACTTAGAGTTTAGTATTTATTTAATTTTTTTTAAAAACACTAAAAAAAAGTACTTTTAGCTAAAATGTAAGCCACAGAATATATTATTATTATTATTAGGGTTTACTGATTTCCACTATGCTATTTTTGGTTCTGTATTTCTATATGTATTTATTTAGGGCAGGTTACGCCTGCCACGTAGGAAAGTTTGTTTATTTTAGAGTTTGCTGAGTATTTTGTTACTGCTATACTAGGTAAAAGTTTTCTAAATATACCAGATAGAGCTCTATATACTTTTGTTTTTGCTATTTTGGAGATGATGCGATCAGCACCACTCTCCATCTGCTTTTTATTTTATGTACCCAATATTATTTTGAGGCTTAGTGAATTCTAGAGCCTATTTATGCAGGAGAGAGGAGAGAGGACTTGAAAATTTTGATCTCAGACAACCCACAACTATTTGTCAGAGTATTTTAAAGGATATTTTATACTTATTATGTGCCACTAGAATATCAAAGCTTGCTTAATTTTTATGTCTGTAACGCATTTATTGTATTTCTAGCTAAGGCTTACTGGATAAAGTACACGAAATGTTTAACATTTCAACTATTTGCTTTTATACGAGGGCAATTTTTTAGTGTAACGAAAATTATGATGTGTCTATGAGGTCTGAAACCCCTTTACCGAAGGTCCATATTTGGACGCTTACTAATATTGTTTTTTCCCCTTACATATAACAATTTAACAATATAATTATAATACGAAGTTAACAGACGGCTTAGGGTCTAGGTACACTTTCCAAACTTTTTTACTATTCTAGAAGAATTATTTAGCTTTATAGCCTTTTTCAAGGTATTTTTGAAGTATTACTGGCTTCTTTGGGTGCATCAACATTTGGGTTATTTCCATTTGGTTTATTATACGAGGTTTATTTTTTACTCTAAGATCAATATATGTCTCCGAGGACTAAAATACATTTATTGAAGCTAAAAGCTTAGGCTGTAACTAGGGACTTAGCATGTATATCGACAATTTATAGGACAACACGAACCTTACAAAGGATTATAGGTGACGTTCGACCACACGCCAGAGCTTTGTTAATCTGCAAGAAGCAGTTGCAACTAATGCTATGAGGATATAATGTTAATTTTTCATTGTTTCACAAGGAGGCTATTTTTTACACAACCAATATTTGCTTTTTCAAGTAACTACATCTACCAGAAGCACACATGCCAACACTAACTAGATTTTGATTTATACTATCTCAGGTGCTAAATGTATCAAGAACACTGATTGTATATATTTTTGAGAATCCAACTATATCAGGATTTTTCTATGTAAGTATATTTTTATTGACTGGCTTATTTAACAGATCAAACAGAAAGACGGCAAAATTCACTAAATGTAGGTGATTGCATGAAAATAACTAGATCAAGGGGTGACCATCAGTGAGCTGAATGTATATATAGAGGGTTGCGCTCTATTATTCTCACCTTCGCTGGATTGGCGAAGGAACGCACTTGTGGGCGGTAGAACCTGAACGGGCTCCACCATGGCATCGGAGACTCGAAGCAGATGTTTTGGAGGATGAACCCAAGTAGGGTCATAGGCGCTACGACCAATTTGGTCATTGCTTTTTATATGAGGAACCAATTTGGCCCACTCCCAAAATTAACTTAGATTGCTTATAACTTATGAAATTTGAAGTCTGCACAAGATCCGATGACAAAATCTAAAATTGTAACAACCCTGTCAGGGACTTGAACCCTGGACAGATAGGTTAAAAGCCTAGCGCTATACAAACTAAGCTACCTGCATTTTTAAAAAGTTAGTTATGTTAAGAAATATATTGAAACACCTGAGAACATTTTTGGTCTGGTTCGACAGAGAACGAGACAACATTTCCAAATTTTTACAGACTGGGTGTATTTTTCCACTATAGAGGCCTTCACTATATGTAATTCGAAACGCTAAAGTTCAGCTAGCTTCCAAAATTGAGGTAAAGATTGTGTTTGGCGAGATTAACAAGTTACAATTATATCCAGTTACGGACAAATAAAGCTAAAAGTCTAAGATTTGCTGTACTAGCCAAGTTTTAGTAACATTTTCTTCACTTTAGTACAAATATCAAAGAAATAGGTATATTTTATTTATAATTTGACAAAATGTACTAGTATTTAATTCACAAAGTTAGGTAAAAAACAGTATTTTTAAAAAATATTGTTACTGCCTTCAAATTTTATGTTATTTAGCCACTAACAACTGGTTTACACTGCTTGGCATTCTTTAAATAGGAAAAGAAGAAATTATTTGTTTAGTATTTTTACTACTTTATATTTATTTAAGAAAACAATTCTACACTTTAACTTAATTTTAACAAATTGTTACTAATTTATATATCAAAGTTATGTTATTTAGAGTGCATAAAGGCGTATAAAGTTAATATTTGTACTTATCAGTTCAACTAACAATTATATTTTACACACAAAAGATACAGTTAAATTACTTGAATCAGAGAATAATATTTTACAGTAATTGATTCATTCAGCACTAGTCAGTACTTTTATGCATCAGAAAGTTTTCTTAATTTTCTATTACGCATGCTATTTTGGGCTATTCTTAAAATGTATTTCTAGGGCAAACTGGTTTAATTTTCTGCTTGTAATGCAAAGTTGACAGTTTTCGCACAATGCATTGTACATTTGTTATATTCTCTATGTACAATCCAAATATTATGCTTATTTAATGTATAACTAACTAACTCTCTACCATTCTTAAACCCGAAGTTTCATGGCTGCAGAGTAGTGCAATCAGCCCGGTTCACCAACCTCTTGTGAGGAGCTGAAGTGAGGAGCAGTGTTGCCAGCTGCTTATTCGAAAAAATCACCAAGGTTTTTCTTGGTCTAACCTAACCTAAAGCAAGGAGCTGGCAATCTTGCTTGAGAGTTCACAAACCGGAAGTGGGGCTCAGGGGGCTCGCAGTGTTGCCAACTTCTTACTCGAAAAAATCACCAAGTTTTTTTTGGTCTAACCTAACCTAAAGCAAGGAGCTGGCAATCTTGCTTGAGAGTTCTGCAACCGGAAGTGGGGCTCGCAGTGTTGCCAACACCTACTCGAAAAAAAATCACCAAGGTTTTTGTCTTGGTCTAACCTAACCTAAAGCAAGGAGCTGGCAACCTTGCTTGAGGCTTGTTTTACAGTGCATAAAGCAAGGTTGCCAACCTACTGGTACTTTTGCCATAGCCTTTTACAAAAAGAGAGAGGAGAGAGAGAGGGAAGAGTTAAACAGCCGACAGCCTACCTACAGCTTTTCTTGTCTAACCTAACCTAAAGCAAGGGGCTGGCAACTTTGCTTGAGGTTTGCTTTACAGTGCATAAAGCAATTTTTGCCAACCTACATATACTAAACAAAGAGAGCCGGCACTGCCGTAAAAGAGAGAGATGGATGGATGGGAACACTACACGGGTTCAACGTCATCAAATAAAAATCGCCTTAATGGTTTTTTCTTGTAAGGCATGATCTCTATTTTCTCGCAGTGCTACCAACTCCTACCTACATTTTTTTTAGTTGGCAAGGGGCTAGAGAGAGAGAAAAACTTATAGCTGGGAACAGTAATGAGCGAATGCGCCATATCGTAATTTTCCAACTCCCGGGGGCCAATGTTTGTATATCGCGATCTTTGTAAACCTCTCTCTCTCTCGGGGGGAACGACGTGCCGCGCGCACACACACACACGCACACACGCACACACACGCGCGCGCGCTTATGTATTGTAACACAAACAAACAAACAAAATAATAATTGTTGTTTTTTTAGGATACCTGGCCCCTATAACCTCGCCAGGGTGCGTGGTGCCCAACCCAAAAAGGTTCTAACGGCTGCGGTTATAGATTACCGCACCTCTGTAGAGTTTCACGTGTTTTTTTTTTCTCAAACTTCTTATATATTTTTTTAAATTTTTTACAGGGTTTATTAAAGTACATATTTGAGGAAAACAACGCCACCCATATATAAATAAACCCCTCAAACTAACACTAATTAGAATTAGCCTACAAAATTTTTCTCGTAAGGTATTTTTTGTAAACACTCTACCACCAACAGATCACATATAAATAAACATACCCCCAAAAAAATGCGCTCCATGAAAAGTTGCCCTGTGTGCAAGATAACCATATCAAGCCAAAATTTTGCAAGACATTGTCGTACCTGCGCACCTGGTAAGCGTGTAACCGCTAAAAAATTATGTCCCAGGTGCGGTATACATATTACTATTAATAATTTAAAGAGGCATATAACATCATGCAAAGTTGTCGTCGGAGCACCTGTTCCCCAACCGTCGACCAGCTCGACCAAGAGGAAAGCGGAAGCCGACTCGCTACCATCCGCCAAACGCGTCAAGCCTGTGGCGAAAGCGAACCAGACTGCTTTCGAGCGGTTGTTAGAAGATTTTGTCATCACTTCGGAGGGCTCATGCGACGTACGTAGCTTTTTGGAGGAGCAGCGAGCAGAGATTATTTCCATCCTCGGTGATACGCTTGCAACGCACTCCACTAAATTCTACGCATCGCTACGTTGCCAGTACAAGAAGCCGTCTGACGAAATTTACAGCTTCTGCCACAACACCAAGGCGAAGACGCTGCATCTGGCGGATGTCGACAACCTCGAGGTTATCTACAACCAGTTTACCGATGAGCTGGTGGCAAAACAGGAGGAACATCAAGCTAAAGGCTCGGGGGGTTCGCTGTGTGGCGAGCCTCACGAACTGTGCGTCAAACTTTGTAAGTTCGTGCCTCTCTCCGCCTCCAGCTACGTCCCCTTACCACCTACCATTGCGGCAAAAAGGGCCGTCCTGAACATTCAGAACAGTGACGCCAAGTGCTTTCTCTGGTCGGTGCTTGCAGCATTACACCCTGTCCACTGGAAAAACCAACCACACCGAGTTAACCACTACCTACCCTATGAGGCAGAGCTGGAAGTTGCGATGGCTGGGATCGACTACCCGGTAGAGGTCCCGGACATTCGAAAGTTTGAGGCTCGTGCGCGGCTGGCCATCAACGTTTACGGTCTCACTGACGAAAATGCGGTGTACCCCATCCGGGTGAGCGACGTAAACGTTGATGGTGCGCAGGAAATCCATCTCCTACTTATCAAGGACGAGACCCATCACCACTACACTCTTATTCGCTCGCTCTCTAGACTTGTTTCGAGCCAGCGGAGCAGTGATAGTCACCACGTCGAGGTGTGTCGCAGGTGCTTGTCAATGTTCGACGGACGGGATCAACACAATTACCAACATGTTCGAGGCTCCAACATCGCTGTCGAGAAGCTCGCTCGCCACAAGATCTACTGCAATGCCAACGAGCCGGGTGTGGCAGTCTTGCCCAAACCTGGCACCGTGGAGCGTTTCCACATGCACGGTGCCATGGTGGAGCATCCCGCTATCATCATCGCGGATTTCGAGGCCTTCCTCAAACCCCTGTCCACTTGCGATCCCGACCCCGAAGTTTCTTCCACCACCCCTTACCAACTCCACGAGGCATCCAGTTTCGCATACGTTGTGGTGCGACGAGACCAGCACATCGCCCCCGAGCCCTACGTGTACCGTGGTCCCGACGCAGCCAAACACTTCCTCGAGAGGATGGTTGTCGAGGCCAACGAGATAGGGAAGGTACTGTTGGCCCCCAAGTCTATGCTCCCACTGTCCCCTGACGATCAGTGTAGACACGACGAGTCCATCGCTTGCCCTGTCTGCGTCAAGGAGTACACCGCCAACAACCGTAAAGTCCAACACCATGATCACTTTGACGGTAGGTATGTTGGCCCTTGGTGCAACAGATGCAACCTCATGGCCCGGGACCCGCGATTTATCCCTGTGTTTTTTCACAACGGCTCGGGATACGACTTCCACCACCTCGTCAAGCATCTTGGGTACGACGACATGCGAATCAACGTCCTGGCGCAGAACGAGGAGCGTTACATTAGCTTGAGCAAGTGGGTGCGAATCCCAGGATCACACTCTACCGTCGAGCTTCGCTTCCTCGACTCTCTGAGGTTCCTCCCGGCCAGCCTCGATGCTCTCGCAGGGAAGCTTAGCGACGAGCAAATGCTCATCACCTCCGGAAATTTTCCGAACTTGGACGCCGGCCTCTTCAGGCGTAAGGGAGTCTATCCCTACGAATATATTACAGACCCTTCCAAGTTCGCAGAGACGTCGCTACCCCCCCAGGCGAAGTTCTACAGTCAGCTGCGAGGCTCGAACATCACCGACGAAGAATATCACCATGCCCAGTCCATGTGGCACAAGCTGAGCTGTCGAACTCTCGGGGACTACCACGACGCCTACCTCAGACTTGATGTGACGCTCCTCGCCGACGTGTTCCAGACGTTCCGTGCGACCGCCATGAAGATCTACCAGCTGGACCCTGCCTACTTCTATAGTCTCCCCGGACTGGCGTGGTCAGCCATGTTTCTGGTGACGAAGATCGAGCTGGAGCTTCTTTCGGACGTGGACATGATGCTGTTTGTGGAACGTGCCGTGCGGGGTGGAATGGTCCAGGTGTCGCAGCGACACTCGCGCGCCAACAATCACCACATGGCCACCGGTTACGACCCCTCACAACCGTCCAGCTACATCATGTACACGGACGTCAATAACCTCTACGGACACTCCATGATGCAGCCACTCCCCTTTAAAAACTTCGAGTGGGCTGACCCCTCCAACTTCGACGTCGAAAGCTTCGACGATTCGGAACATGGGTTCTTCGCCGAGGTGGACCTTGAGTTCTCCGAGAAGCTGCAGGATTTGTTCTGCGATCTTCCCCCTGCACCCGAGTTCAAGTGTCCACCCGATTCCAACCAGAAGAAGCTCGTCATGGATTTCGAGCCCAAAGAGCGTTATGTCCTGCACTACCAGAATCTCCGGTGGTTGATGCAGCGAGGGGTCACGGTCCGCGCAGTTCACCGCATCCTCAAGTTCGAGCATTCTCCATGGTTGAAGCCATATATTGAAGTCAACACCAAACACCGCACTGCAGCCACGTCCGAGCTTGATAAGGATTTCTTCAAGCTTATGAACAATGCGGTGTTTGGCAAAACTATGGAGAATGTACGGAATCGCATGGACATAAAATTGGTAACGAGGAAAGCACAATGTCGCAGGCTCGTAGCGAACCCGTTATTCAAATCGAGGACCATTTATAACGAACAGCTTGCTCTGGTGCATATGAGGAAGAGCGAGGTGAAGCTCAACAAGCCAATTTATGTCGGCGCCTCAGTATTAGACCTGAGCAAGCTGCACATGTTCGAGACGTACTACGACATATTACGTCCACATTATAGCCACAACATCTCGCTTCTCTACACGGACACGGACAGCTTGGTGTACCACGTCCACTCAGCCGATGCATACAGGGATATAGTCACGGTACCAGCTTTGGTCAACCTCTTCGACACCTCGGGCTATCCCCAGCCGAACCAGTACGGCATCCTGCCCCGAAACAAAAAAGTGCCTGGCAAACTCAAAGACGAGAAGGACGGTGATGTAATTCTCGAGTTTGCAGGTCTTCGCGCCAAGGCCTATGCCATCAAAGCCGAGGGCAGCGTTACCAAGAAGGCCAAGGGTGTCGGCAGACAGGTGGTTCGGGAGCATCTCACATTCGAGGACTTTGTCGATTGCCTCAAGACCAGGTCGTCGGTTCTAAGAGAAGAACAGCGCATCCAGAGCGTCGACCATATCATCACCACAAACAAAGTTAGAAAAATTGCGCTGGATCCCAACGACGACAAGAGGTGCGTCCTCGAGTGTGGTATTCACACATTGCCGTGGGGGCACTATCGCTTAGCAGAAAGCAAAACCTGCAACATATGTCCATCTTCAACAGAAGATTCATAAAAACAAAACAAAACAAAAAAAAATACTTTGACTGTCATTACAAAAAACTTTGACTGTATTCTTAAATAACCAGCATGCCTATGAATTTGTTCGGTTTCAAAAAACAGATTATTATGGAAACCATACCAGATCATGAAGTCTTACCTTCCGTGTTACCTAAACTCAACGGTCTGTTGATCATTCACCTCAACAGTATTTGGACGAAACTGAATGACGATGTGGGCAAGATGTTTTATGTTTTTAATAACAATTTACATTTCTACGAAATTCCGATCGACGGGAAACTTCAAATCACCGTGAATCCGGAAAACGCAGGCGAAATCAAAATTTCTACCGGCAAAAACATTTTTCGAATCAAGCACGACAAAATGCTTTCTAACATTACGTACGATGTGTCTGCAGGAGATTATCTTTACATGGAACTCCTCGGAGATTACGACAAACTTATTCCTCTCTTCGTAGAATTACGAATCGTCTATCCTATTATAAATAACCGTTAACCAAAAATGCCTAACGACATTTTCGGCAACACCAAGCGTGTGGACCACGCAGAAGAGATTCTCATGTTGGACATTCGAGTTAAGAAGTTGAGGACCGATTTGATCGCTTTGCAGGAAACCTTAAACAAAAGTTTAGAGTCGGAAATCGCTACGCTCCAAACGCAATGTCTCGACCCCATTCTGAAAATCGATTCCGAACTGAAAACGCTGATAAAAAATTATGTCGACGTACCTTCTTACGACAACGTTCAAAATATACAGTTGAGCGTGGATTCGCTTCAAAATGATTTGGCCAAATTACAGCAATTTCAATCGAAAAATGAAGATTTGGAAAAATTGAAACTCGAAATCGAAGAACGAACTTCCGCAATCGAAAAGAATTTCTCCGAACTTCAAACCGTCGTGAGCGATATAGACGCAGAACGCTTACATGTCGTCGTTTCCAAATTACAAGAAGAATTCACCAGCACGTTGGAAGAAATTAAATCCAAGTTGCAGACTTTGGAAGATACCATGACGAACCTACCATCGTCGGACGAACTGCAGGTCATCGGTAAAAGCGTCGCGAACATAAAAATTCAATTGGAGGCCTATCAAGATTTCGAACACATTCAAACCACCATCGCTACGCTTCAGGCGTCCTTGGAATTGATCAACGAAGAAATTAAAAATATTCACGCTGAAGCGAGAGCGTTGACGAGCATTCAAGACACGTTGAGCACGGTTCAGCAGAAGATCGAATATTTAGAAAATTTAAACGTCGAAACGAATCTCGCTCATTTTCATCACGTACTGGACAACATACAGGGTGACTTGGAATCGTTACGGACAAGCGTACCTTCGAGCGAAGATTTGGAAAAATTGAAAACGGCGGTGACGGCACTATCCGAATCGAGCGACATCAAAAGTTCATTGAGCGATCTCGAGAGTAAAGTGGCCAATCTCCCCACCTCCAAAGAATTGCACGCTTTGAAAAGAAACATATCTCGAATGCTGAAACGACTGGAAACGGAAACGGCGAACGTGGAACAGATTCGAGACGAAATTAGTTCGCTGGTGTCGACGCTGCCCACTTCGCAGAGCGTCGCCGACCTTCACACGCAATTTACAGAGATGCGAAGCATCGTGAACGATCTTACCGAGAAGAGCTCGAAATTGAATCAAGTCGAGAACCTTCAGAATATTGTCGTCAACATCAGAGATCAAGTTGGAGTGCTGGAATCCACGCAGGAATCGACGCTGGCTTCTTTCGGTGCCAAGTTGCAAGAACTCAACGAAAACTACAAGCAGTTAAACGTGGAAGTGAAAATCAAACCGTCGTTTTCTGCCGTAACGGATACCATAGTCGAGCATTTGCTGCCCATCGAAAATAAACTCGGACAAGTTCACAGTAATCTGCTCGGCGTCGACACTAAATTCGCTAAAGAGCATTCTCTGCAAGCCATCGAAATCAACAGCGTACAAAATCAACAGAGAATCTCCACGTTCGTCGAAGGTAACAAACTGTACATGTTGCATCCTTATCATCCGTACTACAAGTTTCTCCTCGATGGCACGATTCAGATAAACGAATTTTCGTACTGGTCTCACGGTAGAAAAGCTAGCGTTCCCACCATGACTTTGATATCGAATCGTGGTGTCCAGAAAGCAGGAAACATTCCTCTGGCACGTTGGAACGAAACGCGCAACATATATGAAATACACGAAGACGAAGATCTCACCGTTTTCGACGTGAGTGCCGGCGATAAACTGATCATTCAAAACACGAGCGAAGTGCCACCCTCTTTGAATCCCATCACGCTTGTGCTTCTCTTGAAACGTAATCTCTAAAAAATGTCTAGGCAAGCCATCGTCGAAGAATTGCATAAACCTGCACGCCGTAACTACGAACGTTTGGCTGTGGTAACCAAGGGTATCGACGACCTCTGGCAAAGTGACCTCGTGGAGATGAGTAGCGGCAATTTGAAAAACGTGCATAAATTGAACAAGGGCAACAAGTACCTTCTCACCGTCATAGACACGTTTTCGAAATTCGCATGGGCTCTACCTTTGAAAGCCAAAACGGGAACGTGCGTCACGGAAGCATTCAAGACAATTTTTCGCGAAAGCGGTGGCAGACGACCACGGTTTCTGCAAACAGACAACGGTAAAGAATTTTACAACGCCGTATTCCAAAAGTTTATTCAAAAACACAAGATTCGACATTATTCGAGCTTCAGTCACATCAAAGCCAGCATCGTGGAAAGATTCAATCGAACCTTGAAAACACACATGTGGAAACGATTCACGCTTCGGGGAAATTACAAATGGGTCGACATCCTGCCGGAACTCGTCGACACCTATAATGATACGGCACACAGAACGATAGGCATGAAGCCAGTTGACGTTACCAAATCTGACGAGCAACGTTTAATTTCTACCGTTTACTGCCCAAAGTACACTCCCACGACAAAAAAAGCTAAATACAAAATTGGAGACCAGGTGAGGATCAGCAAATTCAAACGCACCTTCGAGAAGGGATTCACAAAAAATTGGAGCACGGAACTCTTTACGGTGGTTCGAGTTCTACCCGGAAACCGACACACGTATATAATAAAAGATAGTAGCGGCGAGATTTTGAAAGGAAGATTTTACGAAGAGGAACTCTCTAAAACAAAACACCCCAACACGTACCTCATCGAGAAAGTATTGCGTAGGAAAGGTGACAAACTGTTTGTCAAATGGCTGGGACTTCCAGAAAAGAGTTGGATCGACGCGAACGAAGTGATCTTGTGAGTACGTGGAACGTGGTGAAGCGTCTACCGGATCCGGAAAGTCAAACGAAGAAAAAGAACGGCGAGTTGCTTCCCGACAGCATTCGCTGTCTGATCGTAGGTCCTTCGGGGTGTGGGAAAACGACACTGCTCGTGGACAATTTTCTCCTCGCACCGAATTGGTTAGATTGGAAGAACAGGCACCTGTACGTGTTCTCGAAAAGTTTGGAGCAATCCAAATACCAGCAACTGATGAAACTGTACGATGGTCTGGACATTGCAACGTTCGCCTCGGAAATAAAACCACTCGACGATTGTCGTGAAAATTCAGTTGTTGTGTTCGACGACGCCATCCTGGAAAATCAAAATGAAATTCGCAACTTTTTCACGCAAGGCCGTCACAAAGGAATGGATTGTTTCTACCTAGCTCAAACGTTTTCCAAAATTCCAAAACAGTTAGTGCGCGACAACGCTAATTTCATATGTTTGTTTCGTCAAGATCACACCAACCTCAAGCATGCGTACGATGACTACGTAGGCGGAGACATGAACTACAATCAATTTTCGGAACGCTGCTGCTCTACTTGCTGGAACGGTGACGATTTCGGATTTGTGACGATCGACATGACGAGGAAACCCAACGACGGAAAATACAGAAACAAAATCAACGACTTTCTAAACGTTGCAACGTTGTGAGAAACGACGTGTATAAATAACGTCATGACGAAACGGAAAATCGAAGACGAAAATCTCAAGCTTCGCGATTACCTCGCGAAACGCTTCAAAGGTTGGAAATCCGAGAATCGCGGATTCTACGAAGAGAAGAAACGTCAGGATCAACCCGTGATCGATGCCATCAGCAGTCTAGGTAAAGAAATTAAAAGTGTCACGGAACAAAATAAAAATTTGATCAACGAACTCGTACCGCTCGCAGCTAAAAGTTACGCCGTACCCACACCCATTTCGAGCATTCCTTCGACGCCGTTCGAACTGAAGGATGCACCTGCACGACGTCGAGCCATAGGCAGCACGTCGTCGTCTTCGGATAAAATCGAGTTGGGACCTTTGGCACGAGACTACCTGAGCACGGGGAAATTCGACAAGGATGAAGTGTTCGGATTGTATCCCAGCATGGAAACCAGCGAGGGTGGTGGTGTGGTGTGGAAGATTGGGAAATCGAAGGTGACCTTCGAAGGCAACGACATTAAAGTCAATTTAGGCGACAAGGATAGTTGGACCAGGTATCCGGGTACGGTGGGACTGTGGGAACTCGTCGCCAAAAAGCAGCCGAAAGATTACACCGACGAAGATTACCAGAGTTACAAGGAAATTCTGATCATGACGGATGCCTTGTACCAGAACAACGACGCCTCGCAGAATAGGGTGAAATCGAGCAGCGGCGAGAAGTACAGGAATCTCATCAAACCGATTTGGAACCAGGTCAAAACGGGCAGCGGCGTGAAACGCTACAACACGTTACCCAAAGAATTCGTTTGGGTGGACGACGTTAGGAAACTCGTGGACCGATTGTTGGTGATAGCCGGCGAAGAGAATGCAGGCAATCGTAATTTCTACAACGAGAAGGTTGGCATCGTGGACATGATCAGCACGAAACTTTCCAACTTCATCGTGAACGATGACAAGGGCATAGGTTACCTGATCAAAATCATCAACACGCTGCCTCCGAAATTTTGGAACGTGGCCGAAGGAAAGGGACTCGTGAACGACATCATCAACAAGTTACCTTTCGAGATGCATCTACCGGGCTACCAGTACTGCGGACCGGGTACCAAACTCGAGAAAAGATTGGAGAGAGGAGACAAGGGTGTGAATCCGTTGGACGCGGCATGCAAAGATCACGACATCGCCTACAACACCACGCAGACGGATCTGGACGCACGTCACGAAGCAGACAGAAAGTTAGAGCACGCAGCTTTCGAAAGGTTCGTGAGCAGAGACGCATCGTTGGGTGAACGGGTCGCCGCACTAGGCACCACCATCGCCATGAACACGAAACAAAAATTGGGGTGGGGTATATAAATAACATACAGTAAAAAAAAACAACATGGCTTGCATAACTGATTTGCCACCCGAGCTACTATCTAAAATATTCAAAAAGGTAGTTAACGGAGATGTAGGGAAACTTGTAATCATAGCAAGAACGACGCCGGAATTTCGCATCCCTTGTGAAATGGTTCTCAAGGACCATCTTCGGGGGATCAGCGGCCTGAGGTGCAGTGATCTCAACATTCTGCTTTCGGCTGCAGGGGAAAAATTGAACGAGAGGTCGGACGAACTGCACGAGGCGATGCAGGGAAGAAGACGGTACACAGTAGATTGGTACAAGTCTATGCAGGAGAAGGAAGATATCATTACGCACATCATCGCGTTTTCCGAAGCACGGACTTTCTTCCTCTGTTAAAAAAATAATAATATATATACGTGTCAAAAAAACTTGATATATAAATAAATAATCTTCGGTATATATAAATAACACACATCGTGAAAAACAATTAAATTTCTCTCTAACACTTTGAAATTTTTTTTGATATGACGACCGAAAAAATAAGTGATCTCCAAGCATTAAAACAAATGCTAAATTTGTCAGTTGAGTATGTAAAAATTCAGGAATTGGAAGTCGACAAACCTTACACGATAACTTCCGGTTCAATCGTTTCTACCCAGTATGGTCCCAAGGTACGCCTGTTGCTCAACGCACAATACAGTCTATTTTTACCAGATCGATACGCTAACATGTTATGCGACGAGAAGCTATCTATTTTAATCGAGAACAAAACTCGAATCGTGTACAAGGGGACAAAGGAACTTCTTGGCAAGAAAACGAAGCACGTTATAGAATTTGTGTAACGACTGCGAGGCCTTGAAAATATATAAATAACATACCGTAAAAAACTACACAAGAAAAAATCTCAGAATATATATATAAATAACATACCGTGAAAATAACACATAGAGCATCAACATGAAGCCCAAGGGTGTCGTGTACCAGATACCATACTCCAATCTTAAAAATCTAGGTGCCCTCGATGGGTTACTCACCAAGAAACAACGCGAGAAGAAACGTTCTTGCTTGTCGAAAGGACATGGAATGAAATTGCTGCTCAGCACACCTCAATTGAAAAGATTGCAGCGTTCGCGGAAACAGCAAAAAATCGGAGGTTTCATATTCAGCATCCCGGCCATCCTGGCAGCATTGGGGGCCGTTGGAAGTTTGGCCGGCGGAAGTGCCGCCATCGCGAAAACCGTCATCGACTCGAAGAAGAACAAAGCGGAATTGGAAGAACAGAAACGTCACAACCTGGCCATGGAGAAGAAGGGGAAGGGCGTGATGAAGAAGTTTAAAAAAAAGAAACAGAAGCACTCACCAACCGAGACATTGAATCTCTGATCGGACCGTTACGAATCAAACACTTCAGAGGAGTTTTCATGTCCGACTCGTTACCTTCAAGCGTTAAAAGAAGAGAATGCGGAGTAGTCAACTTGGACGGTCAAGAAAATCCAGGCACGCATTGGATATGTTACCACAAAAATGATGATAAAGCATTCGTTTTCGATTCTTTCGGAGGTGTTCCACCTACAAATTTAGTCTATTATCTGAAAACGAACAAAACCTCCATATACTACAACGACGAACGCATTCAAGATTTCGGAGACGTGAACTGCGGTCATCTCTGCCTCTCCGTGCTCGCGTTTCTCTCTAAAATAAATAACCCTACGATCGAGGATTTCCAGAAAGCATTGTGGAACCTCAAACAGCATCACTAGGATGGGCGTGTTCCATCTCACGAGCGAATCTTCAATCTTAAAACTCACGCTGCACGACGACATCGTCTATCCTAAATCCGTGGCTCTGCGTGCATTCTACAGCATGTACCTCATACCCAATGTTACGCAGCACAACAACAAAATTAGCGTCGGAAGCGAACACATCGTCGTCACGCCAGGACAATACAATCTTTCCACTTTGCAAGCTCAATTACCCAAAGGCACATACCTTTCTCAAAATTCGGTCACGCACAGAGTGGAAATCCTGTCCGCGACGGAGACCGTGGACCTGGGCACCATGGGAGAACTTTTAGGTTTCGAGAACGACACCAAACTCGAAGCTGGCATCAAGCACGTGGCAACCAACATTCCTAAATTCTTGGCCATAGAGACTCTGAACGTACACTGTAACGTGGCCGAAGGTATGATCACGAAATCTTCGGACGGATTGTTAGGAAGTCACAAGCAGACGGGAATCATAGCCACTTTCAAACCAAGTTCCGAGTTCATGGAACCGATCATCTACACGCCCTCTTCGCCGATCTATTTTCCAGTATGTCGCAACCGCATAGACGACATAGAGTTGGTGGTGACGAACGAGAAAGGAGACGTGGTGGATTTCGCAGGTGCCACTACGACGGCCATCGTGGAGATCAACGTATAATAAATAACCATACATGTAAAATGGAGCAAATCGAAAGTTACGAATTGCAATCTTTCCCTCCCAACCGTCGCACGTTCGCCAATCTGAACGAAGCGAACAGGGAGATCGAATACGACGTGGACGTAGGCGACGGGTTCGTTCATCCTCACAGAGCGGACCTCTACCTTCAATTCGACGTGGTGAAGAAGGAAAGCGGAGACGCGTTTCCCGCAGCAGCAAACTTGATACTCGTGGACAACTTCGTGCCTCACCTGTTCTCGCAGGTGGAGGTGAGGAAACACAACACCGTCATCGACAGAATAGATTATCCAGGCATCACGTCGACGGCAGTGGGAACGTTGAAATTATCCAAAACGGACGCAGCGTACTACCAGGCCGGGGGATTCGAAGCCGGGACCAAAATATCGACGAGAAGTCACACGGTGCTCTTTCCCATGCGTCTGCTGCCGGGTTTCTTCTCGGACTACAAGGAGATCATGTGGAAGGGGGGACTGAGGGTTACGTTTCGAAGAGCGGCCAACGACAACGACGCACTGATGCGATACGCTACTTTGGGTCCGGACGGCACCACGCCGATAGCCAACACTTTACCCGAAGCAGCCAAGTGCGTCATCCAGAGCATGGAATTGAGAATGCCGGTGGTGGAATACGAAACGAACTACGCCCTCAAGTACAAAGCGGAGATCTTGAAAAGTCCGCAGGTGCTGATTCACTTTCACGGTTACCAGTGCGTGCAGAAAATAGCGTCGGGAAGTCACATGGAATTCGACGTGACGACGCAGTTCAACAACATACAGTTCGACATGCCAGATTTCGTCGTAGTGCTTTTTCAGACCGGGAGGGACAAGAATCAGGAGAAAGATTCCAGCAAGTTCGACGACTGCAAGATCAAGAACGTTTATCTGAAGAATGGACGCAACGAAGTGTTCCCGCGCGAGAATTACAACCTCGACGTGACCAAAAACGATTACCTCAAACTTTACGAAGCGTTCTCGGCTTACAAACGCGTGACCGAGGGAAGCGTGGACATGTACTACACGCCCAGCGAGTTCAAAGCACGGAGACCCATGACCGTCATCAACACATCTAAGAGAAAGAAGGTTGTGGTCAACGATCGAACCAACATCAAGGTCGTCTGCGAGTTCCACGATGCCTTGCCCGAGGATACCCTATGCAGTGTCATCCTGATTGCAGAGAAGTCCTTCGCCTACGACGTGAAGAACGAGAGGGTCACAGAGCAGTTTTAACAAGTTTTTAACAACTTTTCTTGCACAATAAGAAATTTTCTGCACTAGCACAATCAGTTACAATGGCACAATACGAATTTCACTAGTTCAGATCAGTTACAAATATCAATTTCATTAGTTATCAGTTACAATATTTTTTTTGCACTATAGCACGAGACAATCAGAATTTGCACAAAAAAATTTGTTGTTGTTTTTTTACACGTGAAAATTAACAATAAAATTTTTTTTTATCGTTTCAGATGCTGTCGAAACATCAAAAACACATACACACACACTAGAAAAAAAAGCATGCAACTTTAATTGTAACACACACATATTCTCCATCTTCATCAAGAAAATATTATAATAAACATAATTATTTTTATTTATATCTCACGATAAAACTCTATATCCAAAAATATCACAACATCAAATAACACTAGAGTTGTTAGTACACGTTGCATGCATTACGGAGGTCCTCTGTAGGGTTTCATGGAAGTTTGGGGGAAAAAAAAAACACGTGAAACTCTACAGAGGTGCGGTAATCTATAACCGCAGCCGTTAGAACCTTTTTGGGTTGGGCACCACGCACCCTGGCGAGGTTATAGGGGCCAGGTATCCTAAAAAAACAACAATTATTATTTTGTTTGTTTGTTTGTGTTACAATACATAAGCGCGCGCGCGTGTGTGTGCGTGTGTGCGTGTGTGTGTGTGTGCGCGGCACGTCGTTCCCCCCGAGAGAGAGAGAGGTTTACAAAGATCGCGATATACAAACATTGGCCCCCGGGAGTTGGAAAATTACGATATGGCGCATTCGCTCATTACTGTTCCCAGCTATAAGTTTTTCTCTCTCTCTAGCCCCTTGCCAACTAAAAAAAATGTAGGTAGGAGTTGGTAGCACTGCGAGAAAATAGAGATCATGCCTTACAAGAAAAAACCATTAAGGCGATTTTTATTTGATGACGTTGAACCCGTGTAGTGTTCCCATCCATCCATCTCTCTCTTTTACGGCAGTGCCGGCTCTCTTTGTTTAGTATATGTAGGTTGGCAAAAATTGCTTTATGCACTGTAAAGCAAACCTCAAGCAAAGTTGCCAGCCCCTTGCTTTAGGTTAGGTTAGACAAGAAAAGCTGTAGGTAGGCTGTCGGCTGTTTAACTCTTCCCTCTCTCTCTCCTCTCTCTTTTTGTAAAAGGCTATGGCAAAAGTACCAGTAGGTTGGCAACCTTGCTTTATGCACTGTAAAACAAGCCTCAAGCAAGGTTGCCAGCTCCTTGCTTTAGGTTAGGTTAGACCAAGACAAAAACCTTGGTGATTTTTTTTCGAGTAGGTGTTGGCAACACTGCGAGCCCCACTTCCGGTTGCAGAACTCTCAAGCAAGATTGACAGCTCCTTGCTTTAGGTTAGGTTAGACCAAAAAAAAACTTGGTGATTTTTTCGAGTAAGAAGTTGGCAACACTGCGAGCCCCCTGAGCCTCACTTCCGGTTTGTGAACTCTCAAGCAAGATTGCCAGCTCCTTGCTTTAGGTTAGGTTAGACCAAGAAAAACCTTGGTGATTTTTTCGAATAAGCAGCTGGCAACACTGCTCCTCACTTCAGCTCCTCACAAGAGGTTGGTGAACCGGGCTGATTGCACTACTCTGCAGCAACACATGCCTTTCATCTGTCCCTGTCCTGAGCAAGATCTATATACTCCTTTCCTTCCCCACCAATTTCCTTTAGGTCCATCTCTACATTATCCCTCCATCTTTGTTTTGGTCTTCCTATTGATCTTTTACCATCAGGTTTCCCAACAAGAATCCTGTATACTCTTCTTTCCTCTCCCATTCGTACCACATGATCTACACACCTAAGTCTTCTTGATTTAATCATTCTAATAATATCTGGACATGAATACAAATTATGTACTTCTAATTTATGTATATAAAGATCTAAGAAAAAAAGCAAACAACCTAAGTCAAATTCAAGCAGCAAGAGGAATACACAGAAACCAACATGGCATCCAGAAAGAGAAATCAATAGTCACACCCAGAGCACAGTTTAAAAAACTACATAGCTGAAACCTTAGAGAAACATAAAACTGCCAACACAATATATCTAGATTCTTCCAAGGCATAGGATAGAGTAAAAACATGGCTTGCTTATGGACAAACTCAACAACATAGGAATAAAATACACAAGCAATCCTTTTTTCAGTAGAAAATTCCAATTACTCAAGTAAGCTACATCATACGTAGTACATAAGAAGAGCAAATTAACATCATCAGCAGTAAACCATCATGCAACTTCTACCTGCTGAAACAACTAAGTGAGTATAATGTATCAGAAAAATGCCTACATTTCAGCCTAATTTACCTCTACATTAATAATACTACCAGAATACTAAGGCTTCAAAAGTGAAAACTAAGAATAATGTTCAGACTAAAGTACAGAGCATCTTGCAAAGGATTATTACTCCCTACATCTACAAGTCAGTAACAATTATTCTAAATACTACGAACTTGGACAAAATATAGTCAAATACACAACACAAGAAGGAAAATAATTACAAGTAAAACAGCAGACACTCAATATCTCAAAACAATCCGGTAAAAATATTCTACAACAAACTGCCTCATAACATAAAACTGCTAAGTCCCCAAAACATATACAAATACAATCAATAAAAACTACTTGAAATAGGAAAACTGTCTACAGTCTCACAAAGTTGATGTGAAATAACAGCAAACTTAGAAGCATGCACAGTCAATAGTGCTCAATTTGCATACAGTTCACATGCAAACTCTCATGAAAATGTTCAAAACAGTCTCCCAGCTCAGTTCTCATCTATACTTGGACAACAAAATCCTGCAACAAATTCTCAGAAATCCTACCTTTCCTACCCTTGCTTAAATAGCTAAAGTGCAATCTTCATACTAAAATATTGAAAAAAGGCATATCTATTTACATAAACGTGTGCACACATGTGTTTGTCTGCGTGTACTCTTAGATAAACTGATAAAAAAGCAATATAGTTATAAATCAAAGACTATAACTAATAATATTAATTTCAAAATAAGCTGATAGAAAAAGATATAATAACTACAGTATAAGCTTTTAATTTTTGTTAATTACAAAAAATAAAAGTTAAATACAGTAAATAAACCTGGTCCCTTAGATTGAAAAAGGAACATAAATTGAGACTATTTGAAAATAATATCCTTAGGAAAATATTTGGGCCTAAAACAGATGAGGAGACAAATGAGTGGAGAAGGTTACATAAATTAGAAGTACATAATTTGTATTCATGTCCAGATATTATTAGAATGATTAAATCAAGAAGACTTAGGTGTGTAGATCATGTGGTACGAATGGGAGAGGAAAGAAGAGTATACAGGATTCTTGTTGGGAAACCTGATGGTAAAAGATCAATAGGAAGACCAAAACAAAGATGGAGGGATAATGTAGAGATGGACCTAAAGGAAATTGGTGGGGAAGGAAAGGAGTATATAGATCTTGCTCAGGACAGGGACAGATGAAAGGCATGTGTTGCTGCAGCCATGAAACTTCGGGTTTAAGAAGGGTAGAGAGTTAGTTAGTTATACATTAAATAAGCATAATATTTGGATTGTACATAGAGAATATAACAAATGTACAATGCATTGTGCGAAAACTGTCAACTTTGCATTACAAGCAGAAAATTAAACCAGTTTGCCCTAGAAATACATTTTAAGAATAGCCCAAAATAGCATGCGTAATAGAAAATTAAGAAAACTTTCTGATGCATAAAAGTACTGACTAGTGCTGAATGAATCAATTACTGTAAAATATTATTCTCTGATTCAAGTAATTTAACTGTATCTTTTGTGTGTAAAATATAATTGTTAGTTGAACTGATAAGTACAAATATTAACTTTATACGCCTTTATGCACTCTAAATAACATAACTTTGATATATAAATTAGTAACAATTTGTTAAAATTAAGTTAAAGTGTAGAATTGTTTTCTTAAATAAATATAAAGTAGTAAAAATACTAAACAAATAATTTCTTCTTTTCCTATTTAAAGAATGCCAAGCAGTGTAAACCAGTTGTTAGTGGCTAAATAACATAAAATTTGAAGGCAGTAACAATATTTTTTAAAAATACTGTTTTTTACCTAACTTTGTGAATTAAATACTAGTACATTTTGTCAAATTATAAATAAAATATACCTATTTCTTTGATATTTGTACTAAAGTGAAGAAAATGTTACTAAAACTTGGCTAGTACAGCAAATCTTAGACTTTTAGCTTTATTTGTCCGTAACTGGATATAATTGTAACTTGTTAATCTCGCCAAACACAATCTTTACCTCAATTTTGGAAGCTAGCTGAACTTTAGCGTTTCGAATTACATATAGTGAAGGCCTCTATAGTGGAAAAATACACCCAGTCTGTAAAAATTTGGAAATGTTGTCTCGTTCTCTGTCGAACCAGACCAAAAATGTTCTCAGGTGTTTCAATATATTTCTTAACATAACTAACTTTTTAAAAATGCAGGTAGCTTAGTTTGTATAGCGCTAGGCTTTTAACCTATCTGTCCAGGGTTCAAGTCCCTGACAGGGTTGTTACAATTTTAGATTTTGTCATCGGATCTTGTGCAGACTTCAAATTTCATAAGTTATAAGCAATCTAAGTTAATTTTGGGAGTGGGCCAAATTGGTTCCTCATATAAAAAGCAATGACCAAATTGGTCGTAGCGCCTATGACCCTACTTGGGTTCATCCTCCAAAACATCTGCTTCGAGTCTCCGATGCCATGGTGGAGCCCGTTCAGGTTCTACCGCCCACAAGTGCGTTCCTTCGCCAATCCAGCGAAGGTGAGAATAATAGAGCGCAACCCTCTATATATACATTCAGCTCACTGATGGTCACCCCTTGATCTAGTTATTTTCATGCAATCACCTACATTTAGTGAATTTTGCCGTCTTTCTGTTTGATCTGTTAAATAAGCCAGTCAATAAAAATATACTTACATAGAAAAATCCTGATATAGTTGGATTCTCAAAAATATATACAATCAGTGTTCTTGATACATTTAGCACCTGAGATAGTATAAATCAAAATCTAGTTAGTGTTGGCATGTGTGCTTCTGGTACATGTAGTTACTTGAAAAAGCAAATATTGGTTGTGTAAAAAATAGCCTCCTTGTGAAACAATGAAAAATTAACATTATATCCTCATAGCATTAGTTGCAACTGCTTCTTGCAGATTAACAAAGCTCTGGCGTGTGGTCGAACGTCACCTATAATCCTTTGTAAGGTTCGTGTTGTCCTATAAATTGTCGATATACATGCTAAGTCCCTAGTTACAGCCTAAGCTTTTAGCTTCAATAAATGTATTTTAGTCCTCGGAGACATATATTGATCTTAGAGTAAAAAATAAACCTCGTATAATAAACCAAATGGAAATAACCCAAATGTTGATGCACCCAAAGAAGCCAGTAATACTTCAAAAATACCTTGAAAAAGGCTATAAAGCTAAATAATTCTTCTAGAATAGTAAAAAAGTTTGGAAAGTGTACCTAGACCCTAAGCCGTCTGTTAACTTCGTATTATAATTATATTGTTAAATTGTTATATGTAAGGGGAAAAAACAATATTAGTAAGCGTCCAAATATGGACCTTCGGTAAAGGGGTTTCAGACCTCATAGACACATCATAATTTTCGTTACACTAAAAAATTGCCCTCGTATAAAAGCAAATAGTTGAAATGTTAAACATTTCGTGTACTTTATCCAGTAAGCCTTAGCTAGAAATACAATAAATGCGTTACAGACATAAAAATTAAGCAAGCTTTGATATTCTAGTGGCACATAATAAGTATAAAATATCCTTTAAAATACTCTGACAAATAGTTGTGGGTTGTCTGAGATCAAAATTTTCAAGTCCTCTCTCCTCTCTCCTGCATAAATAGGCTCTAGAATTCACTAAGCCTCAAAATAATATTGGGTACATAAAATAAAAAGCAGATGGAGAGTGGTGCTGATCGCATCATCTCCAAAATAGCAAAAACAAAAGTATATAGAGCTCTATCTGGTATATTTAGAAAACTTTTACCTAGTATAGCAGTAACAAAATACTCAGCAAACTCTAAAATAAACAAACTTTCCTACGTGGCAGGCGTAACCTGCCCTAAATAAATACATATAGAAATACAGAACCAAAAATAGCATAGTGGAAATCAGTAAACCCTAATAATAATAATAATATATTCTGTGGCTTACATTTTAGCTAAAAGTACTTTTTTTTAGTGTTTTTAAAAAAAAAAAAAAATACTAAACTCTAAGTTAAAAATTTGTAAATGTATATATGATACAAAACAAAATAAATAAAAATTAATACATACCCTGCAAAAAATCAATAAAAAAGTTGAAAACCTCTCTTTGTGCATCCAAAATATAATAACAAATCCTTTCTGACTGGATTAAATTGTGTTATTTGAGTAATAATAAGCCTAAACTTGTAAAATAAAAGGGTAGAACTTGACGAAACACACTTCGTGTGTGTAAAATTTAATTCAAAACACATTTAAATTGTGTTATTTGAGTAAACGTGGAGAATAATCCTGTAAACTTGGAAAATATCTCTCTCTCTCTCTCTCTCTCTCTCTCTCTCTCTCTGTGTGTGTGTATGTGTGTGTGTGTGTGTATGTCCAAAATGTAATAAAAAGTATGTCCTGAACAGATGAAATTGTGTTATTTTGGTAAAAAATTAACAAAGTTGTAAAATAATAGGTTAAAAGTTGAAAAAAATGTCTTTGTGAGTCCAAAATTTAATAAAAAATGTTGCCTGAACAGCTGAAATTGTGTTATTTGAGTAATAATAAGCCTAATAAACAGATAGAAGTTGAAAACACACACTTAGTGTGTCGAAAATGTAACTAAAAGTCTTTCCTGAACAGATTGAATTGTGTTATTTTGGTAAAAATAAGCCTAAAGTTGTGAAATAAACAGATAAAAGTTGAGAACACACACTTTGTGTGTCGAAAATATAACTAAAAATCTTTCCTTAATACTATAAATAGTGTTATTTAGGTTAAAAATAGGTATAAAATTGTAAAATAATAAGTTAAAAAGTTGTAAAAATATCTTTGAAAGTCCAAAATTTAATAAAAAATGTTGCCTGAATAGTATAAATACTGTTATTTTGGTAAAAAATTAACATAAAATTGTAAAATAATAAATTAAAAGTTGAAAAAATGTCTTTGCGAGTCCAAGATTTAATAAACATTGTTGCCTGAATAGTATAAATAGTGTTATTTGAGTAATAATAAGCCTAATAAACAGATAGAAGTTGAGAACACACACTTAGTGTGTCGAAAATGTAACTAAAAGTCTTTCCTGAATAGTACAAATAGTGTTATTTTTGTAAAAAATTAATATCAAGTTGTAAAATAATAGTTAAAGTTGAAAAAATGTCTTTGTGAGTACAAAATTTAATAAAAAATGTTGCCTGAATTGTACAAATAGTGTTATTTTTGTAAAAATAAGGATAAGCTGTGAAAATGTTTGACATAAAGTCAAAGTTTGGTAAAAAAATAAACTCAAAATTAAGTTAAATAGCACACAGTAACATAAATTTACTACCTAAATCAATAATCAAAGGGTCCTAGGTTCGTTACCCCGTGATAAAAGCAAATGGTGAAAACTGTAGGCCCCGTCCCTGATAGCTCTCCCTTCTTCATAGTACAGATAAAAAAAACCTGCGCTAAAGCGTCCTGTGCCTTGGGGCAACCCTGAGCGGAATATTAATTGGCGGCTGAAACCAGTTCTACAAGCGACGCATAGCTTCAGAGATTTGACCCTTGCTGCGCATTTCCAGACATCCTTTGTTGTCTGGTTGAATCCCTCCCCTGCCCTACAGTATTGCATACCTTTCCCCTGTTCTTGCGTACTGGTTAACCTTGAAAAAACCGGTTCTGAAAACCTACCGACGCGTTCTCTGATTGGTCAATCAGGTTCTTCCTTTGTTCTGACGTTCTGACGTCATTTGACCTTGAACGCACACTCCCCAAATTCCTTTCTCGTCTACCTGCGCGGAATATTAATTCATTCTCTCTGTCTGGCATCACCGCACTTCCCCAAATTCCTTTCTCCTCTACCTTCACAGCCGAGTCGAGATTCTGAGACAGTATTCTGTCTAGCGTGTGAGACCACCGTGTTTCATACCATAATAACATACATTATTACATAGTACTAATTAATAATATTACATATCGCGGGTTCGAATACCGGGACCGTCTTCTTTCGTACCATTACCAGCGTTCATAGCGGTTCATAAACCATAGAAAACTTATTTTCAATACTATAAACATTAATTATTATCGATTTACACATTACATACTTTGCAGTAATGAATATAAAAACATATGCATAGCGTTTAGTACCTCTAATTACCTTCTATATACATATTTTTCATAAAATAAATAATTATATATTCATAAAAAGTTATAAACATGCAAATACATAAATGTAAAATATTCTAAGTACTTGCAAATAAATTCTAAGTACGTGCAAATTAGTTCTAAGTACGTGCAAATTAGTTATAAGTACGTGCAAATGAATTGCGAATATTAAATAGCAACATCCACTAGCGGGGTCCTCTACTACTATGTTCCACCACCAGGTTGAAATGTGGCGCTGTAATAATGAATATTGAATATTCGGAGTCCTTTCGCATGACAATAACGTCGTAGTGCAGCTGCACTATTACTACCGTTCTGATACAACAACTTCACCAGCAATGCACGTTCCTTCTTATTTAATGGCATGTTGATCACTTCCGAACTTTTGTTCAGCACTCACGTTAAGTGATTTAGCTGAGTTATTAATTAGAAAGACATTTGTTAGTGGCTGGAAGTTGCGAGAAAATAATCTCTCGTTTATTGCAAGATTGCAAGGTAAAGGCAAATCCATAACCAATTGGAGCAGTTTACGTCATTATTACAACCCATCATGGAAGTACAGCGCCACATTTCAACCTGGTGGTGAAAAATCGAACTATTTTTATCGCCATTCTCTTCCCCATAGTGGATTCACCAAATTTCAGAGTTCTACGATGCCTCAAACAGGCTGCAGAGGGCTCTGAGTTGGGTAACTTTAATTCTGGCCACCCGGTACATATCGAAGGTACACACGTGTACGAAATGACTTCCAAATATGACTTTCCTTCTGGGTGCTTAACTTTTTTTTTGTTGTTGTCAATGAGTGTATGAAAAGAATAGACTTAATTCTAGAAAATGTTGCCGATTTTTCAACCCGTTGATATCAACTATGGATGCATTCGATATAGCCTATGTTGATTTCTCTGAAGCTCTTGCCGATATACGTTATAATTTAATGAACTCAAACAAATATCAGCTGCTGGTACTGGGATGTTTAAAAGCTGGATCGGTATATCCATCTGTCCGGCAATGACAGTAAAAAATGACAACAATAGGTATTTTGGGAAGCTGTGTGTATTTTATGGGTAAAATGACGCTAAGATAAAATGTAAAAGAAAATTGATTTATCGAATTACCTATACGTAAAACTTCGAATGCTCCAGTGATAAAATGTTGCATTGTTTTTTCTTGTTCCGGCCATTTTGTTAAAAAAAATATGTAAGCAAAAAATGGATATGCCATTTTGATTACTGCCAGCAGAGCAAAGTGCATAGTAAAGTCACCTCCTATGTATGTGGCTGGGTGTGTGTCAGGAGCGTATATTCTAGGCTATCTGCGAAGCCTAAAGTCTAGAGAATAAAATACAGGCGAAAAATCTATCAGAAATTGTAAATAAAATTATTCATATCAGTGATATGATGATATTGATTCTGGAGTTGGCAACCTGATTTCTTGTGAGTTGGCAACCTGATTTCTTATGAGTTGGCAACCTGATTTCTTACGATTTGGCAACCTGATTTCTTATGAGTTGGTAACCTGATTGCTTATGAGTTGACAACGAGATTTCTTAGGAGTTGGTAAACTTATTTCTATTCATAGCCTAGGACCTTGTGACATAAAGAGATAGCCCAGATATTTGCCTCAGCAAATGTGTGTGTGTATGCAAATACAAAATATTCCTCTTATATATTTATTTATTCTTGTCCTCCTGGTGGAGTGAATTCTACTTTATTATTTGAGTACTGAATGGATTTGAATAAACTACTACATCAACGATATTCACTGTTAGTCAAAAGAAAAATACCTATGGGGCAGAGAGATCTTCATGGTATATTGACACTAATCAAATATTATTTAAGAAGTATTTATGTTGCGTAGAAATCACTGTTTTGAAGACTAAGTTCCTTTCTTCTAAATTAAGTTACAAAACTATTATTTAAATTTGTGTTCATATATTCATGTATTCTACCGTGCGTCCATTTCGATGTGCAGCCGAGAGATCGGGAGAAGCGTGGCGGGCGGCGCTGACGGAGATGCCGACATTTGCGGCCTGAAATGCCCGCGTATTTTTATGGACATATGCAGACATTTATATAAATATTGCAAAACGAGCACTAACCTGTGTTATAAGAGTATGGTTTTAATTTTAGTAGCTTAGTGACTGTATGTGCCGATGATTTTGACACGCCCACCTCTTGTGAAACACGGCGTAGAGGTTTGTTTGGAGAACGTTCTAACGCTGCACCAATATCATCGAGTTTTGCTTCGGTTAGAATCCGTCGTTTTTGCTTAGGTGTTTTAAAATTTAACGATACAGTTTCTCGTAATTTAAGGACAAGATGTCTAACCGTATCTCTGTGTGGAGTTGAAACGCATGGGAATTTCTGTACAAATTACCTACACACGTCTCGACACGAGTTTGTTTTCACGTACGTGTCACACATAAAATATCTTTGTTCTAACGTGAATCTTGCGGCTGGCATTTCAATCGTCTCACTGACACGTCACACATACACACTACAATAACACAAACAAGTAACTGCAAGTAACCAAGAATAACACTCTTGCGCACAGTACGAAATTAACACGCTCTTGGTTTACATTGCTCGCCACTATATTTACAACTCTGTCTTCATCTAGTCGCGAAGGAACAAAAAACTCGAGCTCGGATATTTCGGATTGCAAGGAAGCTCACGAAAACCATTCACTTTTATCGGTTTCGTCTGCAGTGTAATCCTGATACAGTGTTGCACATTCGAAACCTCCAAACGATTCCCATGGCCACAAAACTCTTTCAAGGATATAAACTTAAACAGGACGTTACTGGTCAAAACTATGATTAAAATGCTTTATTATCTGTGGCTCTTAACATCGTTTCTATAGCGTATTTATTTGTGTATATAAGAGCAGAACTTGGATGAATTACAGAAGAACTTTTGCGTGTTATAACACAGGTTAGTGCTCGTTTTGCAATATTTATATAAATGTCTGCATATGTCTATAAAAATAAGCGGGCATTACAGGCCGCAAATGTCGGCATCTCCGTCAGCGCCGCCCGCCACGCTTCTCCCGATCTCTCGGCTGCAGATCGAAATGGACGCACGGGTGTATATATAGGTAGAGAGTACGCTTTTGTCCGATTAGTCAATTATGTAATCTTTATACATCATAAGAGTACTCATAGATGGGGTTACTGTACACCATATAGAAATAGGATACACGAATTTACTTTCGACAAACACAAATTATTGCAATTTGTACTATTTCATTTTTTAGCTAAACGTGGACTAACCACATGTTACAAATTTTATAGTGGTTTGAAAAAATCGTAAACTTTTAAAACAGTATATTATTTCTTGCAGTTTATCATTTTTGTCAACTTAATAATTAATTGTGAATTTGACAAGATTGTATAACGAACTGAGTTCCTTTAAAATTTCCTAATTCAGCAACTTTCAGTATGACCCATGTAAAAATATAAATGAAACAAATCGAAATTGCATTTACTACATAACCGTGATATTCTCCGTGCAGTGTATAAAAACTGTGTTCTTAACTTCAGTTGAAAATGGAATCCAAACATCTGTGCAATGCTCCAGCCTGCTTTTGAACACAGATAAAGCCTTTGAAGCAAACATATCATCTCTGATGGATTGTAGGAATTATTTAAAACAATTCAGGCTTCTAACACTTCAACATGCATTAACTTTGAATATAGTGATATTATAGGATCTTAGTAATTAATAAATGGTACTATTACCAACACTGGTTATATCGAAGCTCTAAAAGAATTAAAGCCGTAAAAAACTATTGGTCCTGATCAACATAGAGCCATGGTAGTCTAGTGGCTATAGGTAGTCTGTCTCGCGGCTAGCCGAGTTCGATTTCCAATTTAGACTTGATTCACATCTGCGCTGAAGCAACACTCAGTTCATTCTCCCCTAACGCTCCGCTCACGGTCAGGAGGTTTCTGCACTAACGGCCAAGCTTCACTCCGGTGAAGGTATGATTTTTCTGTATAAAGAGCAGTGATGTGCGTCTACGCGTAAACAACGATAGTCTACATTCTACACGTAGACTATTTTATACACGTAGAGTACGTAATCTATGTAAACAACATGGCGAAAGTTGATAACTTAGCAAAGGGCGCCGTGGAATTAAAGAAAATTATACTGCTGATGTGTGAAGATAACTTTTCATCCTCTTTCTTCCAAATTCGAACAATTTCTCACCTAGGAAGAAACCTAATATAAGAAATATTCTAGTGTTTTATGGGAAATAGACAACTCTTGCCTCACGACTGCCATCTGTTGTTGTTTTTTGCATACTATTTATCTTCTTCCATAGTTGATAATAGAAGATGAGAGAAATTTTGTTGTAAATAGGATTATTTTCATTTCGTTTGGAACCAATATAGTTGAAAATGTCACTTTCCCTTCATGAAACCCTTGAAAATTAATTTTAATGCACTTTAGATTGTCTACGTAGTATATGTAAACTACAACCCAATGTAATCTACGCGTAGATTACGTGTATACAACGCATGTAGACGTAAACGTATAGTCTACTGCACATCACTGATAAAGAGCCTGCCGATTGCGAAAACTAGAATGTTTAAGGGATTTTCAAGGACGGACTTGGCTGTTACAGCACTGGATTTCGGAGAAAATGACGAAGAAGAAAAATGATTGCGAAAACGAAGATCGAACGATTTGGTTGATTTCACTTCGCTTTTCTGCCAATTTTGGCTAATCGCGAAGTTGAGGATGAGAGGTGATGTGATTAATTTGATGAAGAGGCATCGCAAAGACCACCCATGCTCAGATCTGTATTCGAAACCGTGACACCTGGCGTCGTAGCACGCTGTGCTAACCTTTCAGCCACGGAGGTCGTCCTAATACATTTTATTGATGTTTGTATTGTTGATTTATTATGGGGGTTTAGGAACCGGAGCGTGAATGTTGATCACGTCACTCCCACAAATGGTCGAGATCATAAATGTGCGGAACCCTTCCTCCACACCACCACTCTCCATGGCATGTTGTAACTTAAAACGCCGACGTATTTTTGGGAAACTAATGAGAAGAATTCAACATTCAGTAATCCGAAGACAGTCAAATTTTAATACCTGTATGTAATATTAATAATTACTCCTCATGTTATTTACTAATGATTAACCGGTATTATTTTAAACAGTTTAGAATTAATAAAATATTTATTTGGTTTACATCTCACTGTACACACTGATGTGTACGTATATTCAGAATTACTGTATTATTTTTCATTATGTAAATTTTTATTTTTGTTTTCAAACTTTTCAAATTATACAGCGTGTTCTGTTCAAACCTCCCACTTTTGAATTCATCATTGCTAAAAGGTTATGCAACATAATGGAATACGAGTGGTACTAGACGAACAAGAAACTCAAAGAATTTTATTGCATGATCTCGAAGTTCACCGTTCTCTCACTATGCGGTGCCACAATCGCATAAAGCACGATGGCGACTCCGCAGCAGTGCGCACAATCTGTATTCTGGTATGCAGAGACCAAATCAATCATTACAGTGCAAATAAATTACCGGAGAGAATATGGAGGTGAAGCACCTGATGGGAAAAACCATTAAGGCATGGTGTGCGAAGTTTTTGGCGACTGGAAGTGTTAATAAACAATCTGGAGGTTCTCAGATTGGATGTTATTCGTGCTACAAACGGTGCACACATAAATGTGTATTAGAGTTCAGTGTAGAGGTATATTCATGTTTAGTGCTTCATGCAATATGAATTGAAATGTGGGAGGTTTGAACAGAACATCCTGTACATCAAAATATATCTGTGCGTTTTCATTATTTTTTAAGAAAATTTATACAAGTTATTGCCATTAATTATATATTTTTGTAACATTCTGGTGTGGGGATTGAGTACTAATTTGGGGGGGGCAATGTTTGCTCTTCAATATCAAGAGTAAGTCTAAAATTAGCTTCAGAATTCTGATGGGGAGACTGAGTATTAAATTAGGGGGGATATGCAGCTCTTGATTTGTTAAATCTTAGATTGTCAAGAGATTTCTGTAGTGGTGGAGATCCATCATTAAGTTTCGAGGGACCATATTTACGAATATAATGTATAAAATTCCTGTATACCATTGGGAGTTCGTGTACTATCAAAATAATTTTAAGCTGGATTATTCGCAGTGAGAGATCGGGGGTCCTTTCGTGTTATAACCACCATTTGTTCGTTCACTTCCCAAAAAAAAAGGAGTAAAGTGAAATATAGCACTGACTTCTAAATTAGGAGTCTATGGATGGTTGCACGAAAAGGGGCGAAGGGGTCATTTTATCCTCCCTAAAAAAAAAGATGTATCTCGACGTGCAAAAGGAGAAAAAGTTGGACAAGAGTAAATGTCGCCACAATCTGTGAAAGTTTTGACTCCCTATTAAGTTAATATTCTGGATAGTTTGAAAAGAAATAGATCTAAACATGTTCTTGCTCGCTTCGCTAGCAAAGCTGCATTAAACAGTATGTGTATGGAGTTTTGATGAGGTTATTGTGAATTATTAGATACTACTAACTTTAATGCAGGTGCATTTAATGGTATTGTTCTATTAGAAATACTATTGTATTGTCGATTCTCTGCATGCTGTAATAGTTTTACGAAGTGTACTGCATACTAACAACTTGTGAATTACGATAAAGCAGAAAAATATTTAATGTCAAAGTCTGATTTCAAACTTCATGTTACAGGACAATTTTACTTTAGAAAGTGAAATTTACACTTAAAATAAATTCTATGTAATTATTGCTATTGATTATTAAAATAATCATATTTATCTCAAGTAGAACGGGCCTTAGAAATTTCGGTTAGTTTTGATGCCCATTTTGATATAAAACAACAAAATTAATCGGTCATAGGAAGAAACTTTGGTTAAAAGACAACTACGGCACGAATATTTGGTGTGCCCAGTTTGAATTTTCTATCCTAAGTTGAAAGCAATTTGTGATTTTAAAAATCGTATTCTCTGCCCATAAACAGTGTTTAAACGCACATACATAATTTGCTCTCTAACAAGTCAGATTAATCAATGTACTAGTAGCTTTCCGTATTTTGAAAATGTATTTTTAAAAATGAAAACAAATGATCGGCATTCAAATAAAAATCAATTACTGCTTATTTATCCAAAATATATTGGGGGTTCGAACAAGTGTTCTCGTGTTACCAACCAGGATAAATTGGAGTTAGAGCTTCCAACGTTTCGAGGGCATACATTGTTCTCATCTTCAGGAAATGATAAGATGAGAGCAATGTATGTCCTCGAAACGTTAGAAATTAACTCCAATTTAACCTGACTGGTAACACGAGAACGCTTGTTCGAGTCACGTCGCCAGGAAAGCTACAATTCCTATATTGGGGATATTGGGGCAGTGTTATGATGAACAATTATTTTGGGGGGATTTTGATGAACAACTTCAGGGGGATGAGCCCATGGCCTTGTGGGGATGGGCACCCTTGTGTTCCCCTACGTCACAAATTGTTGCATTGTGGATTCGAGCAGCCATGATTGAGGCCAGTTGTAAGCACACATAATTCAAGTGGACGGCAGAAGATACAAACACAGACATTCGTGATATAAAAGAAACGTGCAATTGGTGCAGATGTAACGAACGCTACATGGTGGATATTTCCTTGCAAACGAAAAATAAAACTGGCAGCAAACATGGCGGCTGTGCGCATCCTGACGTCACATGAAACCAACCTATTGGGAAGAAAGTAAATCACGTAGAGATCAGTATTTTGTACATTTAATAGCTTAGTTTGAGCATTGTTTATGTATTGATGTGTGACTATGATTTATTTATAATAAATTGATGTATTATATTTATATCCTTTCGCAAAGATTAAAAAATGGCAACTTGAGAGGGAACTATAGGATGTAAATCTCTCTCAAATCCTCATAAATACCACCCTGTGTATTGCAACTGCACATTACACTGAATATATAGCCCATACTCGGTATGCGAAGGATGAGGAGACTTTTGCACAATTTTAAAATTGAATTTCAAGTCATCAGCTTTCAACTGGGTTTCCAGAATGTTATACAACTTATGCTGCAAGAATTAAAAGAGTACAATTTAACTTCATAAGGTATTATTTCACTTTAAATAATTCGATACAAACTCATATCCAACCCTTTAACACAATACTTTCTTCTTCTTTTATATGGCCCTATCAACGTTTATATTCTGCTGACTTTGGTCAGCGTTTCTGTTATTATAGTTCTTTCAGATTCGGTACATTGTTTCATTTCACCAGTAACACGGATTGAAATCAAATCAATTATATATCACTTTTACCTTTGTACTGTTTCATTGTGAGCAATTTTTACATTTCAAGTCTACATTTTCGTGTATATTCGTATAGATTAAACAGGTTGAGTAGATATTTCTGATAAAATTGGTTGAGTTTGTGTTTTAAGTCCACTTTATGCACAGTAAGGCTAATCGGGACTACAGTTTGAAGTGGGATTCGAACCACTATGTGCCTCCACTGGGTATCGAACCCAGGAACACTTGATTACAAGGTGATGACGCTTCTACAGCGCCATCGGGAAGGCACCAATTTTGATAAAAGGAAATGGTGACACAGGGAATGGAAGTTTCAATCGTTGTAATCCTGTAGAGTATGATTCGTTTCTGTAAGAAAATTAGACATTCTAAGAATAAATGTTGTGTATCGGGGTTTTCATTATCACATTTGCAATTTTGTTGAGTTACAATATGAATTTTTGATAAATGTGCTGGTGTGCGTACGTGTCCTGTTCTCAACCCTCCGGCGGGCGACTTTCTTGCCCTGCAACCACATTTTTTTGCCGTGTCGAGACATGACTGGCGTCACCCTACCATCCACCCTCGTAATCTTCAATTGGGGTTTCTGCTACCGGTGGAGGAAGGCGCTGTTCTCCTGTCAACATTTCTCTATATACCAGAGACGTTTTTCCATTTCTTTGCATTCTTGGGGTGACAGAGTTACGCGCCTTCTCGTGTAACTAAAACTTTAATTATTTTTATTTTTCGCTTGCGTTTGTATCTATTACTAGTTTTATTACCATCACTATTATAGCAATGAAGTTTGATTATTATTTAATATTTATATCTGTTCATCACGCTATTTATCGGATAGACAACAACTTCTTATTGTATACGTGAACATGAATAAAAATACACATTTATATACATTTGTAAACTCAAGGACACAAACATTGTGCGTAAGAACATTATTACTGTACAAGAGAATATAAACAAATATAATTAAAATATTTAAACTAAAAGATACAAATAAAGTTTGCAATAATCTTATTATGTTACATACGAATGTAAATAAATATCATAAATATGTAAAAACTCAAAAGTGAGAACAACAACATTTAATTGTATGAGTGAAAATAAATATACAAATAAATAAAAATAAATATTTGTGCATTCAAGGATGGAAACAAATAACGTAAGAACATGTCTAAATAAAGTTATTCAACGATAAATGTAAACAAGCAAATTTTTAAAAGAAAAACGGCAAAGTTAATAATCTGTTGATAAAAACTATGACCTGCCGTGGAAGTTTATACAAAAAAAACAATGGGTTTTTATTTGTTAAATCTGCTGTCCATATCCTATGTATTAACACAAGACATTTTTAATCAATCTTCATATACATATAACAATTACAGTAGAGCGTCGATTATCTGAACGTCGGTCAACCGAACGACCGCTTAACCGAACTGTGTACTCGCTCACTTTCAGATATCTGTAATGAAAAAAGTACGTGACTTAGCTGCTCGTAAGCGTGTAGGATTGCTTAGACAGACCAAAATAGAGGATTTTTTTAAACGTTAATTTTGTGTACTGTGTGTATTGTTCATGCAAAATGCGTATGTAATATGTACATATTTTTGTTTAATAAACTGTACCACATACTATATATTCCTACTAAAGTTGCCTTTGTACGTTACTTTGTAATACATACTTAAAGAGATGCCTGTTTTTATGAATAAATTTACTGTACAGTACTTCTTTTTGGCAAATAAACATGTACAGTTCGATTATCCGAACAATTAGTTTTCCGAACACCCATGTCCCCCAATTACTTCGGATAATCGACGCTCTACTGTAATACGAATCGAAATAAACAATTTTAAAAATATTGACATTGATACAGCGTTCTTAATCTCAATAGCTCCCTGTTAATTTTATAAGCATGTGTACAACAGAAATAAAGTAAATACAGGTTATTCGTGAATGTTGAAGATAGTCACAGCATATGCATACAGACACACACGAATATGTTTGTGGAAGGAATATCTGATGAATTGCAAATACCGTTAGCTTTATCTGTACGAATATTCTACGGTCATAGGTTTTACAAGTGCATTAAATCTAGAACAATCTAAAATTGCCCATCGGCGGAATGATAATGTTCAGTCACTATGTACCAATTAAGGAGCATTTAACACAATCAAAGTTTCTCAAAGCACGTAAATTTCCACTCACTGAATCGTTCCGTATTCAGCTCTGGAGACACACCATAAATAATTTTCGGTGCATTAATTCCAAGAATTGAGTTGCACATCCATCAAATTAACATTATGGTTCTTGCGCAAACCCCACATTCGGTAGACAGGAACGCATGACAGTTGGAGCTATGTTGAAGGCAACATATCGTCCATTGAGAATGCAAATGTTCTATCTCCAAATTGTAAACAAATCGAGTCATTTTGGCTATATTTAGGATGTAATTGAAACAGCCACGAGAGTGCAAACTCCAACATCCAATGAAACCTTACGACAATTTCCCCAACCAACCACAAGCACCATCCCAGAATGATATAAACCACTTGCATTCTAACCTCAGTCACTTGTGGGATATGCTTAACCATGGTAGTGGTCTTCTGTTCGTACTTTTGTTGTTAACAGACAAGAATTTTGAATAATAGTGGGATCACAGTAGTTGATTGATTTCCAAAAATTTGAATTATTTATTTTACTTTGCTACCAAATGACAAATTTATAATGAATTGTTTCATCTCTATGTCGTTTCCAGAATGCAGTGTTATATCTGGTAGATAGAACACTACACTCTCATATCATAGCTAGTGTTGCGTGCAATTGTTCTATCTGAAATTTCAATTATTAATTACAGCATAAATATCTAACCAAGCAAGTACTTATTTTTAGAGAGGTTTCAATATATCAGCCTTTGCAATGATACAAACTTTCAGCGCAATGGTGACAAGAATCCAAAAAATATATCGTGTCAGACTTTATAGGGCTCTCCTGAAGAATGAAAAATTGGACATAAAACATTTACATTCTCAGTGGACGAAGTGATTGCAGAACGTGACGATAAAACGTGAATTGAAACTGTTTTTCCTCGTTTTGCATTTACTATTTAGATAAATATCGTTCTCGTCTGGTGTTACAGATACCTGTCTCGTCCTCAGTGTAGTTGCGAGTTGTAGATGCCAATGTCTAAAGCAAGATTTTCGATCTCGTATCGGATCTCGAAATAAAAGACACACATAAATAACAAACAAATGTATTGGAAATAAAACTAACAACATAGATTTATGCTTTTGAAACAAGGAATATACGTATTTACGAACAATCATCTATCCTTGTCTCCACCTTGTATCTTTGAGAAAAGATTGATTAATTGATTGTCTCGTCTCGATCTTACAATCATTCTCGTTCCCAACTTCGTTTCAACAAGGCCAAAATGTGGTTGCAGTCTCGAATTTTAAAAATTAGCATCTATCTCGAAATAGATAATATGTTAACCTAATCCTAGGACAATGTCTAGGAAACTGCTACAAACTAGCATTATTTTGTAATACAGTGAACGAATCAACAAAACTCCGTGTGAGCTCTATATTGTAAGGACTTTCCTGCAACCCTTCACACACTGCTTGGCTTATTCATTTTCCGTTGGCTGCTCCCAGAACATCTGCCCACTAAATCACTCCGTTCGTAATCCTGGACTCCAGAAATCTCCCCACTTGAGGAGAGTTATGAGCCTTGACTTACCCAGAACGAATCGTTTGCTTAAACGCGTACGGAATACATACACATATCCTCCCCTCGTATGAAATGCTCTTTACACACACAGTGGTCAAGGCAATGTAATTATTCGGTAAGCATGGCTGCCGTTACCAACTTGGCTCTCTTAGAACCAGAACTAGCTCCTGTGGAGAGGAACAAATCTTGTTCTTTTAGTTATAGTGTTTAACTTTTTATTATAAGTTATTTTATGCATATGTAGGCTCAGTGTGAGAATTAACGGGGGAGATGCTGGGGATTTCCCGCTCCACAAAACATTTTACAGAAAAGAAAATTAAGTTTTTATCTCTTCAAAGAAATGTAATTGAAAGAATGTAGTAGGCTACAATATTTCCGAACTATGTAAAAAACACAATTGAGAAATCATTCGTGTTCATTATTGGTCCAGTCTGTATGCAGCCTTATGGATGAAAGAATGGACACAGTTCTGCAACTAAACCAACTCACTGAGCCAAGACACAGCAGGCTGTTTTGCACTTATGTTTCCATGGTGCTGATATTTCACATGTATTAAAGCTTTCACAAGATACTTGTATATAGGTTGGACGGACATTAAGTTTGAACTTGGCAATATAAATTTTGTTTAGTTTACTGACAAATTTGCATACTCAAAGAAACCTAGCAGACAAATACGCCAATGAGAGAGTATTTTCTCCCCCCAAATCAAGAACCATTTGCACAGTGTATATGCTAATCGCGACTGGGCGTACTCTTAAACGTGGGGTACCAACAGTTCCGGGCCTCCACCCGGATCGAACCCGGGCCCCTCGATTACAAGGCGACTACGTTACCACTAATGGTGCCCGCAGGTTTTTTGTCCTCGGGGAGGCAGAGTAACATTTAACATCTTGTTCTTCAGCGACAGAAACTTATGTTTTACCTTTCATTATTATTATTATTTTACATATCATAAAATTGAAATTGAAAATACTTTGTCGCTATTGACAAGTTTAGACTGGAGTCCACTATTAAAATAGAAACTGGATTCACCTTCCTTCCCTTCCATAACATATATCTCCTCATTCAAGATATCAAGTAGAAACCACTTAATTTACTGTCCTGCATGCTACCTCTGGTCCATGTTCTTACACGCTGAAGTGCACTGTAAGAAAATAATAAAATTTCAAAATGACGAGACTGAGTTGTCAGATACCGAATTCGGGAAATGATTTCCGAAATTTCGAGATCCAGCACAATCGATAAAATGCAAAGGACCGTATTTGAAAGTGGTTAATTGTTTGTATTTTCTACACTATTAGTCTGAAACGTCTGAAATTGACAGTTTTCATTCCAGAAGTACAAAAGCAAACACTCGAGTATTTCCGTCCCGAAAATTTCCCGACCTGGTCAGGAAATTGTGATTTTTTTTTTCACTCTCGAATGTCCGCACATTTCCCTTCTCAATCCAGGCCCGTAGCCAGAATTGATCTCCAGGAGGGGCTCACGGGTTATCAGGGGGGGCTTTGTAAATCAAGTCCCTTTTTCAAAAGTTTAACAATGTTAAATGAAGGTAAATTATGTGTGTGCGGGGAGGGGTCATTAAGTTACATACAGTTTAGAAATGTCACACAAATACTACATTTTTCTATATACAAGGGTTGGATAAAAAGTAATGGCAACACTGCTGTTCCGTGAAAGGGGCGAGTCACAGCGCCACAACCGTTTCGTGGTTGATAAAGGAATGTCAGACGAGGAAGTGTAGTGAGTGGGGTGCGATTGTATGTTATTCAGTCAAAAACAGCAGAGGACGAGAGTGCAAGCGCCCTAACAATATGTTTAGGCAAGAAGAACAACGTCTCTTAGGCAGACGGTCAACGCAGCCTACTACTGCACCTTTTTGCAACACCACCTTCGTCTCGCATTAAGAAGGAAGTGACGGCACGTTCTGGCACGGTGTCCCATCATCCTGCTTGACAATGCAAAGTGTCACACTGCCAACACTGTGACGGCGCTCCTGCATAACTGGTAGTGGGAGGTACTGGAACATCCGCCGTATTCACCGGTATGAGACCGTGTGATTACGACCTTTTTGCCAAAATGAAGGAACCACTGGGCGGGAAGCACTACGACACGCGCGAAGCCATCATACGTACTATAGGGCGGTCACTGCGGGACATCGACAGAGATGGACGCCCAGACGGTGTACGACGCCTTCCATACGTGTGGCAGAAGGTCGTAGAGATGAAGGGGGGCGATTACATTGAAGGAATGTAACACGTGCTCCTCTGCCAATACAGTCAAGTAGCAATTATGCCAGTGTTGCCATTACTTTTTATCCAACCCTTGTATTTTAAAATATAACTTGAAGTGTTAAATGGCTGCCACTGAAATCATTCCGTACACACTCCATACTACGTTTGATGATACATATATTTATATTACCCAAGAAAATGGACAATATTCAATAATAGTGCCTAGCGTACATTCCACTCCCCGGCCGAAACAATAAAACTCCCCTTCGTTCTCAAAACTTGGGCGCTGTTAACCTTTGACGCAGATGCGGAGGAAATTTGCATATTACATCAGAGTCACAGATTTCTGTATAAATGGGAGGTCCTAACAGGGGCAACGAAGGTAAAGATAAAGAAGCTCCCCTGTGAAGGAACTTTCTGATGTCTAGAGAAGAATTGCCGCTACTTAAGACTTCTTATAATTAAGATGAACGACATATATCTATAATCAATATTTCTCAATAATCAATTCTAACAAGTTTAATTTTCTTCTCATCAGTGTAACAAATTTCCTTCTTGTTTTACATGCAGTTCCAAATCCCTTTACATCAGTGCTCAGCCAGGCTCGGGTCTGTATGCAGGAAGAGGCAAGATATTTGTTTGAAATCTGCTCTGAAGCCTGTACCTCATCACAGCACAGCTCTGTCAGGGATAGGGACATTGAGTATAAATTTAATTATATTCAGAACAAACCTCTATAAGATATGACAACCTGCAACAATCTGGATGTATGACATGTTTTGTTTCTGTATTTTTCAGGCTCTTTTGTTACAATCTTGTTTCTCTCTGCAACATTGCCATCACTATAATAATATCTGCCACATGTTCTATCTAACAACTTCATAATCGATGCAAAATAATAAACCTGAAAACATATCTGTAATCAATAATAATCTTGTCAGTAATTAATTCTAACTCATCAGTGTAACAAATTTCCTGTCTTGTTTCACATTTCCAAATACCTGCCCATCAGTGCTGTAGAAATACCAGCCAGGCTCGGGTCTGTGTGCAGGAAGAGGCAAGATATTTGTTTGAAATCTGCTTGGGTATAATTTTCTGAAGCCTGTACCTAATTATAGCATCACAGCATAGCTCTGATAGAGAAGCAGCCATTATAAATGTACATATAATGCAGATATTTGTGAAAACATTGACAGGCAAGACAGTGACCCTGGAGGTAAATCCAGAAGACACTGTTGCTGCTTTATAGCTGCTGCTGATAATCTGATTCTGATATTTTCCACCATTGTTCCTATATAAACGTTTCAACATACGTTGAATCAGATTATCAGCAGCAGCTATAAAGCAGCAACAGTGTCTTCTGGATTTACCTCCAGGGTCACTGTCTTGCCTGTCAATGTTTTCACAAATATCTGCATTATATGTACATTTATAATGGCTGCTTCTCTATCAGAGCTATGCTGTGATGCTATTATTAGGTACAGGCTTCAGAAAATTATACCCAAGCAGATTTCAAACAAATATCTTGCCTCTTCCTGCACACAGACCCGAGCCTGGCTGGTATTTGTACAGCACTAATGGGCAGGGATTTGGAAATGTGAAACAAGACAGGAAATTTGTTACACTGATGAGTTAGAATTAATTACTGACAAGATTATTATTGATTACAGATATGTTTTCAGGTTTATTTTTTTGCATCGATTATGAAGTTGTTAGATAGAACATGTGGCAGATATTATTATAGTGATGGCAATGTTGCAGAGAGAAACAAGATTGTAACAAAAGAGTCTGAAAAATACAGAAACAAAACATCTCATACATCCAGATTGTTGCAGGTTGTCATATCTTATAGAGGTTTGTTCTGAATATAATTAAATTTATACTCAATGTCCCTATCTCTGACAGAGCTGTGCTGTGATGAGGTACAGGCTTCAGAGCAGATTTCAAACAAATATCTTGCCTCTTCCTGCATACAGACCCGAGCCTGGCTGAGCACTGATGTGAAGGGATTTGGAACTGCATGTAAAACAAGAAGGAAATTTGTTACACTGATGAGAAGAAAATTAAACTTGTTAGAATTGATTATTGAGAATTATTGATTATAGATATATGTCCCTATCTCTGACAGAGCTGTGCTGTGATGAGGTACAGGCTTCAGAGCAGATTTCAAACAAATATCTTGCCTCTTCCTGCATACAGACCCGAGCCTGGCTGAGCACTGATGTGAAGAGATTTGGAAATGTGAAACAAAACAGGAAATTTGTTACACTGATGAGAAGAAAATTAAACTTGTTAGAATTGATTACTGACTTATTGATTACAGATATGTTTTCAATTAAATTTATACTCAATGTCCCTATCTCTGACAGAGTTATGCTGTGATGCTGTTATTAGGTACAGACTTTAGAGCAGATTTCAAACAAATATCTTGCCTCTTCCTACATACAGACCCGAGCCTGGCTGAGCACTGATGGGTAGGGATTTGGAACTGCATGCAAAACAAGACAGGAAATTTGTTACACTGATGAGAAGAGCTACTGAGAAGAAAAAATATTATTGATTACAGATAAGTTGTTAGAGCATATAATCATAGAACATGTGGCAGGGCAATAAGATTGTAACAAGAGAGAACCTGAAAAATACAGAAACATAAAAACAATAAAACATCTCATACATCCAGATTGTTGCAGGTTGTCATATCTTATAGAGGTTTATACTCAATGTCCCTGTCTCTGACAGAGCTGTGCTGTGATGTTATTATTAGGTACAGGCTTCAGAAAATTATACCCAAGCAGATTTCAACTATGCCTGTTCCTGCATACAGACCTCCCGAGCCTGGCTGATATTTCTACAGCACTGATGGGCAGGGATGGAACTGCATGTGAAACAACACAGAGAAGAGCCTATTAAGAATTAAACTTGTTAGTGACTTATTGATTACAGATATGTTTTCAATTAAGTTTATACTCAATGTCCCTATCTCTGACAGAGCTGTGCTGTGATGAGGTACAGGCTTCAGAAAATTATACCCAAGCAGATTTCAAAATTGTATGTACCACTGCAGGTATCATGCCTCTTCCTGCACACAGACCCGAGCCTGGCTGATATTTCTACAGCACTGATGGGCAGGGATGGAACTGCATGTGAAACAAGACAGGAAGAGCCTATTAAAAATTAAACTTGTTAGAATTGATTACTGACAAGAATAATAATTAATTGTTGATTACAGATATTACTCAATGTTCTTATCTCTGACAGAGCTATGCTGTGATTCTGTTATTAGGTACAGGCTTCAGAAAATTATACCCAAGCAGATTTCAAACAAATATCTTGCCTGTTCCTACACACAGACCCCCGAGCCTGGCTGATATTTCTTTAGCACTGATGAGCAGGGATGGAACTGTATGTAAAACAAGACAAGAGAAGAGCCTATTGAAAATTAAATGTTAGAATTGATTAGATTACAGATATGTTTTCAGGCTTATTTTTTTTGCATCGATTATGAAGTTGTTAACATAGAACATGTGGCAGATATTATTATAGTGATGGCAATGTTGAAGAGAGAAACAAGATTGTAACAAGAGAGCCTGAAAAATACAGAAAATAAAACATCTCATACATCCAGATTGTTGCAGGTTGTCATATCTTATAGAGGTTTGTTCTGAATATTTTATTGATTATGAAGAAACACAGCAATGTTAGATGGGGCAGGTTTTAAAATAAAGTGCAGTAATAATTTTATACTCAATGACAGTGCAGTAATAATACATACTCAATGTCCCTATCTCTGACAGAGCTATGCTGTGATGGGTACAGGCTTCAAAAAATTATGCCCAAGCAGATATCTTGCCTGTTCTTACACACAGACCCGAGCCTGGAAGATATTTCTACAGCACTGATGGGCAGGGATTTGGAACTGCATGTGAAACAAAACAGGAGAAGAGCCTATTAAAAATTAAACTTGTTAGAATTGATTACTGAAAAGAATAATTATTAATTATTGATTACAGATATTACTCAATGTCCCTATCTCTGACAGAGCTTTGCTGTGATGGGTACAGGCTTCAGAAAATTATACCCAAGCAGATTTCACATATATTATGCCTGTTCCTGCTTACAGACCCGAGCCTGGCTGCAGCACTGATGGGCAGGGATTTGGAACTGCATGTGAAACAAGACAGGAAATTTGTTACACTCTGACAGAGCTGTGCTGTGATTAGGTACAGGCTTCAGAAAATTATACCCAAGCAGATTTCAAACAAATGTCTTGCCTCTTCCTGCATACAGACCCGAGCCTGGCTGATATTTCTACAGCACTGATGATGGGTAGGGATTTGGAACTGCATGAGACAGGAAATTTGTTACACTGATGAGAAGAACCTATTAAAATTAAACTTGTTAGAATTGATTACTGACAAGAATAATTATTAATTATTACTCAATGTCCCTATCTCTGACAGAGCTATGCTGTGATGGGTACAGGCTTCAGAAAGTTATACCCAAGCAGATTTCAAACAAATATCTTGCCTCTTCCTGCATACAGACCCAAGCCTGGCTGCAGCACTAATAAGCAGGGATTTGCATGTGAAACAAGACAGGAAATTTGTTACACTGATGAGAAGAGAATTAAACTTGTTAGAATTGATTACTGACAATATTGATTACAGATTTTATACTCAATGTCCCTATATCTGACAGAGCTGTGCTGTGATTAGGTACAGGCTTCAGAAAGTTATACCCAAGCAGATTTCAAACAAATATCTTGCCTCTTCCTACATACAGACCCGAGCCTGGATGATATTTCTACAGCACTGATGGGGCAGGGATTTGGAACTGCATGTGAAACAAGACAGGAAATTTGTTACACTGATGAGAAGATCCTATTAAAAATTATACTTGTTAGAATTGATTACTGACTTATTGATTACAGATTTTATACTCAATGTCCCTATCCTCTGACAGAGCTATGCTGTGATGAGGTACAGGCTTCAAAAAATTATACCCAAGCAGATTTCAACTATGCCTCTTCCTACATACAGACCCGAGCCTGGCTACAGCACTGCTATGCAGGGATTTGGAACTGCATAAGACAGGAAATGTGTTACACTGATGAGAAGAGCCTATTGAAAATTAAACTTGTTAGAAATGATTACTGAATTATTAATTACAGATATTACTCATTGTCCCTATCTCTGACAGAGCTGTGCTGTGATTAGGTACAGGCTTCAAAACAGATTTCAAACAAATATCTTGCCTCTTCCTGCACACAGACCCGAGCCTGGCTGATATTCCTACAGCACTGATGGGCAGGGATTTGTAAATGTGAAACAAGACAGGAAATGTGTTACACTGATGAGAAGAGAATTAAATTACACTTGCAGCAAATATTTATTTACCTTGATTGCTGTCTCTGCTGAAATAATCAGGGCTGCCTGCTGCGTGTTGATTCCCAACTGCCAGATTCCTGTGCCTGAAATCACACTGAGAGGCTGGACGAAACTCTCCCACAGTTGCATATGTTATGCAAATTATTCTGCCCCAGTGCCTCAACAATACAATCATAAGTGCAATCTCTAAATTTTTGCCTTATAAAATACATGACAAGCTCATTCAAATATATATAGTTGGAATTTGATACAAACTCTGGATTGAAATCTTCACCACTGTACAAATTCCCATTATCAGTTGTAACAAATTCAATCTTCTTATTTTTAGATATCTTGTTAATAATTTTATTTGAATATTTATAATGTCTCCAATTTGAACTCTGAGATGCAATCATGCACATCCTATACTCTAAACAATGCTCATAGCAATTGTTGAACCAATAATTGTCAAACAATTTCAACCTTAAATCATAATGGCACCTGTCTGTATAAAAATTAACAAACAATCCAACAATTCTCTTGTACTTGTTGTATACAAGCCTTTCAAACTCACTGATAAAATTGAGATACAGGCATTGGAATGGCCTGTCACTGGCAAGCACCCACTGCATTTCAGTTTCATTCTGCACAGCAAACAGGTCATACTCGGACAGGCCAAAGAATCTAAGCTTTAAATCATCAACAAGTGACTTAGATTTTATGTATTTTGAAATACATCTTCTCTCAAAAAATCCTGTGTCAAGATTATCCATGCAATTAGATATGATACACACTGCCTTCTATAAGTTATTTGCTTGCTGCTGCTGCTGCCTTGTATTCCTCAGAAACTGCTTATGTGCTCAGAACTTGTTGTTCCTGTTAAACAAAAATAAATATTAGAATTTTGTTATGTTTATTATATAAACTTTCTTGGGGTTCAAATCAAAATTCTATGCTTAATAAAAAAATATCAGTTGGGTTCAGCAGTGTGTTTTGTATATTTAGTGTGTGTGTGTGTGTATATGTGTTAATATTTTTTGGCTTTGGTATTTATATAAAATTTCTTGGGGTTCAAATCAAAACTCTATACTTAATAAAAAATATCAGTTGGGTTCAACAATGTGCTTTGTGTGTGTGTGTGTGTGTGTGTGTGTGTGTGTGTGTTAATACGTTTGGCCTAGTTTTAAGTGTAGCCAAAAAAAATATCAAGAGGGGCATATTTTTAACAAATTTATGGACAACAATCTGACTGAAGTGCCTTTTGTAAGTGTGGACAAATCAATCTGAGGGGGTCATCATTTCACAGGAAATTCCCGAGGGCATTTTTACAAAAATCTTGGATTAGACAGGGTTCCACACTTGAGCAAAAAGCTCATATGGGCATGTTGAGCAAGTTTTAAGTGTAGGCAAATCTGCCTGAGGGGGGTTCATACTTTCTCGTCCTGGTTATACCACAAAACACACTACTGTGAAGTTATTTGAAGGGCTCGGGTGTAAAACGTGGTAAGTGACATTTGGGACATTTTTGAGTTATAAAGTAAAATGTATCATCCTTCAATTTTCGAGTGAAATTTCCTTGTCATATAATTTGCATTGGGCTCGGTGAAGCCTTGTGAAATTCGTAAACACAACACGAAAACAATTTATCTACATTATAGCTTCAAATAACCTTTTTTCTTAATGAACTCATGGTTTGTTTTTCTTGCAATCATTTATTATTTCAATATTCACCTATTCTGGTAACTATGTAGGTAATGTTAAGGGTTAGGTGATGGAGTAGCACATTACTAAACCGTTCCGCACTAACGAAAGGAATTATTATTGTTGTTATTAAATCCACTGTAAAATGGATTTTTAATTTTCTAACACTGTTTCCTCTCACTATATTTAACATGTTGATCCATGTTTTCATCGGAGCGGTAGGAAAAACTGGTCGTGATACTAAAATTAGGAACCAGTTTCCAGTAGATTTAATTGAAGAGGTACTAGAGAGAAGAACATAAGGATGGTATGGTCTTGTTACTACAAGAGCATTCCCTGACATTAGCTACGAGACTCGGCGGCAGCGACCCGGCGTCAGCGCTTGTCTTTCCCGATGAACGGGTCCGCGACAGTCGCACGCTACAGTATGTTTCTTTCGCTCTCCCTGCCTTCGCTCTCTTTCCCTTTCTGTTGACCTTGAAGACTGACGCCAGTATAATCCTCCCTCGGAAGTTGTGTTGTGTCGGGTCCGTGTGTTGAAGATTGTGGCTTAATATGGCACCACAAAAGTTTACATTCAACAAAGGATTTATCTTGTCGAGTGTTACTTCGGAAAGAAGAATTGTGGAGAAGTGTGAAGACGTTTTGCAACGAAATTTCCTGGTGTTCCCGTTCCACATAGGACCACTATATTAAACCTCGTAAAAAAGTTTAGGGTAACAAGGTCAGTTCTGAATAAAAGTGGAAAGAAAAATGGGGAAATCTAAAAAATAAAATATACAAAGACAATCCGCACACCATCCGTGAGTTAAAAGAGAGTATTATACGAGAAATCGGGAGAATTACAGTAGACGAATTTGCACGTGCAAATGCCAATTTCCTTCGGAGATGCCAGGATTGTGTTGCAGCAGAGGGACATCATTTTCTACACCTTCAGTAGTCAAGGTTAGTACACAATATGAGAACTGTAATTTTAATAGCCGACTCTAGCGACTGTCGCGGACCCGTTCACCGGGAAAGACAAGCGCTGATGCCGGGCCGCTTGCCGCCGAGTCTCGTAGCTAATGTCAGGGAATGCTCTGTATAATCAAGGGAGGAGAAAACCAGAGTAAATACTGATAGCGAGGCAAGAAGGCAGGAGAGGAAGCAGGCCGGGGGGTCTCACCCCTCATGAGCAACCGCCATCTAAAGGCAAAAAAGTGGGGGTCCTGTAGAAGCCCTGAAAATTAATATCTCGGTAAATTTCAACTTACAGGGTGCGGCAGAAATATTGAGACGGTTTAAATATCGCGCCACCAGAATCTCCCGACAGATGGCGCGCAAGTTCGTGTGCCGTTGTGTGCACAAGTTAATAGCCTTCAGTAGCAATGGAGCGTTGGTTGAGTGAGCATCGTGATTCGCAGTGGAATGTTACTTTAATGGATTCTGCCACTATAACGCCACGTAGATTCAGGCGCCACTTCAGCATTGGGAGAAATTGGAAAGTGCCGACGCGACAGACCATTCTGAATTGGGTAAGAAAATTCAAAACGATTACATGAACCACAAGCAAGAAGAAAGAGCCCAGGACGTCCACGAATCATGCCAACTCCGGAAGCTGGGGGAGTCAGGAAAGCTTTGCTGCACAAAGGATTGTTCGAGGGAGAATGTTATCCATCTGACTGACATTATTTTCAAGACATATGCATCACATATGCTTTTGCATGTACTTTCCAGTCATGAAAGTGTTTTCATCGTTATTCTGAAGTGTAATATAGATTTTGCAATTTAAATAGTCTTAATATTTCTGCCGTACCCTGTATTATACAAGATGTTTAATCATGCTAAGGAAGTAAAATTAATTATCACGTATCTAAATTAGATATTTGTAGGATTTCGGGGGTGGCTTTAGCCCCCTTGGCCTTCTCTCTGGCTACGTGCCTGAGAGGAAGGGTAAGACCTAGAATAGAAAGGGACAATATCTGTCAGAAACGGTTATAAAAAGAGGGAAGACCGTATTGTAAGTTAAGAGAATGGCTTAAGTAGAAAGATGGCTGAAGGACCCCCTAACAGCACAAATGGAAAGAAACAGTAAGTAAATATTTAACTATTATTATCCACTAAGATATCTGAACTAAAATGACAAGTACAAACATCTTATTATTGCTGATAGATTACTTAGTGTTGCTCATTTGTTCTCTTACAGTGAAGATGGATGAACGAAGTAGAAAAGAAAGGAATAAGGTATAATTGGCGTAAACTACGGAGGGGTATCGATAAGATGGTTGAACACGATATTCGAACCTCTCAAGCTCATACATGGGGCCCTATGCGGTATTTGAACCTATACTCATTGACACAACAAGAGGCGGTTGGTGTGATTTGCGCTGTTGCCACATTGCCGTGCCTATAATTGGTTTTGTTCAAATGTTTTTCGCCCATTAGGTATATTGGGTATGTACAAGAGTTTCTATTTGGTGAAAGGTATCAGGGTATATTTCTCTTTGGAAGCAAGGTTGACGCTTGTACAGCGCCGCTACTAGCGAATTTATTTTGGGGTGAAGACAAGGTGGATATATTTTCAGGTGGGCTGCCTTTTGGTGGACTTGACTACTGAAATTATTTTCATCTTCTTGTGTTTTAAAAAATCTCATTAGTTCTCTCATTACGTTTCTTTCTCTCTGTTTCTTACCTTCATTTATTTCCATTTCTTCCTCTTTCTTTCTTTATAATCTGATTTTCTAGCCTTATTTCTTCTCTGTTTCTTACTTTTATTCTTTTCTCGTCTCTTTCCCTCTTTTATATTGTATCATTTTATTTTCCTTTGTTCCTCAGCTTCTTATCTTTTATTTCTTTTAATTTCGTCCTCTTGCTTGGCTCAGTCTGTAACGCGTCTGACTACCACGCTCAAGGTCCCGGGTTCGATCCCCGGCCGGTTCAAATCCGGGAACTTTTCTAACGTTGGAAGCGGCCCCGGCGCCCACCCAGCGTCGAATAACATGGGTACCTGGGGGAAACCCTGGGGGGTAAAGGCAGTCACGACCGGATCAAAAAAGTGTGCGGCGTAACGCACACCCCCTATACGCCTTCATGGCGTGTGCTAAGCACAGGGGAGCACTTTATATTTTACCTCTTTCGTTCTGTTTTTGTATGCTGCCCTGTTGTACCAAAATATGATCGGCACTGTGGACCAAATGTGTATGTCTGTTGGACTGAGCTGAGTCTGTCTAATTTTGCAAGATGCACGCGAAAGTATTACTTACTGCGCGTCGAGTACAAACCCTTGCATCTGGAGTGGAGGACCATATGTTGTGTTCCAGTGGGTTGATTCAACTCGGATGTTTGCGGAATAACACTCACTGATAAGAAACGATGATATATTGATTAAAAACAAAAGATTACATGTTTATACAAACTTACTGTAATGCAGAGTGGTGGGCGAAATGAAGCGCTGCTTATGCTCCGCCATCTTGTCTCTGCGCACTGACTGAGCGTCACTCTTCTGGGTTCGAGAGTATGCATTGGCAATGCAAAACTGAATTCCCCTGACATCTATTGATAAAAATGACAAACATATTAATTGTGATCTGAGACACTTTCTTTAGTCTGATTTTCTAGTCTTATTTCTTTCCCTTCTCCGTTTCTTAATCTCTTTTTCTTGTAAAAAAAAGTAAAGTGTTCCCCTCTGCTTAGCACCACGCCATAAAGGCGTATAGGGGTGTGGGGGTAACACCCCACACTTTCTTGATCCGGTCGTGAGTGGGGGTGATGTGATCAGCATCACGTCCCTGACCGCCTTTACCCCCCCTTCCCCCAGGGTTTCCCCCAGGTACCCATGTCATTTTATTATTTTTTCTTGTTTCTTTCCTTTTTTCCCTAGTTTCAAATATTTTATTTATTTTCATTTCGTCCTCTTTCTTTATTTTTAATCTGTTTTTTTAGCTTTCTTTCTTCATTTCTCTCTGTTTCTTATTCTCCCTTCTTCCTTCCTTTCCATTTCGCCTTTTTTCCTTCCTTCAACACCATCTTACTTTATTTCTTCTCTGTTTCTCATGTTTATTATTCTCTTTCTCCTTCTTTTTCTTTATTATTTTTTGCTCCTCTCTCTCTTCCTTTCTTCTTCAGTGTATTTTATTTTTTTCCATTTCTTCCTCTATTTTCTGTTTAATCTGTTTTACTATATTCCATTGGGCTTGGCTCACCTTACCTTTTCCCTCCGAGGCAACGGCGCCTTTCACACAATGTTACTGCCATAGGATAAATATTTTTATGTTCGTTCTATAATCAAGTATACATAATGCTACTTTTTTATAAATCTAGTTCTTGGAAAGTGGTTTGGCAATACTGAGTCACTTGGTGGTCTGTGTAAATCATAGACTAATCCAGCATAATTTCGCAAAGAGGATATTCTTCAGTTCGTCCTAACGGCCGTCACGCTGCTACCCTGGTCACCTTCGTTAGGAAGGATAATAAGGATAATATATGGTTCCGCCGCCGAACTATCCGTTTGCTACCACCGAATAGACTAGTGTGAAATAATTTGCTTCCTCTGATTCAATTTTCTTGGAGTGATTTACGATCGATTTCGTGAGGGAATGGTTTATTTTAATCAGCTGGTCATCGATGTGGTCTCTCTGTCAAGTAATCACGTCTAACTTGATCAAACATGCTGCTACAGTTATGATTTACTTTTGCTATGCGTCTCGGGCAAGGCTCAAGCGAATCAACCACCGTCAGGCGCAACCAGTTAAAAATGTATACATTACTCATTTAGTACCAAGCATTGTATAGAAACAATTGAATGGGTGAGAGGAGGAAGTAACAGGTTTCACTGAGTGTAACTTTTGGGAAATGAACGAAATAGTTCTGGGCAGGCCCGTACCCAGGGGGGGGGGGGCAAGGCGGTCATGCTTTCCCTCGAACCATGTCATATTTTGATGCAAACCTACAAAAATAACATGGACAATTTTTAAGATTTTGCAAGAACTTAGATTTTCTTCTTGCACAGGGTGTACCAAAAGTTCCATTGCCCCCTCTTTGAATTGTAGACAAACCTGCAAAATGTTATTTTAACAGCATGCGTATGATGAGAGGATAGTATACCATTAAATCAGACCAATGGCCACCATTTACTCTGTGCGCACACCGCCATTTTCATGGCACAGTATTATTCGCCTCCAGGTGCGATTTGAAATCCTCCGTAACTTGGCTGGCGTGAAGGAAGCAAACGCACTGCGAACAGCTTCTTGAAGTTCCTCAGTTGTCCGATAACCATTATGGGCGACTTTCTGTTTGATGTGCCCCCATAGCGCATTATCACAAGATGTCAGATTTGGACTTCGGGGTGGCCATTTTAAAGGTGCTGGTAAATTTGGCGATCCTCGTCCAATCCGTTTGTCTCTGAACATATCATTGAGGAATTCTCTTAAAATGGCCACCCCGAAATCCAGATCTGACATCTTATGTTACGGAGGATTTCACATCGCAAATGGAGGCGAATAATACTGTGCCATGAAAATGGCAGTGCGCACGCAGATCCTCTGGAGTAAATAGTGGTCATTGGTCTGATTTAATGGTATACCATCCTCTCATCATACGCATGCTGTTAAAATAGCATTCTGCATGTTTGTATACAATTCAAGGAGGGGGTAATGGAACTTTTTGTACACCCTGTATAAATGAATGGGTTGTCTCTGGAGAGAGACAGACTCCAGAAGTCTGCAGTCTACTATATTTAGTAATTTTAGTTTTATAACCATTTATGGTCAGGACAGTTCACCATATTAACTCCCTGTTTTGACTTTTTCGAACTGCAGTCTTGATGAGCAAATGTCATCTTTTTGTGGTTAATTCACATTGAGACATGTCCTTCATTATAAGGATAATTCCATAGCGTTGGTAGTCACATTCAGGGTGGAGGAAAGGGGATCGCCCACCTTCCAATCAACAATCTTGTTCTATTAAAATGTTTCCCTCACTAATATTTTCCGAGGGTAAGAGTTTGTGTTATAACAACAAAGATAAGCAATTAGTTTGGACTTCAAACATACTTTACTACGAATAATATCATAAACACATACAAAGATGGAATAACAAAGAATGGTGTCATCCTGTGTGTGAATGTTGCATACATTTCTTGTTCTATCTCTCTCTCTCTCTCTCTCTCTCTCTCTCTCTCTCTCTCTCTCTTTCTCTCTCTCTCTCTCTTTCTCTCTCTTTCTCTTTCTCTCTCTCTCTCTCTCTCTTTAGGTCTGGTGACAGCATGGTGTAGAAACGTACTTCTACAGTCATAGATAAGATTTTATAAGATTTTAAACGGAAAAGAGTAAGTACATAAAATTTCTACAATGTCTAAGTAGCTACATCTAGGTAGGGGGTGCGAGAATCATTCTCGTCCTGGGCGCTGAAATCTCTAGCTACAACTCTGATAAGAAAATATTTCCTTTCGAGAGACCATTAATAGATTTACACTATTATAAAAACATAACACAATAAAAGTATGAAAATTTAATTATCATTTTTAATAAAAAGCAATAATTAAATAATATCCAACACTTATTAAAAACATTTCACCTTTCTTCTAATTTCTTGACATTTTGAACCAGTCGCTAGAGAAATTAATTTGCTAGTTTATAAATGTAGCAAATTAATTTGTATGTTCCCCCCCCTTAAAAAAATTCTAGGCCTGGTTCTGGGACTCAAGGTACTTTATTAATTTAAAAACTTTCTATTGTGAAATTATAATACAAAGCTCTGACGTAAAGCTTCATACGTAAATAGACACAGTTATAAACATCGTTGAATGTTTACCTTTTGGTTCTCACTTGAACGTAGTAGCAAACAAGAAATGCAGTTTTTAAATATTACAGCCAAGTTATTAGTTGATATAAGATTACTATGAGTGCAAGATAAGTGGTCTTGCCAAACTTTAAGGAACACGACATTTATTTTAAATACGGATGAAGCTCCAACATGAACATTACTTTGAACAGTGTTCTATGTACAGCTCTGCTATATTTTTTTCAGTTCAAGCACATCCACCCAGCTCCGAGCTTGCCTCTTCCTCATTCCCACCCCCATGCACTCCCCGTGCAGCACCCAATGAACAGGCGTGTGTTTGGTTGTGTTTGGAGAGGAACAGGTGACTGCGTGGGGAGACGATGCCGTGACCTTAAAGCGCAGTTTGGAAATGAAAGCAGTATAGTTGACTTGAAAACAACCCCACTTATTCAGATCACTGTTTTGTATTGCAGCAAGATGGAGCTCCTCCACATAATGGACGATGTTCGATTTTTTTCAGATGACTCATTTGAAGAGTGAACGCCGTGGTACCAATGATTGGCCTACGCGTAATTGTGATTTGACACCATGCGATTTTGCTTTGTGGGGAATTGTTAAGGATATGGTATACTCATCAACACCGGCAGATTTGCATGCACTGAAAGACATGCGTTTCATGTCATCAACAATGATACAAGTTTACTGCATTGTATTTGCAATTCTGTTGTTGACCGTTGCACACAATGTATTGCAAACAATGGAGGACACTTTGAACAAAACCTCTGAAACTGGGATTTTGTGTATCTACTTGTATGTATTTTGTATGTATACTTGAATTTGTGTATGGGTAAACCCTGTATATTGATAATTTGGAAACTGAGTTGCTGTTAAAAGTTAATTGCAACTTTTTGCTTATGTAATGGAAAAAGAACTTGAATTTAAGCTACTAGTCTCCAGAAATGTGCTTGTCTTCGGTACAAATTTTCATGACGTGTTTCCGATAATCTGGGCTTAATTGTTGTAAAGAATGATAATTACTTAACATATGTTAGAGCCTATTTAAAATATATGTTCACGGTTATATTGATTTGTGGCTTTATTAATGAGAAATGAGAAGTACATTTCGTAACTATTAAATACTATACATTTGTTTTGCATTCGCGTATGTGTTCATTCCTTAATCTTCAAACTACGGTTTGTTCATAACAGAACAAGGAGCTTTTTCTCATAGTATGTGACATTAGCAATTAGTGAAGTTTAATTCCATTCTGACTATATTTGAGGAACAGTTTCTCGCTGAAAAAATCACACATTATAAATTATTATTTTTTCCTCCCAAAGTGTCAGCAGCAAGCGCGCAATATTTGACACGTGCATAAAGCAATATGCATGTACAGTGCCATTTTGAACCCGTTACCTACGTGGGAGGCGGGGGGGACTGACAGATTTCCAATTCCGTATAAAAAATATGATTTTTAAAATTTCTTCTGCTTCGTTTGATTCCCAGTGTGGGTGATCCGAGACTCACCCAGCCTCAAATTAATGGGTACCTGGGGGCAACCCTGGGGATAAAGGTGGCCGGAGCGTGGTGTAGATCGCATCACCTCTAAAATGGCCGAGATCGAGAATATGTAGTACCCTATCCCTACATCCCCTAAATGTGCCTCCATGGCATGGTGCTATATGCACGGGGAACTTTACCTCTGCCAAGTGTAAATTTCTCAGTCGCATACTCTGACCTTCTTTGCTCTTGAAGGATAGCCTTGAATAAGTCCACGAGTCCATAAGTCCGGGATTAGTCCGGACAGTCCTGTTTTTTTAGTGCTGTCCGGGGTGATGAGAATCTAAACGTGAAAATAGCTACCGGTATTGAATATTCACGACCAGAATTTATGACCGGCAAGGATCGATCGATTATAAGTATCGATTATACCTTTTCTTACTTCGAGATATCGACTTCCGAGCGTTTCCGTTTCCGTACTTCCGTGAGCGTCTTGGTCTTGCAAGCGTGCGAAGTAACTCGTCTACATGTTTTTGATACAAGGAACATCTGCTCCAGTTGAGAGAGTATTTTCAATTATGGTCAATATTTGGTCTACAGAAAGAGGTAGACTTCTAGTATCCTCTGTTAAACATCTGTTGAATTTCAAAATGAATTCAGAAATTTCATGTTGTGAATTTTATGATGTTATTAAAACAAACAAGCCATTTCTGAAAAAAAGTCATGTCTAGTGAAAAGTTCAACTGAGTCAACTAAACATCAGAAAATGTATTATTCAATTAAAGATTTGAAAATTAATTGATTGATTTTAGATAATAATGTTAATATTTTGTTTTCCTGTACAATTTATAGTTTAATATTCCAATAAAATGTTAAGGCTTTTAAGTAATTTCAATTTATTTTGGTAAAAAAAACATGAAATTCAGCAGCAACGAGTTGATCGCGAATATGTCCTGGGTTGGACCCAAAAAAATATGGTAAGCCTAGCCTTGAATGGCACCAAAGGCTTCTGCCACCCTAGTCTACCCCTCGCTACGGGTCTGCTGAAACCAACTTATGCATTTGACTGTACAACGCCATCCTGCTGCTTTATAGAGATACGCTCCGCTCAGCACAGTCCCGTTGCAAGTCCTTCTAGTTAGGACTATCCCCCCTCACTCCCCCTTGCGGAGATTTAATAAGTTTCTTAATGCGAGTCAACGGAATACCCTAACCCAAGTTTTACTCTTCCAGCAGTGAGGCTAATACGAAAGGGAGAAGGAGGTTATGCTTTCGATCACAGCAAAGGTGGCAGGGGGCATCCACCCACCCCCCTCCTCCCCACCACGTGCCAACGCAACCGTGATTAACACGCATGTACACTCTTACACAATTAGACACACAAGAAGTGGCTGACCCTCACACATGTGAGTACACGTGTGGCGATGCACGAAACGCCAATAAAAGAGCCATTCTGCCTCCTCTGCTAATTACGTGCTTTATCATAGGCCTCGGGTCATCCAAGCCACTCCTACTGTGGATCCTAGATCAATCTATCTTGGTCGTAATCCATTATACCCCGGCTCACACCACACTGGTTTCTATTTGTTCGGAAAGTTACATTCACAATTAGTTCCTGCAAATTTCACACAATCAATGATCATTAATTGTAATCAAATAAATACATCAAGACTTACATGTGTTTTATTTATTGCTTTAGGAGAAATATTAACAAATGAACATGATATTAAGTGATAGAAGTTAAGAAAAAGATAAAGGACTTTAGAAGATATACTGTGAACAAGTCTAGTTGGAGATAGATTGTGTTTTGTCTTTGTTGAATGTCTTTCATGTAATTTTTATAACATGAAGTTATAAGTTAAATAAATGTTGTTTTTTTTCTGTGAACGTTTTGCCTAATTGAAGATTATTACATTAAGGAGTTAATAAAAAGCGGTCTTCATTATAGGAAATGCCATGGCCGTAGGCAGGAAAAAATTTCGGGGAGGGGGGTTCATTCATAATTATTCCAAGGGCGTCGCCAAAAATTTGAATAATAGAAATAATAATAATAATTGTACAATAATAATTAAAATTTCATAATAATAAAACAATTTTATTCCATAATAATAATACTAATAATTATTATTATTATATTATTGTTATATCCTTGAGGGGGCTTACTCAATCCAGCAGATGAGTGAATATCCAGCATAAGTTTCTTTTTTTTTTTTTTTTACGTTTCATACAGTGTGTACTGTAATGCACAATTATTTTACTTCGTCATTAAACTTTAGATACCTTCAAGAAAAAAAAACTTTAAAAAGTTAGATGGAAATTTTAGTCATAAAGTTTTTGTTGTTTGACTTTAAAATTAATTTTTTGGAATTTTGAAAAGTGTGGAACCAGTTATTCTCTTTAAGAGCTTAGCCTGGTGCATGGATTGTAACCTCAATCACGAACGTAAGGTGCTACGAATCTGGAGGCACTAGGTTTGAACTCCTATCAAGGGGGATTTATTTTCGACTTTATCGGACGGGGAATTTAAAAGCTGGAAAGGGAATTTTGGGACAATCATAAGGGAATCTTCAGTCTATATTCCTTGTGATGCAGGAACAACACTGGAAAGATGACAGCAGAAGTGATAATGGAAGGGTCGCGGGTGGGCTGCGATTCCGAGAATAAATCCTGTTTCACTTAACTTTCAGAATTCGAAATGTATGAAAATTGTAGCTCGATCGTTTCAACATTGTCTCCTTGTATTTTTGTGATGCTTCGAAAAAAAAAAATGTTACAGATTTTGGTTTCTGAACATCCATTAATGCAACATGTCAGAAGTTTCGGGGGGGGCTTGAACCCTAGAAACTCCCCCTCTAAATACGGCCATGGGAAATGCGTGTTACTTTGTTCTTCATAAACTTTAATCTTATCTTATAATATCTTAGAAACTAAAAGTTAAAATATACAAGACAGCAAGTTTGCCTGTGGTATGGATGTGAAACTTTGTCCGATACATAAAAAGAGGAAAATAAATTATGAGTATTTAAACATAAAATACTTAGAAGAATATTTGGGACTAAATGGGATGAGGAGACAGGTGAGTGGAGAAGGTTACATAATTTAGAGCTACATAATTTGTATTCATGTCCAGATATTATTAGAATAATTAAATCAAGAAGACTTAGGTAGGCAGGCCATGTGGCACGAATGGGAGAGGAAAGAAGTAGACATGGCTAAATCTATTCTTTTAAAAAAATGGAGAAATTGTTAAACTTCTCTCTCTCTCTCTCTCTACTTGACTTAGTTTCCATCCACCCTGCCAGTTTGAACACAGAAACACTCTGTATGCAGATACATATTGCACTATACATTGAAAACATATGGAAAATGCAGAGACGCCCTTCATATATTCACAATCTGGGTGGTGTGTGTGTGGTTATGCCCATGCACACACATGACACATGTACCGGGTGGTCAGAATTAAAGTTGCCCAACTCAGAGTCCTCTGTAGCCTGTTGGAGGCATCGTAGAACTCGGAAATTTGGTGAATCCACTATGCAGACCATGGGGAAGAGGATGACGATAAAAAAGAACAGTTCAATTTTCCGCCACCAGGTTGAAATGTGGCGCTGTACTTCCATGATGGGTTGTACAAATAATCACGTTAAGTGATTTAGCTCAGTTATTAATTAGAAAGACATTTGTTAGTGGCTGGAAGTTGCGAGAAAATAATCTCTCGTTTGTTGCAAGATTGCAAGGTAAAGGCAAATCCATAACCAATTGGAGCAGTTTACGTCATTATTACAACCCATCATGGAAGTACAGCGCCACATTTCAACCTGGTGGCCGAATATTGTAGTGGATTCACCTAATTTCAGAGTTCTGTGATGCCTCAAACAGGCTACAAAGGGCTCTGAGTTGGGTAACTTTAATTCTATCCATCCGGTAGTTGCAAGTGTAACAGAGAAACATGGTTTAAGAAATAGTTAAATATTCTAAATATACAAACCTCCTCTAATTTCTATACTTTGCATCACAAACTTCCAAGGGGGTTTCAGCCATATGAGGTGGATTCCTGGCGCCCCCTCCTTTCATTTCTACCCTCACACCTCCCTAACTATCCACCCTGGTCCCTCTACTTACCACCACCCCTCAATAGAAAAGCACGACCATGTTATATATTCACTGTTTTAGCAAGGATAAATAATAGCTTGAAGTGCTGCTAAAAACACGTTTATTTTAGGTAAGTATTTACTTATTACCTACATAATGATGCCAAATTAACAGTAATCTCTAGCTTCAATTGTTACATGATTTTTCAATGCAGTTATTAAAATATATAGCATCAACTTCAATTAATTTTTGTTTACACAAATTAAAGTATTTAAAACTCCACGCTTGTGCAATCAGAAAAGACATTTTGGTGCTATTCTTAACATTGGAGGGACAAAATAATTCTCTGGCGCCCTCTGGTACTGTGGGGAAATTGCCTTCCACCCCAAAGTTGACGCATATGATTCTATTGTAAAAATTGTCCATATAACTCTGTTGAGGAATCAGGAATTCCGCGGCACTCCATTTTATTATTAGAAATCCCAGTTCTTTCTTGGAAAACATTAAGTTATTTTGACCTTGTTTTTTCTTACAATTAAAACTTCCATGAAACGTTAACAAAACATTCTGCAACACAGTACGCATCCATTTTACCACCATCACGCCATATTTGTTAATCAATTAGACCAAACAGGAAATCATAATGTTTTTTGTTTCATTCTTCTCGGAATGTACATTAACGTGTAAGTACCATAAAAAGTTGTAGCGTCCACTATGTTTTTTTTAAAAAATGTATGAAGACATTTGCCAGTCTCTGTGTGCGTTTGTGTGCGTGAATGCGTGTAAAACAACTTTTACCAGGGCCGCCTCTAGGGGTGTGGGACGCATGCCACAGGGTGTCGCGCTCTCGATGTATCCCTAGGGAACATAAATATTGAATCAGAATTATAAAGAAAAAAGGCAGAAAAGTGCTTTTGAAAAATCGTTACTACACTGTTCAACAATGCATGAACTGAGTTAATTTTTTTAGATTAATTCTGTCGGATTCTCTGTCATTATTCTGTTTCTGTTACTGAGGGCTGAGGGTGCTACAGCCCCTCCAGAAATTTTGAGAAAATAAAAATTTTGAAACGAAACCAAGAAACAAGTGTTATAACTGAAACTCTTCCTCAAAATAACCCCTGATTTCATTTCTTGTCTTTGAGGAACCTTTAAGATGAGGTTAAAAATAATAATTGTATAATATATTTTATACAGTATAACCTTGTTAATTCAGACTAATGGGGAGGGGGATAAGGTGACCGGTTAAACGAAAGTCCGGATTAACTGAAATAACCTAAAAGAACAGCAGAAAGTGCATTAAAACTCCGTTTATAGCAGCAAAACACGTTTATTATGGTGTAATTAAAGGGCATAGGCACTATACAGTACATAAGAAAGTCTGTGAGAAACTCAATTTCATCAGTGGTTGACAGCCTTTTCTTTGGGAAGTTTTCTTGTTGATTTCTAGCCACATTCAAAATCTTGCATTCCGCCTTTATTTTTGCCTGCCAGGATTAACGGATTAACGAGTCTGGATTAACGGATTTAAAAAGATTCTGCAAACGCCAGTGGTTTCCGTAAAGTAGTGACGTTATGTTATCTGGCTGCAAAAATATGTCAGTGGCAACTGAGTATGCTATGCTGTTCATGGCTACAAACAGACATGAAGAAATATGTGTTTTGAGAGCTTGTAAAGCCAAAACAAATTTTCAACTAGCAAAGAAACGTTAGGAGTCTGAAGGGGGTTAGAACGGGTCGGTGGACCAACTGGAAATTAACATCGTTAATTTAAAGATACAAGAATGCAGAAAATGTGTTACTGTTAAGAACAGAAAAAAAGTTCATTTAGTTAGCATTTGAACACAATAATCAAAGTAAAAATGCATTGGATCGAACACATTGAGTGAAAAATACAGGAACAAGGTTCTATTCTACCATTTCATCCAAAGAAGAAATGGTTCCACAGTTTTCAAAATTCTAATAATTACAGTTGTAGGTGAGAGGTCACACAACAAACTTTATGAAAAACAATTCCCTTAACATTTCAAGCCCTTTCTTAAACGAGACGTGCAAAAGTTAATATCAAAATGCATTACAGATACTACTGCATAAAATTCAAAATAAATAATGGAAAATAGTTGTGCTCGTATTCACTCGTTTGGTGGATCAAGTCTACACATTTAGATAATAATAATAATAATAATTATTCTAAAGGTCCCGGGTTCGATCCCCGGCCGGTTCAAATCCGGGAACTTTTCTAACGATGGAAGCGGCCCCGGCGCCCACCCAGCGTCGAATAACATGGGTACCTGGGGGAAACTCTGGGGGGTAAAGGCGGTCAGGGGCGTGATGCTGATCACATCACCCCCACTCACGACCGGATCAAGAAAGTGTGGGGCGTTACCCCCACACCCCCTATACGCCTTCATGGCGTCGTGCTATGCACAGGGGAACACTTTACTTTTACTTTTTTATTATTATTATACAATTATATAATAGTAATAATTATTATTATTTCGAATAAAATTTATTTTTGTTAGTTTATAATATTTATTATTGTATAATAACATTTATAACCGTGGTAACAATACTTATTTTATTCTACTATTCAACTTTTATCATTTGCGTGACCCTCCCCTTACAAAAATTTCTGGCGACGCCCATGCTGTCCATATACTATTTAGTATCAACATATGCGCACGCACGGGGGCCAGACTTGCCTTGGTACGCCGTCATGAGTCCTCAAAAAATTTAAAATGTAGAAACTACTATTAATATTATATAGGGTAAGCACACCAGTTATTGGCATTTTAAGAGGAACTAGTTGGAAAAAAATTAATTACACATATTGTATCAGGACATTTTATGGGTTTCTGTATTTTATAAACTTTGACATCTGTTCTGAAGTGAAATCGATTGAGACATAATAAAAACAGAAATCAGTTATTTAATTATTTAATTTTTTATTCAGAACCTGATAATGTCTAGTTGTTGGCATACACTGACCAGTTATTGGCACTCCATATTTACAATGTGCTAAGCCTCTAACATTCACAGTTATTGTAGGTTACGTAGCAGCTAAGTCTATATTGTAGTTATAAAACAATTCAAATTGGAATATGTCTAATGTACATTATGAAAGAACTCAGAAAATTAAATCAGTGAAGTGGTTTAAATACCGAAAGTCTGTACCAATAGTTGTCAGTCTGAATGCTGGTACTTGACACTGGTGGCAACTACCGGTTAACATAAAGCTATCAAAGTCAGATCACTCGCATCGTCATTCTTATGTTTTAAATATCAGCATGGTAGTGTTAAAAACATGAAAGGCCTATTTCTTCCAAATTGCGAGTTATTGGCCCTTGTGCCAAGTAAATGGGCATCATGCACATTAGCAATACCAAAGAGTGCAGCGATTAAACAATTTGTTGGCAATGGGACGTCAATGCACTTCCCTTAAGGTCTAGCTAACCGTTAAACAAGAACCATGTGCAATAATTTCATTACAACGATAAATAACAAGAGAAACATGAAAACATATTCCTTAACCTACCTGCTTAGAATTGAGCAGAAATCTTGAAAATCATAAAAGTCTTCCAGATATACAAGATCTTTCCACAAGAAATAACAAACGAAATAGACACCGCTTGCAAATGTCATCAATGGAAGACAGGGTAAAAAGGCGGGAACAACACAACACCAATGTTGCCAGTTTCACACAGATCTTAATTTCTACAAATATTCCTCAACGTGCCAAAAAACTGGGCAGTGCCAATCACAGAAAAGCTTACCGTACGTGTTTAAGCTATGTTTTTCATTTTAGATGTCTGTCTGTCTCTCTCTCTCTCTCTCTCTCTCTCTCTTTAAAACATTGTGATATTGTTCACTTTCAAAATCAATAATAACGTAGCAAAGAAGATATTTTTACTTTATACGCGTAAATCACTGTGAAGTGAACAGGTACAATATTATATCTTATGACGTAATGTGTAAATTGATTTAATGAAAAGGATTCAGCTGATATTACTTGTAGTACGTATTCAATTTTTCCAGTTGGTTATTCTATACAAATATTGATTTTCAATTGTTTACTTTCTTTATTTAGATAATATAAACATCGTCACAAGGGTAGGAAATACTGTGCTAAGTGATGAGTAGGGAACGCATTTTAAGGTGCAACACCTTTCCAAAAATATAGCTGTTTTCCTACCGATCGTTTGAGATATGTATTTTAGAACATGAAATCAAGTCAAATGAACGTACTTTCTTGCATCTTTTCAGAGATTAGCACTTTTATATTCTTTATGCCCGTCTCTTTGATGCTTTAGCACTCTATTCCTTGCTTTTCTTTCATGTTTTGTTAAAAAATTGGACAGAAAAAAAGTGATTTTCACTCTTCTTGAGCAACTACGTAATATCCTAGTCTCATTTTGAACAGCAGAACGAGAAATATATAATGGCACAATTTAAAGTATACCACGTTTACCATAAATTAAGTTATTTGGTACAGTGTTGCATAAATAATGTTAATGTAACTGGTTTAGACCTGAAAAAAGCAATTTTATGAGCACCTTTCTTTGCATCTTTTTTAAAACAGTTTCAGAACTCTTTTTCCCTGTCCCGACCATAATTTTGCACCTTAAAATCCGTTCCCTCTGATACTCATAAATTATGTTAAAATGTTATCTTCACATATCCAATAGTTTCTATGAACAAGGAACATTAAGTTAAGACAACTAGGCTAACATTGCTCTGCGCACGCCTTTGAGCATCAGCACGGTGAAAATGTGTGCACGCTTGCTTTGCACCACAGTTTACCAAAGAAGCAACCTTTCTTCTTTTTCTTCTCTGTTTTGAAAACAGAGTGGGAATTTTACTTGAAGTCTGGATGGCCGTTTCGTTCCTTCTTCTAAGCCTCAGGAAACGCTGTACAAACAAGAGCGAACAGTTGTGAATAGCTACGATATCATAAAGCTGAAGAAGAAGTTCGCGAGTCGAGAAACACGCGAAGTTGTAAAAAAAGAAAAGGAAAAAAAGGAGGGGCGAAAAAAGCAACAGTCACTTGTTAAGATAGGATCAATGGTCCATACTCAAACATGGCCGCCATGCGAATGTTTCCTGCTCGCAAAATAACTTGTCTCGACTTTTCCGCGTGACTGAATCGCACAGTCCCAACTAAAGAAATCGTGGACGACAGCTCGCCACCTGAAATTCCTGTTTCTAACTTTATGCAGTGACACCGAGCGGCATTTGCAGTTGTAACACGCAGCATTCCACAACAGAAAATGCACCGTCTGGTTGTAGGTTCAGATTTTTACCGCAGGGTGGGGCGACGGTCAGGAATAACATGGATCACAGGAAATAAACTTACGCTTAAATAAAAGAAGATAAATCCTTTGCAGGAAATGAATGTATATTGCACCTCGTTTCCCTGAAACAATAATTATTATACTGTGTTGACGTATGTGTTAGTTTTTGAAAAGTACGAAAAATCACTTTAATGAAATATAACTTTTCCTTTCTAAGTTGGAAACGCAATTTCAAAAATATTGTTTTATCAATTACTCGTGCGTACCCTTTTGTGTATTCATTAGATATAGTATTAACTATCCTCTGATAAAACTTCCCACATTTTGAAATTAACTTTGCACCATTTCTTCCAGTTCCCTTCAGTTTTTTCTTCACCCTCGGTAAAAGGTCTGTGTTCCATGTTTTCAGCTTCAGGACAGGTCGAATTACCCTAGCTTGTTAGACATACAAATCTGCCATTTCATTTCCTAAATTTTGATAATGAGGTTAAATGAATTCTCTGTTCTTTGAATTCTGTAAAGTTTTAAAACCGTTTATAATGTATGGAGGACATTTAAATAATAAACCGTAGTTGGACTGTATTGATTTTCATACACTTTTGGAATCCGTTCATATTAATATATTTTTTTCTTACAATTTACATGTACAAATTAGTGCTTGGTAAATAGCATAAGCGTCAGCAGTAAATATGGAAACATCTTCCGATAAATGTGTCATAATTGTTTTTTTTTCTTCTGAACATCATATATGGCACACACTACACATTGATTACTTTCTTGATCCATCTGTGCAAATAAAATAATAATCTTTCCATTTTTTCATGTAATCCATATCAAACCAACAAGACCTTCATCATATTCTTCTTCTTCTTTTATTGGCTCACACCGCCTTTTAGCGATTTCTAGCCAAAGTTTCCGAGTACTGGTTTATTGTCTTTGATTTAGATCCAAACAGGGGTGCCCACAGAGGGGATTCATGACGCGCTTACGTCATGGGATTTTTTTTGGGTGGGGCAAAATTGTATAGTTTAGCTACCATATCTTCACAAAAAAATTGGGGCGATCGTTTCGTTTGATTGACTTGTTATTTATTTTTACTTATGGTTATTAGATGTTCAGCATCTACTTTATGATTTAGCAACATTTACAAGAACACTATTTCCGGTAGCAAACATGAAAGTGAGCCTTGCTTTTTTCCTTTTTAGTCTCTTAATTTCAACTTCAATGAAAGGTTTCGAATGTCATGTGCTTTTCGATTGTTGGCATCTCGGCCAGTGGTAAAGAATCTCTGGTGTTTTCTTTGTGGTAGTTTTTTGTCGACTGTGAATTTTCATTTCGGGGGTGGGGTGGTAAAGGTGGTAAAGGCACTTTCTTCCCCCCAAAATTCACCGATAGGGACAGATATTATGTATATTTACATATATAAAATATTGTTCATGCCAACCTTGCTCCGCCAAATTTATTTCAAGTTGCCGCCTCTGGTGTAAAGTTTACGAACTTCAAAAATTTAATTTTATAAAAATAAAATTATCGACATTCAAACAAAAATCAATTACTGTGTTTTAATCCAAACTATATTTGTGTGTGTGTGGAGGGGAGGTCGTGATTAACATTTTTTTGGGGGGGGTTGATGATTGACTTTGGGGGGATACGTCCACGGCCTTGAGGGAGATGGGCACCCCTGGATCCAAACACTGTAAACTGTGCGCTATTCACTTTCCGCAAGAAATTATATTCTCCTTTGTCACTTTTTGAGAACCTTTCTGTTCCTAAGGCATAGGCAGGTTTCGGTATTTGTTTTGTTATTGTTTATTCTTGGTGTTATTGACACCCAGAATATTGTGACGTTGTGTTTCCGGGCAAATCTACACAATGTTAACATAATCGAAGTTTCAGGTTTGGAGATGAGTGTTGATATGGATATCGGAAATATGATTTTTGTGCGTTGTAAACTTTTATGTGAAGTATCACAATGGTGTTGCTGTAAATGGCATTGAAAAATAAATGCTTAAGACCTGCAGACTTAGATTTTGATGATAATTATTTGTAAGAAAGCATCCATGCAATGAACTAAAAATGTAAATTCTTGAAGTTGGGAGGTTAATAGGTTCATTGTTATTGGTTGTTAAAAAATAAAAATGGTCAAATTGTAATAATTTCGTAATGAATTTTGACTATACGAAGTTGAGACTTGTGTCATTTAAATGTTCTTGATACCAATAATAATTGTTAATAATTCTTATATTTTTTAAATTCTTTTAATTTTTCAAAAATATATTTTGAAATATATGTTTCCATACATCCTTAAGTTTGAACATGTAAAGACGGCGAAAAGCTTTTTGAAATGTATATCACAATAAGTAAGACAAACAAATATATTGGAATTGTGATCAGGTTACAAAGAAATGATTTATTTTATTAAATCAGGATCTACTCAAGAATTTAAACCTTGTAGATTGTCTTCATTCAAGACAAACATTGGTAGAATATCATTATATCCCAATAGCTACGCTAAAAAATATTTGAGAACATAGCAGAATCCTTAAATAGCTTCCGTCAGTAATATATTTTCCTAGATTGTCAAGCGATAAAATAATGTTTATCACATATAAATTAACGAGGACATCTACTGGTGGCACTGAAATCCTCCGTCAAGCAATAGCTTTAAAACTATGTTATTAGAAAGTCCTTAAAATATAACGAAGTGAAAGAGAATTTGTTTAAATTTACACTGATGGACAAAGCCTATAAGTATTCTAGAAAATCAGGGTTTTCTGACGTTTGTCATAGTGTCGCTTTTTAGACCATAATTAATACAAGCACTGTATAAATTATTGTGAATCACAAAATAATAAGAGAAAGAAACGAGATGTAATGGTGATACATCAATTTCGTTCCATTTTAACTTAGGACACACATGATGTGTGTATAATATCTAAATACAAGAGCACTTTCAGGATGACCATCTTTTTAGGGGGTATCGACAAAACTTCAGAGTACGTACATAACAGCGAAACTATAGGGCTAAGTGTTTCTTATCATAACATAGTATAGTATTCACAAGATGCTATGAATTCGAATTTATTTTATTGTGACTTCTTTACTTCATGCAATAGCTTTGATGTACATGTCGATGTTATATGTATTATTACTATGTAGAAAATGTACACAGGTTTCTAGGCGTTCAGCATAGCTATTGTGCTTTCCTAGAAAACATCTCGATCCGCTTTATGGATTGCTTGAAAACTAATTCCCTTCCTTCTATTATCATGAATAGGGCTGAGTCGATACCACTTTCAACCTATACCGATTCCCAGCGATACCGATACTTGAAAATTGCTAAAATTGAAATTTGTTCAAAATATTGACCAATATTGATGTGTAAATATTCTTCTCAAACTATATGAATCAATTTTACAAGAAATTTGCTTTAGAATATTCAAGAATAACATCAAAATATGAAAATAGATATCATGTAATTGCAAGATATAGTTTTTTGTGCAAAAATTGGTGCAAATCAATAGAAAGTTTGAATTTTGCATTGTTTCCAGGAAAATTAGACTCCGTGAAAGAGTTGCGCGACATTTTTCCAGCCCCGTGAAAGACCAAAACGCAGGAACGTGAATGAATAGTCCTGTTAACATGGGATTTGTTTCAAAAGTATAATTATATGTAACTTTGCCGCTGGAAGTTGGCTAGGCAACAATGACACGTGTTTTCATGGCATGCCAAAAAGAATATATCCTGTCTGTGGATCCAGGCACCAGATCCTCGTTGCCCTGCAAGAAGCAATTCCTGGGGTGTGCTACGAGGAAATGAGGTCGAATTGAATGAATTGTTCCTTTTAAGTCCACTTCATGGACAGATAAGCTAATCGGGACTGGACCTACAGTTTAAGTTAGATCAGAACCACCGTGCAATTGCCTCCACAGGATATCGAATCCGGAAGAGAATCCAATCCGCCTTACGGTCTGTGTTTGTATTGTTCATTCATCAATGCATTCCAATCATCACTCACCCTCATCCAGGCGAAGTTCTGCTCTGTGCCGAAAGTGCAGCTTCAATATATTATAACTTGCGCCTTTTACTTCATGTTATCTTCGTAAGATCCACTTAATGCAATATCACATATCAGCTGATATTTTCTTCCAAAACCCTTTCCCTTTTAACCATTCCCTTTTTATTCAATGCCCCAGCCAGATCACAAGCGTTACCGGTTTTCCCACAACTTCTTCCAGCACAGTTTCGTTTCACACACTTCACTCCACCATTTCTAAAGCTTCCAGCAGATTTGCCTCACTTCGTACTGTCGAGCTTTCTGCGCCATACACTGTTACGCTCCTCACGATCATTATTAGTATCTTTCTCAGTCCCTTGTTCAAAGGTCCACAAAACACTCTTCTTCTATTAAAAGCTTCCTTCACAATCAATGTGGACACTTTTCACTTCCTATCTTTAGTTCTGCTTATGATCAATCTGATCTGAAACGATCAACCCATTCAGTTCTTTCACCTTGATTTTTTTTTATTTCCTAAGTAGCCAACTCACTAGCATTCTTACACCGGAAGGCTTATGGCTGCAGCAGCACAAGCCTTCCATCTGTCGCTATCCTGGGCAAGATCAATGCAATCTTTTCCATTCTTAGCAATTTCCTTTAGGTCCATCTCAACGTTATCCCTCCATCTTCGTCTTGGCTTTCCTACAGGTCTCTTACCATCAGGTTTCCCAACAAGAATTCTGCAAACTCTTCTTTCCTCTCCCATTCATGCCACATGGCCTACCCACTTACGTAAGTCTTCTTGATTTAATCATTTTAATAATATCTGGACTTGAATACATATGATGCAGTTCTAAATTATGTAACCTTCTCCACTCAGCTGTCTACTCATCCATTTCTTTGATTTCATTTCGATAAATATTACTTTATCTTGTTCATATTATGAGATTATGAATACGTTAATTATATGTAATTTTATTTTTATGTGTTGCAACAACATTTCGCAGGGCTTGTAACATGAGAATCTTCTTTACTTTCTCAGACAGGATTTTGGTCTCCCCGATAGCGTAGTGGTAACTTGTCATTGTAATGAAGGGGTTCTGTACTCTGTCCCTGGAATCTTTAGAGCGATCGAACGAAAGCAAGTCTCTGCGCAAGTAGTGACTCGAGAGTGCTCTACCAAGGATCTCGTGGGAGGGGACGGGATTGCGTGGAGGGGGAAGCGACTGCAGCTACCAGCCTTTGCAGCAGCGTGTACTGCTTCAAATGCTTTCTCCCCTTTTCTACCGTTATGCGCGGCCTTACTTTAAAATTCCCGGAATAGAGTATTTCTTCTCTGGAGGTACAGTGGTTCGGATACCCACCGATACCCACCGATACTCTTACAGATTCCCACCGATACCGATACGTGAGAATTGCAATAATTAAAATTTGGTCAAATTATTGATCAATATTGGTCTGTAAATATTCTTCTCCAATTATATGCTTCAATTTACAAAGAAATTTGCTTTATAATATTCCAAGAATTAAATCCGGAACATTAAAATAGATATTTTGTAATCAGAAAATACAGTTTTAGTGCAAAATTGTTGCAAAACAGAAATAAAGTTTGAATTTTGCATAATTTTCAGGATAAGTAGACTCCGCTAACATGTCGCGTGGCATTTTTGCGGACCCTGTCAAAGATCAATATTCAAAGGTATCGGCTGGTATCGGTAGAAGAATTCCAACCGATACTTCCCGATACCGATACCGATACATCGGCATCGGTATTGGCTCAGCCCTAATTAAGACTGAAACATGCCCCCTTACTAAAGTCTGAAACAATGTTACAAGAAACCATTCAGAGGCTCAACCACGAATTTTTGTCTGGGGGGCAAGTATCAGGATAAACGTGCCAAAAATAATAATAATAGACATTATTATTATTATTATTAGTAGTAGTAGTAGTAGTAGTAGTAGTAGAATTAAAGACGTTGTTATCCTCGTAAATCACGCAAAAAGAGGGGTAGCAATCGGTATTAAAGCATTTGTGTTGGAACAAACGAATTCAAATAATTTTTCGACACGTTCAATTTCGCATTAGCTAATACTGGAAAACAAGTACACAAAATGTATTTTTGAAAGACAGAAAATGCATGACGAATATAATTGTTTTTGTACATATGACATGTATAACTTTTATGTACAACATATGTTTTACACATTTGCAAGATGGAGTGACGTAAAATGAGAAAATCCATATGCAACATATTAACACTAAATTGTGTACGTAATACGTATTCAAAGATTCTTTAATACAAGTGCATACATACCAACATATATGTGTGTATATATATAATATATATATGATATTATTTAAATACATAAATCCATTCGCCTCATAATAAACCAACAGCAAAAATGATATAAATTGTATCTAACATGTGCACTGAAAACCACGTTGCGAGCGAAGCGAACAATAAAATTATAAGAAATGTATTTTATTTGTATAAAGTTTGAAATCGAGGGGGGCAATTGCCCCTCTGTGACCCCCCTCAAGGTGCACTTGGCCGCCTTGAAGCAAAAATGCAAGAAATACATGAAAACTAATTCGATCTTGAGTATCCTTTGTCCTGCTACTCTTAGATTCTGCTAGTTTTGCTTTTTGTTTACTTCAATGTTTGCCCCCCCTGCCCCTCCTACAATTGATTTCCGTCCAAGGTTTTTTGGGGGGCAATGTCCCTCTTGCCAAGCCTGTGGTTGTGCCACTGTCCTTGCTGTCGGATAAAATGCAGTCCTGGAGATTACCTGAGCACTCAAAACCTTCCCTTGCACCTCTTGAGGACTCGAAACCCCGAAATCCCAGTCCCACGGGAGGTGCAGTCGCCCCACTCCCTCGGTTTCGAATTTTCACGTCCTACCATTAATCGCTGCCACAAAATAATTCAGGATTCAGGATCTGAAGGTCCCCGGGGAATGCTAGGGGTTCCTCCTTTGTATGAAGTTATCTGCAAAGCCTTTCAATTCAGAGATGAACCCGCCCCACGCAAAGGCAGTAGCTGCTCTGCACACACAGAAAGGCTGCGAAATTTCTCGGCATTGACGACGCATGCACATATGTCGATGCAGTCCAAGGAGTGTTTCCACCCAAAAAGCCAGAAAACCGGTTGGGCTCTTTTCATTTGGGCATAAAAGTCGAGATGTGGTGCAACCGGTACACGGACTCCTTCGCAAGACTCTTCCTTCCACTCTTGCAGAACTCCGCTTGCATACTGGAAGCCTTATGGGGTGCTCAGCGTTGCCAACCTCCAGATAAGAAAAGGCGCTGTTTGGTCTGGAAAATTATGCTAAATGCTGATAAATTGTGCTAGGATCTTTAGTCTAGGGCAGAGGTTCCCAAACTTTTTCGTAGTGTTTCAAACTTTTTCCACGGCGCCCAAGTCAGGATGTAAGCCTATATAACATTTGCAACGCTCAGTAAGTGTGGTCAGTTTGCTTGCCTTAATTTAAAAAAATAAACAAATACTAAATAAGCACATATTTGGAACAGTGAAAAAATTGGAACATTTCACGGCGCCCCTGTAAGCCAGTCACAGCGCCCTGGGGCGACGCAGTGCAGACTTTGGGAACCACTGGTCTAGGACCTAAAAAATCTAAAACAACGACCTATAAAATGACCGTAAATTATTAAAAATAACCTAAAAATGAAAAAAAATTATCTTATAATTAAAGCTTCATTTTTTTCGTAAATTACAAGGGAGAAGTTTCGCACTTAGTTAAAAACCCTTTGTCTTGTGGTTTTAACTGCCGAATAACGAAATATAGACCGTGACGTAACGGTCCGGTGACCGTATTTTCGATTAATAACGAACTTGCCAAAAATACAGTGTCATGAAAATTAAATTTATGAGTTACAAATATATTTAAAATTTACGAAACAAAAATGAAAAATAAACATAAAAAATTAATAAAATGCAATAAATACGGCAAAAAGTACTAAAATAATGACCCAAAAGCCATAAAAAGGAAAGAAAACCAAACAATTGCAAAATAAAAAAGTGTTTTCTGGTTCGAACTTAATGGAAACAGAGTGATGTCAGGTTCAGCATTGTTGTCAAGGCTCAGAAAAAAGGATGATTTGTATCAACTTCCGAGCACTGATTATAACAATGAATATTACCTTACTGCTAATTAGTAATAGCAATTTATAGGCCTCCCCGATGGCGCAGTGGTAGCGTAATCGCCTTGTAATCAAAGGGTCTCGGGTTCGATACCTGGTGGAGGCTCATAGTGGTTCGGATCCCACTTTAAACTGTAGGTCCAGTCCCGATTAGCCTTACTGTGCATAAAGTGGACTTAAAACACCAAATCCTATAATAGTAATTTATTATTATAATTCTTTCCGACCGAGATGCCTTCAACATTGAACGAGAGAAGTTTTGAGATGGTTCGCCGTCTACAAAGCGGAACAATTGTTTTATTTGCGCATACAGTTTCTTACACATTTCTTTCCATGAATTGTTCCTCGTGAACTAAAGTGCGGAGAATAAAGAAAATATTAAGATAATGGGGTGTGATTGGACTGGATATAAGATCTGGATATAATTTTATTTTTAATTTCTCAGATTATCGTCTTTTGAAGTGAATTTCTCACTCCCAGAGAAGCAACTTTGGAAATTATGCTAGATTTTTCCCATTATGCAAACGTAGGGTGCTAAACGCACTGCCATGAAATTAGGCGGGTGGCAGAAGTTTGCGCTGTTGCCACGTCGGAGGTTTTAGAGAATGAAAGATCTCGATGTAATCCATGTGATACAAACTGACAGTATTGTCAGGGATGACAACCAAGCACGTATTTAGGAGGGGTCCAGACCCCCGAAAGACTTATTAAGTAAAAAATAGTGAAAGTAATGAAATAATAAAATAACTGAAATTATATAATGACAATATACTTGTATAATCGAATGTTATTTATTTCCGCCCAACTTCTAGGAAGGCAAGAATGATATCGTGATCACACGACGTGGAATGACAGTACCAAAGAAGATTACACAAGATCTATTATTACTTACAACGTAACATTCATGAAATATGACCAGAAACTTTACTTTTCGTCAACTGGATCTAACATACGTGATGTTATGTCACTATTCTTGTACCATCATTTTACCTATTCATGTAATAAAAAATTTGGGGTGTAAGGGGTGCTCCTTCCACGTAGTGCGCCCAATAGTCAACCTCACTTCCACGTAGTACACCCTAGACTGAAGACTAACGAGGCTCTGGCGACTGGCCCCATGGCCAGTATAATTTTGTTTGTGTTGTCCTATGTTTTGTCCTTATTTGTGCTGAGTGCTCCTTTTCAGCCTCAGCTTTTAACGAAAGTCAGAAGATTTTAATATTTTATGATTTTAGTTATGCAACGTTAGAGTTGTTATGCGTAGTGATAAGGGGCTGGATCCCGTATAATGTGACGGGTTCAAAATAGCCTTAGTGCTGACGGACCCAAAATTTTAAATTCAAATCCAGTCAAATCAAATGTAATACAACAATAATATTATTTAATTGTAATATTTTAATTAATTTAATATAATTATCATTATTTTAGTTCAAACATTATTATTTATTATTTTGACACTCTTGGTGTGGACTCCCCCCCCCCCCCCCCGAACTAGGCGTTGCCACACAGTGCGCGGGAACCAGCGACTTTTGTCCCACTCTTGCTTTGCTCTTCCCATGTGTAGCACCACCGCAATTCAGTCCAGCTACCTATTTTTATAGCCGTGCATTTAGATGCCAACGAACCTCAAATTGTGCTAGGCTTAGCATCACTGTGCTAGGTTTGGCATCACTGAGTGCAACGCCGCAGGTCAACGCCGTATGCTGATTTACACGTAGCGCGTGCAGTCCCTGGACATTGCTGTCAGAGCGAACGGCTGAAATGTGCGATATTAAAGCCTTCGCAGTATCGTTGTCCTCTTTTAATAATAACGCGTGTATGTTAATGGTGCACGCAACCATAGCGTACGCCAGAAAGTACATTGGTGATAGTTCAACTTGGTTCCACTCCACATCGTTCGCGTCGAGCGTCGCCGAGTTTCATTTTTTTTTGCTTGCCCTTGCAGAATTTTCGCTGCCGAACCACGCAAGGTGCCAGAATTTGTTATCTAAGAGACGGGAAGAAATCAGAAAAACCTTTAAAATATATGCTTGTTGTGATTCCTTTACTCGCAGTTACAGTATGTGCTTCATTCTTGGACCTTGTGCTATATGAGCGTCGTGATTGGTCGTGCCTTGATTATTGTTGACTTTCGCGGCCAGAGAGACAGATCTAGAAACGGGAGAAGGTTTTCAACGTCAAACAACCCCTAAATATTATCGCAATATCGTTAATATTTAATAACACTGATAGTAAAGCATGTAAGAAGATAGTAATATTTAAATTTAAAAAATGCCGTCAACTACACTGCTTTCGTTTTGGGTCTTTGCCGAGGAAGAGAGTGACATGCCGTGACATGGCGCAGATGCCAGCATTCTCGTCCCGTAACGTCTCGCTTATTTACGCACACAGTAGCGTACGCAGGATTTCATCAAGGGGGGTGTTATCTCGAAAACTTTCTACAAATTCACATTACCATTGTTTTATTATACTTTAATTAATAATAATAAATTAATTAATAATTCTTATAATTAATTAATTAGTTTAATTACTACTAATGCAGCTACTATTTATGAAAGAAATAGAACAAAATTACAATTCTTTTGTTTCAAAATAATTGTCTAGTCAACGGTTATTTGTATATGATAAGTGTAAAATGTGAAGAAAATTTTAAGTGTGAAGAAAATCCATAAAAACAAGCAAATATATTAAATTTATTGAAATAATCGAAATATGAAACTCATTCAAGGAGCCGCGCTGGTCTAGTCTGACAACTTCGTGGGATATCCGGGTTCGATTCCCGGAATTGGTTGGAATTTATCCAGCCTTGTCTCCGCACCCAGCCTATGGGTATCTGAGAGCAACCTTGGGGGATGAAGGCTGCCGGAGCATCGTGCTGATCACATCACCTGCAAAATAGTTCGAGATCAAGAATCTTTGGGGCCCACCACACCACTATGTGTGACTTCATGGCACGGTGCTATATACACGGGGGAATTTACATTACCTTTACCTATGGAACTCACCCAGGGTGATGATGAAGCGCGAGAATACATGTTGCTAAATTCCACTGAGGCTATGTTTTCGTTGTAAAGTAAGTTTATAGACATTCCAACACATTTATCCCTTCTAGGTGATTCACAAAAGACTTCTTCGACATTATTTAATGATGTGGATGTAGACTCAGCATCACTTGAGAGTTCACAAGGGGATGTGAAATCAGTACCGGGAAGAACGTTTGCAATAAGGACGAAGCAAGGAATTTTCACAATTCTCGCAAGAGTCACTGCGCGACTTTTTGCAAAAGAAAATTGCAAAATTGAACTTTGCGGCCGCTTAGATTGTGTTTGGAATGTTGTGTTTTTCTTCATGCTGCATGGGAATAATAATCCAAATTATTATTATTATTATTATTATTACTGTCGCAGATCTTTGACTGTGATAAATTAGCCATTTTTAATTTTTTCTACAGCATTTTCCATAATATTTCAAGAGCTCAAGGGGGGAGTTTAAACCCAGTAACCCCCCCTTGCGTACGCCACGCACATATCTTTAGCATATAGACAATTATATTTATATTGCATAACGAGTACTAACTGACCTGTGTTATAAGAGTTCTTCAAAGTTGTTAACGTGCTATCTTGGAGCAGAGCCAAAACGAACGAAATGTATGAATATGTATATACAATATATACATACATATATATATATATATATATATATATATATATATATATATATAGTGGAAACCTTGTCAAACTTACTCTCGTAGAATTATTGGTTTTGAACCACAAAACTGTATTTGTTATTTATACATCTGTTAGCATACATGAACGGACGGACACGATGGAATGGAATTTGTTTATATTATGGATCTCACTCTGAACATACGTATTGTTTTGAAAGACAAAAAGTTAAAATTGAACAAATAATGAAATGTAAGGAAAGAAGGAAAGAAATATAACAAGGAGAAAGAGGAGAAAATGGAAATGTAAAGACAGAAGAATAGAAAAAGAACAAGGAGAACGAGAAAAGAAGGAAAGTATAAAGAGAAAAGAACAAGGAGAACGAGAAAAGAAGGAAAGTATAAAGAGAAAAGAACAACAAGGAGAAAGTCAAAAGAAGAAAATGTAAAGGGAGAATAAGATAAAAAGAACAAGGAGAAAGGAAAAATGGGAATGTAAAGAGAGAAAAAGAGAAAAGGAACAAGGAGAACGAGAAAAAGATGGAAAAGTATAGAGAGAATAGAACAAGGAGAAAGTCAAAAGAAGAAAATGTAAAGAGAGAAGAAGAGAAAATGGACAAAAGGGAAAGAGGGAAATGGAAATGTAAAGAGAGAAGAAGAGAAAAAGAACAAGGAGAACTAGTGAAGAAGGAAAAGTAAAGAGAGAAAAGAACAAGGAGAAAGTGAAAAGAAGAAAAACAGAAAAAGAACAAGGAGAACGAGAGCAGAAGGAAAATAAGCGATTTATGTTATTAATAGTGCCTTTTTCTATATCGCCTCCTTCTCTTTAACACCTTCGTTTCTTACGACTCAGTCACAACCACCTTTTACCAATTTCAAGATTTCATTTGATTTCTATAATTACAATGAATTTATTATGCATTTGATTTTAGTAGTTTTAATAAAACCAATTCATTTCACTCAAATTTCTCAGCATCTTCGTTCAAATATAATATAAAGACATTCCTCATTCTCCATTACCGTAATCCTCTGAATTTTACATTCATTCAAGTCCCTAATGTACTTCTGCCTTGCAATACCATTTTCTTTGCACTGTCAGATAATATGAAATTTGACACTTTGTTCTGATTTTTTTAATAGACCGATCGCTAAAAATATTGTTACTTTTTATGTAAAAGTACCTTTCCAACCTGGCGTTGAAATCATACCAGCATTGTAAGAGGCGTTCGTAGGAGAGGATTCAATTTTTCCATTCCTTAACAGTCTCCCTGTTAAATTACAAAATCTATCCCCAACGTAAGCTCAGGTGAAATTGCAAAATTAGATATGATTATCTTACCTTGCACAAAGAGTTATATTAGTTGTAAATTGCAGATATATCCATTAAAATTATATTAATTAGAAGTTACTTCTTTAAAAATATAGTCATGTATTTTCTTTACAGTACTTTGAAAGCGGAAATAGACGGTCATTTCTATTTCAGTCATTTATCGAGCCAACCTTTACAGTGCAATTCCATTAATTTCTTTCTTTCTATTCGAAAATGTTACGACGAAATTATGTATCTGCATCATTTATTTAGAAATACACATCGAATTCAGAACTTGCTGGATCTGTAGCTAATTGCATTGAGTGTACAAATTCCTAAGGTTCTAACAAAGAACAAGAAAATAAAAGAAGGAAAGGATGATAGAAAGGAGAGACAAATATAAAGATATGTGCAAAAATGCAAAAAGAGTGAAGAAAGACAGAAAAATGAAAGAAAGGAAAAAAGAATAAGGACAATAAGAAAGTGAAAGGAAGCAAGGAAAGGTAAAATGGAAGGACAATAAGTTTAAATGAACAAAGAAGGAAATATAAATGGAGAACGAAAGAAAGAGAACAAGGAGAAAGAGAGAAGAAGGAAATGTAAAGAGAGAAAGAGAATAAGGAACAAGGAGAACGAGAGAAGAAGGAAAAGTAAAGAGAGAAAAGAACAAGTAGAAAGACAAAAGAAGAAAATGTAAAGAGAGAAGAAAAAAGAACAAGGAGAAAGAGGGAAAATGGAAATGTAAAGAGAGAAGAAGAGAGAAGAACAAGGAGAACGAGAGAAGAAGAAAAAAGTAAGGAGAGAAAGAACAAGGAGAAAGTCAAAAGTAGAAAATTTAAAGGGTTAAGATAAAAAGAGCATGGAGAAAGAGGGAAAATTGAAATGTAAAGAGAGAGGAATAGAAATAGAACAAGGAGAACGAGAGAAGACGGAAAAGTAAATTGAGAAAGGAACAAGGAGAAAGTCAAAAGAAATAAATGTAAAGAGAGAAAAAGAGAAAAACAAGGAGAAAGAGAGATGAAGGAAAAGTAAAGAGAGAAAAGAAGTGGGAGAAAGTCAATAGAAGAAAATGGAAAGAGAGAGGAATAGAAAAAGAACAAGGAGAACGAGAGAAGAAGGAAAAGTAAAGAAAGAAAAGAACATGGAGAAAATCAAAAGAAGAAAATGTAAAGAGAGAAGATGAGAAAAAGAACAAAGAGAACGGGAGAAGAAGGAAAAGTAAATAAAAATGACAAGGAGAAAGTCAAAAGAAGAAAATGTAAAGACATAAGAAGAGAAATAGGACAAGGAGAAAGAGGGAAAATGGAAATGTAAAGAGAGATGAATAGAAAAGAACAAGGAGAACGAGATATGAAGGAAAATTAAAGAGAGAAAAGAACAAGGAGAAAGTCAAAAGAAGAAAATGTAAAGAGAGAAGAAGAGTAAAAACAAGGAGGAAGAGAGACAAAGAACAAGGAAAGAAAAAGAAAGGTAAGAAAATTGAAAGTTAAATAGAGAAGGCAAAAATAAAAAGAACTGAGGAAGCTTTTTATTATTTCATTTTCCATTAGTTCATTCCAGTAGTCAGCTCATTCCTTGCAAAACTTCTGTCTGGTTCTGATTTCAAATCAGTTATTTGCGTGAAGAAAAACACCCATGTCTAAAATAATTATTTCTCCCTACTTAGAGACCCTGCCCTAACCGAAAGTTCAATTCTTTTTGCTTCTCCTATAGAGATACCGTTGTAATTTGGTTTTGAAATTATTGTTTGCCGTAATCAAACTTACCTTTCACCGTCTCCAGAGCCGAAGCGCCTTGCTTCTTGAGTTCGAGTCCCGACTAGGATAGGGTTGCCTTATTGAGATTGTTATTTCATCAATCCCCTCTCTCATCATCATTTATCCAGACGCATTTCGTTCCCGGTCCCGTCCCTATATTCCTCTCATGTCAGACACCCCTCTCCCGATTGACCTTAATGTTCCCCCAGAAAAGTAGAAATTCTATTTCAATTTGCGAATTTTTCACATGTTTTAGATTCAATTTTCTATAATCTTGAATCAGGCGTCATATTTTCACACAGAACTGGGCTTATAGAACACATATAATCTGTTATTTTGATAGTTGCATCTAATATGTAATTTTACTGAAAATGTAGCCGTTGATCACTAATTTTGCCATGTTCGAAAAATTCTCTCACATTTTCCAGTTTCCAAACTAGATAAAACTTGTCGAGAAAACACATACGTCAGTGTGGTCCAAAATTTCATTTTTGTACAAGAACTCATACTTTTGCACTTTTAGACTGTGTTGGCAAATCTCGTTCCCAACTTCATTCTCTAGTGCTGATTTTGATCACGATACCATGCTTCATATAAGTAGAATCCTAAAGTCTATAGAACATTTAAACACAAGCGAAATTTAAACCGCACCACGGGAATATTATTAGACCATAACTTCATCTGGAGGCATTTTGAGTATGGAGTATGCAACACTGAGGACGGCGCAGAGCTTTGTGGAGCTGTGGTGCTCGTGCGTTGGAAATTCATAATTGTTGAGTTCTTGGAAATTTCTGCGAACGCAGACGCCTAATCGTCTCCGTTTCAGGGGACTAGCCTGCGTGGTGCGTCCACGTAATTGTTCGCACGTGCGGGCCAAGTGCCATTAAATAATACGATGAATTCAAAAACTATCCAAGAATATTAAAAAAAAAAAAAATTAAAGATTTTGAACTCCTTATAATATATGCATTCTGAAATATGCATCACAAACTAGACTGAATTATTATTGAAAACAAAAATGGATACCTCGGCACTAAGGCTATTTGTATCTTTCTGCAAGAAGAAAAGCCTCTAAGCAATAAAAAAACAAACAATTTAAGTTAGTTGATGAAAAGCACAAATGTTATGGTTAACATTGGCGTCGCCAGAAATTTTGTGTAAGAGAGCAGACCACTGATAAAAATTGAACAATTATTATTATTATCAACATATAGGTATACAATATACACAGTAATAACTATTATAAACTAATAAAAGTAAATAAAATTTATTCAAGATATATTGCTATTATTTTTATTGTTGTCATTTTATTTTTGGGGAGACTTTTTTATTGGATCCACCAGCTGAGCGAGTATCCACATACGCAAATGTTAATTTTCTAAATTTTATTTTTACATGACGTACTGAAATATATAGTTACTCTATTTTGGTATTTACATTTATGCGAATCATTCAAGAAAAAAAGTTAAGAGGAAACTTTAGACATGGTGTTTATGTTGTGTGGCATCTCACATATAACATATAACAGAAACAAAGAGAGAATCTAATTTTAAAAAAGGAAGAAAAATAGAAAAAAGAAAGAGGGAAATGAATTTGAAGAAAGGAGGAAGAAAATAGAAAATGAAAGAAAGAGAGAAATGAATTTGAAGAAAGAAGTAAGATAATAGAATAAGAAAAGGAAAGAAGGAGAAATGAATTTTAAAAAAGAAGGAAATTTAAGAACGAAAGAGAAAACGGGAGACACCAATGGTATTGCTCGTATTTTTTTCTTCTAAAAACTAGGGCAGATGCTTTTCTAGGGAGCCCTGGCCCTCCTATCTTTCGCAACTGTTCACTTTACTCACTTTGAAAAAAATACTTATAACCGACTATAGGAGGGGGGTCGGAGGTGAACGTAAGTCTGCGGCCTTCGAGAGGCTTCCTCTGAAAAAAAGAAATATTTTTTTTTTTAAATAGCAACAAAAATGGAACAATATTTGAATAATTATGTCTATGGAAGGAACCAACGGACATAACCTAAGAGTTGTAACCAGGGACATGATAAATACTTGCAGTTAGTAGTGGGCTACGCGAAGATGTGAGCATTGAGTGTCTCCTCCAAACAGGGAAGCTGTCACGGGAAGAAAGGGCAAGGGTGAGCCACCCTCTCCTGCTCACTGAAATAGCCTAGCAAGGCTAGTAAGTATTTTAACAGTGGTATTCGTTTATAGCCGAATTACATTAATACAGAGGGAGAAACAATTAATGTAAGAGAGAGAGAGAGAGAGAGAGAGAGAGAGAGAGAGAGAGACACTGAGAGACAGAAAGAGAAAAATAAGGTGAATAAGAAACGGAGAAAGATAATCAAAGGGATAGAGAGAGAAATTAATTGGAAGGAAGTAGAGAAAGAAACAGAAATAAAGAGAAAGACATGAATTGGTGAAAGAAGGCTTAAAAAGAAAAAAGATAGAAACGAATTTGAAGAAAGAAGGGTGAAATTAGAAAAAGAAAGAAACAAGGAGAGAATCTAATTTTAAAAAGGAAGAAAATAGAAAAAGAAAGAGGGAAATGAATTTGAAGAAAGGAGGAACAAATTGAAAAAGAAAAAAGAGAGAAATGAATTTGAAGAAAGAATGAAGAGAATAGAATAAGAAAGAGAAAGAAGGAGAAATGAATTTTAGAAAAGAAGGAAATATAAGAACGAAAGAGAAAAAGAGAGAAACGAATTTGAAGAAAGAAGGAAGAAAATAGAAAAAGAAAGAAAAGAGGAGGAATTGAAGAATTAATTTGAAGAAAAGAGTAATTCGAAAAATATAGAGAAAAATAGAGAAACTAATTTTAAAAAAGAAGAAAGAAAATAGGAAAAGACAGAGAGAAATGAATTTGAAGAAAGAAGGAAGAAAATAGAAAAAGAAAGGGAGAAATGAATTTGAAGAAAGAAGGAGGAAAATAGAAAAAGAGAGAAATTAATGTAAAAAAGAAGAAAATATAAAAATGAAAGAGAAGAAGAGAGAGAAACGAATTTGGAGAAAGAAGTGAGAAATTAGAAAATGAAAAATAATGGGATAAGAAGAAAATGAGAAAGAAATAGAAGAGAATTAAAGAGAGAAAGAGAGAAAGTGTATTAGAGATGGGAGAAATTAAGAAATGAAAGATATGAGGTGAAGAGGAAGAAAGACAAAAAAAGACAGGCAGAGGGAGGAGGGAAAGAAAGCGAATACAGCGTTACAAGATGAACATTAACACTAAACTATTAGGTAGGGGGGGGGGGGAAATAGCTTGGTGGTAACGTTGTCGTCTTGTAATCAACGGGTTTCGAGTTTGTTTCCGCTGAAACTACATTGAACATTTACATCTGTAATTTCAGTCCCGATTTGCATAAAGATTATTTTACTCGGAAGGTCCTTCATGACAACTATTCCATCACCACCTACAATACCATCCAGCACCAAAAGCATTCTTCCCGGCCTGGTGGTGGTATATCAAAGTATGAAGACCAGAGTTTGCCACGAACGGTAAGGAGTCCAGGCACGAACTGCTAACGGGTATGGTTCATGCACAGACTGGCTGGATAATGATTGCGAGCGTTATAATTATCAAGGTCACTTGATTGGAGGTCATCGAACAATACGTCCGTGGTGTCATTGTTGGCCGAATGGCCAGCTGAGACTGCCCGCATTATCATTGTTAAAGAGAGCTACCACGAATCTGCCCTCTGTTTTCAAGGGGGAGGGGGAGAGAATGTGATGTGTCAGAGCTTTGAGGTCGCCGAGAGTGCATTGCCTTCGCTTCAATTTCGTGCCGGTGCACCGGAGCACGCGTTCATCTCGGATACCATCTTCAGCCAGCCATTGGCTGCCTCAAGGAGCTGACCGGCTCTCTGATTGGTCACCAGCCGTGCGAGGACACTAAGGTTGGAGGCGAGGATGCAGACATCAGACACAAGCTGAGAGCCGAAGGAAAGTCTGGGCCGGTCCGAAGAACTCGAAGGCCCTCTTCTTTTAACAGAAACTCCGTTCGTCTTTCTGGTGTCGTGTTTTGCGTTTGAGGACCTCGTGGACAACCTTGCAGTTTCTGAAGCTGGACGCTGAGGAACACCCACACCCGAGCTTTCAGAGGCGCGAATCCTGGCTTTGTCTTCAAACCAGATGAAAGTGTTCTCCGTTACGTAATCGTAGACCTTGTCCCGCGCTCCTGACCTCAAACGGGATGAGAATCGGATACTCCGAAGAGACAAAGACCACCGCTCCTGTCCATCCGAGAGGACAACAATGAATGTGGCGAAGCAGTTAACAATGGTGGGTCCTCCTATTGTCGGGCGACCCTTTTTACGTCCTTAATCCACCTGCCAGTACCATCGCGACTGCAAAATCTCCATGTGTAGTGAAGAAACCGGATGCTTCAGACCCCAAGAGGAAATTCTCATCTGCAGGGCGGGTCCGTCCTGTTACCTCACAGCGGAGGCCGAATAAGGTAAGTGAAGTGGCTGTTACATAGTACAAGGCGACCTTGTTCTTTCAGGACTTCTAATCTTGTTTCTCGCCTTCGTGTTCTAAAGATTCTGTTTTAGAAATCCGCGCTTGAGCCTCAACGTACCCAGTTCTTCGATTCCAATTTGTCCGAGGCCGTAGCCAGGATTTTATTTCGGGCGGGCTCATCCTTTTCAGCACAGAAATATTCGTAGAGGATAACAGGCCACTGATAAAACTTGATTAGTAGATATAATAATAACAATAATTTTTATTACCACGGTTATAATTGTCATTTTACAATAATAACTATTATAAGTTATTAAACCAATTTTAATCAAAATGCGTTATTATTATATGGAGAGACTTCGCTACCCAATCCACCGTAAGAGTGAATATCCAACACAACGGTTGTCCATTATTTTTCATACATTTTGTACAGTTAGCGTACCGAAATTCATAGTTATTGTATTTTGTTAACTTTTACACATTCCTTAAAAAAAAGGCTTTAAAAGTTAGAGCCAAATTTTACCCAGAAAGTCTATATTGTGTGACCTCTCACAAAGAAAACTATACATTTTGAGAGCTGTGGATGCATTTATTCTTTATTAAATGGTAGAATATAAAACTATAACCTGGTTCCTCTATTATACACTATTTTATTCGATGTAATGTTTAATCCTACTAAGGAAGTAAAATTAATTAACACTATTTAAATTAGATATCTGTAGGATTTCTGGGGGAACTTCAATCCCCTTAGCCCTCTCTCTCGCTACGTGCATGTATCCGAGCCAAGTCTGAAAGCATTAGGGCTGAGCCGATACCGGATACTACAGTACAACGTCTGCGGGAAACAGAATTTCATCAGTGGTTGACTGCCTTTTCTTTGGGAAGTTCTCTTGTTAACTTCTAGCCACATTTAAAACCTTGCATTCTGCATTTTTTGGCCTTTTGCCTGTCCGGATTAAGCTAAGTCCGGCTCATCGGTGTCCGGATTAACGAGGTTTTACTGTATTACAATTTTCAAGCATCGGTATCGGTGGGTATCGGTGAGAGTATCTGTTGAAAGTGTTATCGGTTAAGGCCTAGAACGAATGAAATAACCTTATTTGCAACCCTATATCTAAATGTCATGTCAGTTTTGACGATTCAGATTTCGAGCTTCAACATCCTTATTTGCAGAAAACCTTTACTGCAAGACTTTCTGTGTTCAAAACCTGTCCCCCTCTTTGGTGAAAGGGGTTAGCATAATGCATTACGGAGGCAATAACTTAAAGCTACAGTCCTGTGAAAGTTCATTCTCATACCCATTTCGTCAATTAATCAATATCTCTCATCTTATCGTTAATCTACAGAGACAAGGAAATAGTGTAAAGAACCAAATTGGAAGCCAGTTCACTAACTGTTCCACTAACTCCTAACAACTTAAGAACAATATGGTGTTTCTTTTCTGCTTATGGCAACGATAATAATATTATTTTCATGCATTCCACTACCATAACGAATAAAATATAAGTGAGTCATTTGTACTTACACAAAATAGTGAACAAATGTCAGTAAGTTTCTGTTAAACTTACCTTCTTATAGAAATTCGTTAAGCAGGAATCAGAATAAAGATTATTTTAACTCCATATAATGCAAATTGATTTAGTTTAAATTGACATCACACTCATCGTAATGTAGCCGTCGGTAATACAACCTATTACCTATTGAGCGTAAGTACACGTATTGAGCCTTTTAGTTACGCTATCCGTGTGTAAAGTATGGTGGTACAAAACTGGGCTTTCTCTTATAGTAACTCATCAATCCCAAATACCGGTTAACATGTACTAATTGTAAAATATACGTGTTAAACCGTTCCTTAACTCGTTAAGAAATCGCTAATAATTATATGAATGTGTAACTAAATATTTTATGATCCTTTATAAGAGGCAATATACTTTAGTTTAAAATTGTACAATTGCAAAGAATGTATATTGTGACTTAAGCAAAACAAAATAATAAATCTTTAATAGTTATTACTTTGATACCCTTACTTGAAGTCTTATTGGTAGTAAGCAGTTGATTACTCTATAGAATATAATAGAATAATGACAAAAAATAGTTTCTTAATGACGTCAAGGGCCCGAGGAACACTCGGATCTCTTTGAAAATATTAATTACGATAATAATCTTGAATTTGAATTTCTTTCAAATCAATTCCGTTGACAAGAACGGAAATATTAACAATTTTATACTCGTGAACTGAGAAGAGCAATTTTGGTGGGAATATTGTGTGTTATGAAACTTCAGACACAAGGATTGTTACGGGATTTGTTGCCACGAATCGTAAAATACGACTGCAACAAATCTGGTCTCTGCTATAAAAAATGTTTGGAATCACCAAAGAGATACCAACATGTTTATTAAGTGATCCTAAAGAAAATAGAAAAATATATATTTAACAGTATTGTGCTTCGTGTTCTAATACAATATTTTAGTGAAAGTTTATGATCAATCAAAATCACCTTTTTCATAATTCTAAACTTAGTTGGTCGTATCAAGGTTACAATTTTGTAACTTTGCAATCATGTATATTGACAATTCCCACCTTATTTTCATTGGAAAAATGGCTAACTGAAAAGTACTATTTTGAATAGTTCATCAGTGGCAAAAGAGGAACTATTATCGTATCAATTTATCAGTTAACTTGTAATAAATTAATGGAATGAAATTAAATAATGCCTTATTCCGTTCAATTCATTCCTGATGTGCAAAAATCATTCACGTTGTTCTTGTAATGTTAGTAGAGCATGTCTTCAGACTCGTGGCACAATGAAAGGGGTACTGGGTTCGAGGCACTGGACGCACATAATAATAATAATAATAATAAAATCGTCTTTATTAGAGCTGGCATGTTTCTGCCTCGAGGGCCGCTCTTACAAACAAACCCTTGTCAGGGTGATTAATAGAAGGTAAAGTAAATATAAAGTACAAATGGAATATATGAACATATCCTGAGTACATGTATGATGGATGAACATTGAATACAGAAATACAAATTGAATAAAAATAAGAAAGAAAAAAGGATTATATGTATAAACAAATAGACATAGATATCTAACGTTTGTCGCATTCATCATTAGTACATATACATGTATAAAAGTCAGCTGGAACAGTGAATGAAACAGCAATAGCAATAATAATAATAAATTGAAAAGACAAAAGAAAAATTATGAAATTTAGAATGCTAATAGTTATAACAAGTTACATGAACAGAGTTGCCAATTATTACAATGGATATATATATATATATATATATATATATATATATATATATATATATATATAACAGAAAAGTTGCTCGTGATTATGTGCTTAGCTGCCTTGCTAGTAGATTAAACTGCTTTATGACACTGGATGGATGTTAGAGAGGTTGGAAGAGAATTCCATTCTTTGGTGGCAGATACGGTGTACGATATTCCGTAGGTTGTTGTATTATGAACTGGCACTGACAATAAGTTCTTCGCGTTACATGTTGATGCCTTCTCGAATTTGTATTCAGTTTCTCAAAGATATATTAAGGTTGTATGCTGCTTAGTACTTTATGTGTTAAAGTTAGTAACTGATATTTAGCAAAATTCTTTGTGTTAAGCCAATTCAAACGGTGTAAGTATTTTGAAATGTGGTTCCTCTTTTCTAGCTTGTATATGAATCTCATGCATGCATTTTTGTAGTTTATTAGATATGCAGCTGCTTGCATTGAAAGCAAGTATAGCTCCATAGATTTACCGTTATAATACTAAGCTTTCGCACAATTCTTTTCATAAGCTCAATGCCTACAATATTCTTTAAGTGGTGGTACAAGGCTCGAAGAGATTTGTTGTCTTTCTTTATCTGCTTTCAGATATGATCTGAACATTCTATGTGAATATCCACAACAAAGCCTAGGTTATTAACGGTCTTTTCTAAAGTTAATGCGTAGTTATTCAATTTAGGAAGTATCATGTGATCTGTGCTTTCGCTTAGCTTTTTCACAATAAATTTGGATCCTATTATGATGAATTTCGACTTGGTTGGGTTTAATTTTAGGAGGTTAAATTGTGCCCAGTTACTAATAGCGTCGAGGTCTTTTTGTGGCTGGGATATCGTACTTGAGTATTCTTTTACCCCTGTGTGTATGTAAATCTGAGTATCATCAGAATATTGGTGATACTGAGCATGTGAGAGACTTTTATGCAAGTCCATTACATAAATGGAGAAAAGAAGAGGTCCAAGGATGCTCCCCTGGGGGACTCCATTACGAATGTTTAACCAGTCAGAAGAGCAGCTATTTTTGCCTCTGATTTTTACACGCTGTTCGGATCCCACTTTAAACTGTAGCTCCAGTCCCGATTAGCCTTACTGTGCATAAAGCGGGCTTAAAACACCAAATCAATCAATCAATTGTGACACAATGACAAAATGTGCTGAAATTCGCGAGACAACTACAGAAATCATGTAATGTGTCAAATTCGCGTTATTTCGAGATTTCATAAGCATAAAATAGGTGATTATGATTATGACATAGCATTGCACATATATAAACACTTCTTAGCAACAATTAACGTTTCACGATGTTATTGCATTTGTGTAATATCTAGGTCCTTATCCATAAAATGTTCAAATGGAAGATGCGGAATTCTTTTGATTGTTTTCAAACGCAGCAGAGTTGTAAAATTTGATTCACTTTCTTAGAAATGAAAATATAAATGTTATGAGCAAAAACACTTAAAAAAACCTTTTGCATTAGCATTATTATTTTATTTTGTATATAATGGAGTCTCATTAATGTGCAACTGTGATGAAAATTGCATTAGCCGATACCTGAATACTCGGGCGAATAATATTTATGTTTCTGGAACTCGCTAACGTGCTTATGTACCATGTTGTGTGTCTGCATGTAGGCATTTATGACTAGTTTTAAGCAGTGTGCGAATAAACTGGTGGGGGGGGGGTTACTGGGGATTTCCCCTTCACTAGGTATTTTATCCCCGGCAAAAGAGAACCGCTTTTTTCCCTGCCAATCTTTTTATCCCCCTCAAAGAAAATTGAAAGCACATAGTGCACCATTTTGTAACTATGTAACCTTAGAATATAAATATACTAAGTGTTGTAAATTATGTATAACTGTTATCATTTGGTTTAATGACATAGGTTAGGAATAATTTTCCAAGGTACTTAAAACCGCAAGACAATAGCTTACTTTACTGACTGTTATCATATACAAATTTGCACACCTCAAAAAACCTACCCCTAGAGATGTATCAAACATGGGCGTAACGTGGGACTTAACTTTGGGGGGTCAGAATCAAACTGGAGACTTGACTGTGATGTGTGGGGCAGAATTAAACTTGGTTCTTAACTTTTGGGGGTCAGAATCAAACTAGAGACTTGACTGTGATGCGGGGGACAGAATTTAAACTTGGTACTTAACTTTGGGGGGGCAGAATAAAACTAGAGACTTTGAGGTGTAAGGGGGCAGAATCAAACTTCGGACTTAACTTGAGGCGGGGGCAGAATTAATAAGTTTTCCATCCCATAAAAATAGCGCCCAGAACTATTTTCCTCAATAGCTTACATTTGCACAATCATAAAAAATATCCTTCAATACTTTGCTACTCAAGTCCCAAGAGGTTAACGAAAGTATCATTAACTTTTAGATTTATAGCCTGTTACGTCTATGGTATAAAAAATACGTCACTGAGTTGAAATCCCCCCCAAACAAAAAACTGTATTCGCATAACTTCGGTGCACCATTTTACCTTGAGGATTTCAATGTCAGTGTTCTTGAAAGGTTGTTGACCTCGAACAGCCTACTTGGGTCTCAGTGTATCGCGTTGGTGAAACGTGTATGCAAAAATGTAGCAATGACATAATTAATCTCCAAGTGCCAATGTAAGTTTTTATACGAATGACGCCAAAATCTGGATGCAAACAACGAGGTGTGCTTGTACCTCTTTCTCTTCGTATTGTCTGTAGCATATCGCCTGAACAGTAGAGCTCGTGTTTCACATGTTACATATTTAAATATTTTGAGGTATATTTTCCGTTTAGAGTATAAACATTTCCTTTCGGCACTCGCACTTATTTCTGTCACATGAGTACTCGCGCGTTATATTTTTTATAACACTCTATTTTCAGTCATACATAGTTCTTTAATAAAGTAGGTTTTTTTATTTTCTTAATATTTATTAATGTATTAATATTAATTGAGACATTGTATCTCAAGCAATTTACCCTTGGGGATGGAATTGAACTCACGCATTGTAAAAAGTACAACACAGACACATTCACTGCTTCATTCTTCTGTTGCAACTACACCAGTAACTAAGAGAACCATATATTAGCAGTAACTATGAGGAAGGACCAACAAACGAATACGTTGGTAGGATACATTGTTGGTGACCAAGCTTTTCTTTTTACTTTAAAAATTATACATTGTTGAAGTTTTTACAACAGCGCGAGTGCCGGAAGGTTAAAACATAAGGTATTTATCAGGATTTCATAGAGAAATAAATATAGATATATATCAGTTAGGCAAACGTTCCAAAAATACTATGAGATCTCTCAAATTCTGATATTCTTGTGATTGTGACAGACATGTCACCTTACTTTGACTCAATCTTGTTTCAAGCCATGATATTGACCGGCAGAAATAAAGGTTACGCGTGTATCACATTTCTTCTAGAAAATGGGAATAATTACTGGAGGCCCTCCCCTATGTTGTACTGGTAACGTGTTCGCCTTATAATCAAGGGATCCCAGGTTCGATAGCCGGTGGAGGCACAAAATGATTCGGATCCCACTTTAAACTCTAGGTCAGGTCCTCATTAGTCTATCTCTGAATAAATTGGACTTAAACCAACAATTTAATCAAACAACCAATAATAACTGGAGGTCAGCAGTTCGGAGAGAGGCTGTGACGGGACTTTCCCGAAAAGCAAATAGAATCTTAAAAAATACACAGGGATGAAGGAAAAGATAGACCGTAAATTCAGAACCAGTCTAGTTCACTGCACTTCTCGACTCTCTCTGAACTGAAGCATCTAGTTGGTTACAAGGTGCAAAACCAACTCGTCTGCTTCGTTGATTTTGGTGTCAAGCAGTGTGTTTGGTGTCTGCACCACGTTCTGGAGCGGTGTGGTGCGTGTTAACTAAGGGTGTGCGGGACAGAATTTTTTGGGTCGGGACGGGAAAAATTCACCATTTCCCGAAAAAGTCCGGAAATTTTCGGGACGGGAAATGTTCGAAATTTCCCGATGGTCTGGAAATCTCGAATTCTACACGTCATTTTCAACTTAAGTGATTGTTTTTGCATTTCTAGTACAAAAACTAACGATATCAGATAAGTTCCAGACATTTACAATTCATATAACGTCGAGAATTAACAACGTTTTAAAATGACCATTCGGTATTTCCAGACTGCTCCGGATCCCGAAAAGTCGGGAAGTTATTTCCCGAAGTCGGGATCGGGACTGGAAATTTTTTTCGCGATCGCGGTCCCGGCTTTTCGGGATCCCGCACACTCCTAGTGTTAACTAATCAAATGAACTTTTAAAGCAGCAGACAGGCATTTGTTGAATCTTCTGAACTTCAACACCGCTATTCGTCTACTAGGTTGAACGTCATTTCCTTTCACCAGCCACCGGGATACACCTGCACTACACCGAGTGTCAAAAAGTGCCGCGAACTAGACGGGGCTAATAACATAAGACGATCCAGTGTGAACACACACGTCGTCAGAAGCTAAGACGCTTCAAGAACTTTCTACAGCCTCGCAGCCTTTCTGAAGACCAACAGGTAGCGCCAAGAATCGAAAACCAGTTCTCTTGAAACGCCAGTTCGGTGCATCCCATCCAGCAGGGGATGCAGGACGGCATTCAGGGACGTCCCACGTGTCCTGACGGAGGACAAGGAGGACTTTGTCACGCTCTTCACAAGAGTCAAATGCACAGGAGTTGTTGAACTCCGTCCTGCTACTCAGCTGATGTTTCTTCTGAAAGGATTTTTTTTTAAAAAAAAAATAACTGAAGTAGTAGTTTGCAGAAGTCGCAACGTTGAAACTGTCAGCAAATCCGTGCTACGTACGGGGGGTGGGGAGGGGGCAAGAAAAATATAAATCGTATAAGGCAGAGTGCTACCGTAGATTGTTTCATTTGTTCATTCAAGTTCACTTTATGCACATTAAGCTAATCGGGACTGGACCTATAGTATTAAATGGAATCCGAACCACTATGTGCCTCCACCGGGTAACGAACCCGGAACCCATTGATTACAAGGCGACGACGCTACCATTGCGCCATCGGGTGACCCTAGTGTATTAAGTCCTATGCCATTTAAATACACCATAACAAACGTGTTTTGTTGCTATAAACGGAGTTTTAATGCACCTTCTACTGTTCTTTTAGGTTATTTCAGTTAATCCGGACTTTCGTTAAACCGGTCAACTTATCCCCCCATTAGTCCGGATGAACGAGGTTTTACTGTAGTCATAACTGATGAAGTTTCATCATCTCATTTTCAGTTTTTCTGAAAATGCAAACTTTGTATGAAACTACTCACTGGTTGTGGGAAACTGTCATAACACGTTGGCAAGGCAAAGAGTTTCCTTCTAAATATCCTAACATTGAACTTCTCTGAAGACTAAAATGCAAGAGAAACGTACCTTCTCCATATATTCGTTAATTTAAAAAATCGTATGTCTCTAGTTTACAGTCATTAAAATGTTTGAAATAAGCTAACTGGACTCTTTGTAAAACCATAATAATAATTAGGGCCAGGATTTTCATGACTTAGCATATTTTTTTGGGTAAGGATCATGTGTTCCCTAAACATGAATGAAGAAACTATTTAAATTAAGGTGCTTTTTAAGAGCATTTTTTGGCATTTTTGGCCATTTCTACGTGATAGAGCATAGTTTGATGGATTTTCGGTCATACTCAGCATCGTATGTTTGCATTTTCAAGAAATATACAGTCATTTTCGAAGTGGATTCGTTCTTACTCCCATTTTTAATCATTTTTTTTTGGGGGGGGGGGCTGTAGCAAAATCTTTCTCATTTTTATTTGAAAATTTTGAGAAAGTATTCATTGTGCATTGCAATTCAGGGCCCATGAAGTGAACTAAAGATAGTACGTATGTGAAAATATCTGAGCATTTAGATATCAATGTTTGAAACAGTCCAGTTATAAGGACATATTTTTCAAATTATAGGGAATATTTTGTAAAATTTTAGGTCATAAGAGCATATTTTATTTTGCATATTTTGGTGATTTTTAGGTCATAAAAATTCTTGCCCCAATAATAACAATTTTTGTGTTGAAACATTGACTTTTTAATATTATTAATCGTGGAGTTGAAGATTCCAAATCAATTTTTGAAAAATACTTTACCTGTTAGCGTTGACATTAAAACCAAATGTTAGACAGTTTGATAGGAAACGATGTCAACAATCAACTCAACTCTACAATCGAATACAATACCATATTTTGAAAAGGACATGACAACAATGAAAACATGACAGCCAACATACTTCTCTATTTTGATTACCAACTTCGAAGAAGGCATATGGAACACCAAATACATTAATGTTTTAATATTAAAACTGATTGCATATTGCAAGACATTCGTTAATAACCTTGAAGCAGAGGAGAATATTACACATAAAGACATTAGTATTCTCAAATTGTTTTCTCCTATATTTTAATAACAATAAAGGCTTTAGTGTATTTAGACTTCGCTTAGCATTAGGAACGTTAAACAATTCAATTCAGGAAAAATCATAGAAACATATTTTTACTGCTAAATAGAAAGCCATATTCATTCTTTTTATGGACATACACACAAACAATATTCCTAGTGACGTCACTAATACACGTTGACGTTATTGTATGAAAAATATAAACAAATAGTCACGCCAAGTTAGAATGAATGACTTGGGCATAATTATGAAGCATTGGATTAGTATATCATGCAGTAGTTATCAGAAATTACCATTCTTGGTTTCGTCTCAGTCTGTAAATACAATTTCTTGTTCTAATCTTTGTCTCGACTCGAAGTACAGTTCTTAAATCTGTTTCGGGCCTGGTTGCGCTGCTGCCAAAGCCTGCGAAAAGAGATTTTTATTGTTAAGTTGAAACCACGCCACACAGGTTGACAAGTGCTACTAGTGAATTATCTTTACAATTGCGATATATGTATTTTACATGTCTACAAAGTAATGAGGTGAATATCTTATTTGTAGGCCTGATTAAGTCTCGAACGACACCTAGAGGTCACTAAGTCTTGTTCTCAATATTTAAACGACTGTCTTGGTCATGATCTCGTCTTCATTTGACAAGCAAAGTACAAAGCTGGCCAAAAACATAACTTGCAAGCAGGAACCCATAAGTTACCTAATTTACAACCACGGTCTTAACATCAGCTTCAATACCTTGCAAAAGATCAAGTTTTTATCCAATAAACCTGGGTAACATTATAGTATAAGGGAAACGGATTTCTTCAAATTTACAGGAGAAAGTACTTACTGAAATCATTTTCTGCAGCGTTGTTGATGTTCGGGAATGTAGTTTTGATCCATTTTAATGCGAATGCATGTTGTTTTCTGCCAAAATCTCTGTCCGACACGCTGTTTCTGCTGCCGCCATTTGCTTTCTGCACCAGAGCACAGTGTTCCGTGTGTTAAGATCACGTAACCCCATAGTCAGTGTTTCAGCCTCGCCGTGTTTTCACTAGAACATGACGTGCCTAACATACTTGCCTAACCTAACTTAACCTAACCTAACCTTACGGAAAATGGTTTTTGGAGCTAACGTGAATGGTTTTTGGGGCTAACGTCAATGGTTTGTGGGTCTAACGTCAATGGTTTGCGACGTATTAGCATAATTTCAAATCCGGGCACGAAAGTAGGTATTTTCCGGTGAACGAGGTTGCAACACTGTATAAATCGACAAAACACTCGCACAACGCGCCCTGAACCAGTACGCCATAATGTGTTACAGAACCGAAATAACAAGTAACAGTAAGTACTCGTAAATGTAAGAAATAGACATTATCTTAGTTAGAAATGCATCATTTCACCTTAGCAAATGTTCCGCATTCCAAAATAGTACGTTAGCAATGTAAAAAATATGATTTATAGGTGTTTCCCTTATACTATAGTAGTACCTATACCTGAACACTCCAGTGCTTGTCCAAATTGTTTCCTGACCATTCTTCCATTCTTACACTCAGTATGGTTAGTTGGTGAGTTTGCCTATAAAAGTGATGCATTGCCTGAGATAACTTGCCTATCATTCATGCGAGAGTTGTTAGCCAGAAAAGCGCACCGGTAGATGGCTCTGACCACTAACATTATTTTAAAGACTTCACATCTGCTAAGCATTTGTTTATCTACTTGTTGTAGAAACAATTTACACAGCACCAATTGAATTGTTTATTTGAAGACACTTTGGTTGTAATTTCCTGAGTAATTAAAACATACACTAACCTCAGTCGAGTTTTGCCAAGATAATTATTCAAATAATTTTCATTTAGGTGCAGTAATTTGTCTCACCATGAAGTTTGGATTTTCTCTCCGCCACCCCAACATATACGAGGGTCACTATTTATATTTTGAGCCTAACATTGAAAAAACAGGAATTTGGCATTGAAAACTGCTTTATTGTTTTTCGAAGTATTCTCCTTTATAGTCAATACACTTTTGCATTCGTTCGAACCATTTGTCAAAGCAGTTTTTCCAATCTTCTTGAGACACCTCCATAATATGGTTTTTGAACGCATCAACGGCGTCTTCCGCCGACGAAAATCGTTGTCCACGCAATTTATTCTTGACATTCGGGAACAAGAAGAAGTCATTGGGTGCCAAATCAGGACTGTACGGCGGATGACCCATCAATTCGATTTTTTGACTGTTCATAAAGTCGGTTGTTAGACGAGATGCGTGACAGCTGGCATTGTCTTGATGAAGAATGATCCGACGGCGTTTGTTTGTTTTCCGTATTTGACCGAAGACCTCTGGCAAACAAATTGTTGTGTACCATTCAGAGTTGACCGTTCTACGTTCCTCTAAAGGCACAGTTGCCACGTGACCAGTTTTCCCAAAAACACAGGCGACCATTTGTTTCGATGTGCTTCGAGCGCGAGCAACTTTTGTTGCATTGGGTTCATCTTGAAACACCCATACAGTCGACTGCTGTTTACGTTCCGGCTCATATGCATATATCCATGATTCGTCACCTGTTACAATCTTATATACGTCTTTTGAAGCACCACGATTGTATTTATTGAGCATTTGTTTGCACCAATTGACGCGAGCGTCGTTTTGAGTTTTTGTCAAATTGTGGGGGATCCAACGAGAGCATACCTTTCACACAGCTAAATGATCATGTAATATTTTATATATGCTGGTGGAACTAATGCCTATGGTTGCCTCAATCTCACAGTATGTCACATGACGATCTTGCAGTATTAGGTTTTGCACAGCATCAATGTTTTCTTGAACAACAACTGATTTTGGACGACCTTCGCGAATCTCGTCGGTGAGCGAATGGCGGCCACGATAAAATTCGTTATACCAGCGTTTCACAGTGGCAAAGAATGGGGCTTCATCGCCAAATGTGGAAGTAAGTTGATCGATGCACTCTTGTCTTGATAATCCACGTCGAAAATCGTAAAAAAATCATCGCACGAAAATGTTCACGAGTTAATTCCATTTTATTGTTGTCGCGCAATCTCCAAGGCAACATAAACAACACAAATGAGTCTATTGACAAAACATTTGAAGTACGTTATGGTCAATAATGCCAGACGATTCCGTGCAAACGTCAAATCGCGCCTAACTTCAATCAGTGTTGCCAAGGCTCAAAATATAAATAGTGACCCTTGTATTTATATTTAGCGATCCACCGTTATTTACGGAAGCATAGTTATATCCATGGGTTTTGAAGGAGGTTAAAATACTCTAAAAAAATGTTCATTGCAATTATGAGTAGGAAATTGGTGGAAACTATAGCTTTGTTTTCTACTGCCTACATAATTTCCATAAAACTATGAAGTTTCTTGAAACTGCTACACATTATATAGAAGTTCTGGAGTGTTTTATAAATTTCAATACCACACTGAAAGATATCACTGCAAGGTGTGGAGGATGATGAAGAAATCTCATCTGAAATCGTTATTTACTAAATTCACGTGATATAATCATGCACTCCACCCACTAGTAGGGGTGTAACACCTTTGCAGTGATTGGCCAAATACCAACATGTCTTCTACGTAGCACACTCTGGACTGCAGGTTGCAGAATAACGAGTCTTTGTCTTCTGGACCCACATCCAGTAAAATCCTCTGCTCGTGTTGTGTCGTGTCCTTTCATCAATATCATTTTATCACTTTTCATCCACATCTTCGCGATTAGCCAAAAGTGGCAAAAAAGCGAAGTAAATTAAAATACATAAATCAACTCCGCCATTGAAGCCACAACACACAAATCCTTTTGTAATTGATTACATAATGTACTACACTTCTGGATCACAATGCTTACCGCTTGCATTTCCTAATGTTATGGTCAAAATTAAGAATAGCCTGAAGAGTCACAGGTTTCCCAAACTATCGTTAATGGTAATGCAATTTAATAGCCTTAATCAGGCCCGTACCCAGGGGAGGCGCCATGGGGGCCATGCCCCCCCCCCTCGAGTGATGTTTTTTTTAATGTGAACCTATAAAAAGCTACGAAAATAACCTACGATTTTTCAAACTTGTAAAAATTTCAATTATTTCCTTGCATAAATGAATGTGTTTGTTGTGTAGAGATTCAGTCTCCAGAAGTCTGCAGTCTGCGATGTTGGGTACTTTTAGTTTTATAACGATTGATGCAAGGCTACCAGCAGTGGCGGCGATTGGAGGGGCATGGTGGGGGCAGTTCCCCTACTATTTGCACTGTTGCTCCTGCAATATGGCCTCTTAATGCTAAGCGTTGTCTACCCAGACCTGGTAGAGGCACATAGTGGTTCGGATCACACATTAAACTGTAGGTCCAGTTCCAATTAGTCTATCTGTGCATAAATGTGGAAAGTGGACCTTAAACAAAAACTCAAACTCACACTTGTCTACTAAAAGAAAGTAAATTGTTCTCCCCTCCTTCCAGTTTTGGCACCCAATCGCTGCCACTGGCTTCCAGGTGAAAATCTCTCTCTCTCTCTCTCTCTCTCTCTCTCTCTCTCTCTCTCTCTCTCTCTCTCTCTATCTATCTCTTTGTTTAACCATAGCCCACTACGATCCTTCCTCACATTTAGAATTCTTTATTGTAATAATTTAATTTATAAATATATTATTTGCTAAACATAGAATTATCGTGGCTATTCAATGGTTCTGTGAAAGAAAATAAAGGAAATTTAAAGACACTTTTAGCTTGCGAAACTCAGAACTATCCGAATACTTCTGACCAGTATCGGCGATTTGGTGCCAAAACTGGGGAAGGGGAGGGGCAAGGACAATTATTTTCTCTTGGTAGAAAAGCATTAAGAGGCTATAGTACGGGGGAAAAAGTGGCAAGAAGTCGGGGGCAACTGCCCCCCAGTTCCTCCAAATAGCCGCCACTTTACATATATATATGACACGCTTCTGGCCCCTCTCTCAAAAAAATCCTGGGTACGGGCCTCGCCTTAATGCACAGCAATGAAATTTAAACATGTATGCGACACTGTCAGCTTGACTCACAAGAATTTCCATTTTGTTAGTTTTTATTTGTACGCCTGCAATAGACCCATCTACTTCGCTGCACTGTTTGACTTGCTCTGCACTCTCACGTCTATTTGGTTACAGAGTGCAACAACGACTCGTCTATTTTGTTGATTTAGTGTCAAGTACTCTATCTAGTGTCTGCATCGTCTACACTACGTTCTGGAGCAATATACGGTTGGTGTATGACCACGTGGTGCGTGCTAACCAATGAAACGTGCTTTGAATGCAGCAGACAGGCATTTGTTGAATCTACACCCCTATTCTTGGGTACAGCATCTACTTGGTTGAACGCAATTTCCTTCCACGAGCCTGACACTGGGATGCACCTGCACCACACATGCTGTCAGCGTACTAGACGGGGCTAACATGATCCCCAAAAAGGTGGTCAGACGGTGGTGTCGATTACACCCCCCCCCACTATGGTTGAGATCGAAAATGTGGGAGGTCATGACCTCCAAACCACTTGTGCACCTTCACGCCACGGAGCAATGATAAGTGGGATCTGAGTTACTGAAATATGCCCCAATCAAGATTCGAACACGGCTCCTTGCCCCCAACTCCACCTCCAAAAGCCTTACGGAGTCGGCGTTACTCGGATCATGACTACTTTCAACCATGTTACCCGGGACCTCTTAATTGCCAATCACTAGCGTTAACCACTAAGCTATCGTTACATGTATGTATGTATGTATGTATGTATCATTACAATACAATTTTTGCAATTGGGACTCGAACTACACCTACAGTTGGAACAATAACAATTGTCCAATTTGATTGCGTAGGGAATCGAACACGAGACCTGTGTGCCTGAACAGGGCCGCTTAAAGGCCGGGTGCCAAACTGGGGTGTCCTTCTTGAGTAGCGCCAAAACCTTATTTTGAATACATAAGCGTGGCTATTTGTTTCAGAAAGAGTTGTTACAAACCAGATATTTCAATAACAAGAGATGGAAAGAAATTAGTCCCTAAAAAGAAACATAGATGGCAGCATAAGACGAAAGAATATAAGTAAATTGTTGGTAGATAAATATAGATTTATTTAAAACACAAATAGGACGTAAACATGTAGAAAATATGAGGGCAATGTATAAAAATAGGTAATAGATGCAAAGGAATATGAAAATGATTTTCATTAATTAATAAGTTAAAGCGCATAGTCAATTTTTAGGCATGTATAGGGAAGTAACGAAGCAACTAAGCAAAAATGTGGGAGAAGCCTAGCTCCGTCTTTTGCATTTTTCCGAGAAGAAATGCTGCATAACGTAATGCATATATTGCAAAATCATGTATCAATTTAAGCTAAGAGAATAGTGTCATTTTAATATCATTATGTATGTATTAAATAAATGTATACTTACAATACAAGGAATCTTTAACAGTAATACTTAAAGTATGTAAGAATAATGCAATTATTTCTCTTTTTAAAATAGTATATATGTAACACGGTCAACGTTTTGTTGGAGGTGGAAAGTTAGAGATAGCAGGGTGGAAAGGAGGGGGGGGGGTTAAATATCCACCTAGCCCGGGCGAAACATTTATCTTGAGTCGCCCTTGTGCCTGACACATGAGGACACCTCAACTCCGACGCGATGAAGGTAGGAGGATCGAAACGTGCTTCAGCCGAGCGGTCTCGCTGTCTTCTTGCCATGGCCTCGGCTGAGAGGAACACGTGCCACTGGTTCTACAATGCAGGTATTGTTGCCGGCGAAAGCGCATGCGTAGTTACTGTGGCAGCAAGCCCCCACGAACATGTTCCTACTGGCATATTGCGCGTTGCTGTGGATTCAGTGTGCGAAAGGGCCCTTTGATAGAACAAAAAATGATTTTATTTACCAGAAAAGACATGGTAATACAGCGATTCTACTTCTTCATGTATGTATTTCCCTGTGTGTGTATGTGTATATACGCTCCGGGCTCAGAGGCGGAGTGGTCGTCCCGGGTTCGAATCCCGGCCTGGACTCATTCTCATCTTCGCGGTTAGCCAAATGTTCCAGAAAAGCGAAGTGAAATAAACTAAATTAATATAAAAATGTGAATGAAACCGAAGATATCATAGGCGTAACTTGGCGGGGGAAAGAGGGCACTTGCCTACCCCCCAAATTTTTCAGGTTTGTTGAAATTTACAAGTTAAGGGTACTTTTGTTAACATCCTAAGACTTGAGGAGCTAAGTAATAAATAATAATAATTATGAATTCGCAAATGTAACAGTTATTTAGCAAATAATCCTAGGCACTATTTTCAAGAGATGAGAAACTTTTGGACTCTGCACCCCAAAACTTAAGCCTCAAGTTCGTACCTGCTCCCCCCCCCCCCCCTCAGTACTACGTTCTGGAACGGTGTAGCGTGTGGTGTATGACCACGTGATGCTTGCTAACTAATCAAATGAACGTTTAAACCAGGCATTTGTTGAATCTTCGGAACTTGAACAACGCTTATCGTCTGCTTGGTTGCTTCCTTGCACCAGGCCGGTCCACGTGGCGGAGTGGTCAGCACATTGCGCCAGGCCGCAGTGGCGGCGATTGGGTCCGAAAACCGGGGGGGGGGGGTCAAGGTGCCAAAACTAGGAGCAAACCCAGTATATTTTCCTTTGTAGATAAGATTTAGCATAGTGCGGGGACAAAAGTGTCGAAAACTCGCCCCCCCCAATCGCCGCCACGACTCGCCAGGAGTCCCGGGTTCGAATCCTGGCCTGGGCATGGATATTTGTGTGTCCATTCATCAATTTCATCATATCATCCCACATTTCCATCTTCGCAAATTAGACAAAAATGGCTCAAGAAGCAAAGAAAAGTAAAGTAAATCAATGAATCAATCAAAACCTTGCACCAGCCTGACACCGGGATGCACCTGCACTAGAACTGGTGTCAAGAAGTGTAGCAAACTAGACGCCGTTATTCACTTCATTTTTCTTTCCTTCTATACTCTGTCACTGGAATCACTGGAGTAACGAAAACAAGCCCTCTGCTAAAATTGGACTTGAGAGGGTTCAACTAATGAAAGCGTGAGAGGGGAAGTGAGTGCATGGAGGGGAAAACGCGGCTGCATGTACCAGCTTTTTGCAGCAGCACTCATTTCTTTGCTCCGCACACACTCTCTCTCTCTCTCTCCTTATCTACCGTTTTGCGCCGCCATGCTCCACAGTTTGCTGGGACAGAATGGCCCTGACAAACTATACATTTATACTTCAGGACAAACTTAAAACAACTTGAGTCTTCTACCTCATCTTGAGTGACCACCACGATGTTGCCACTTTGTCCGGAACGGAACTGTAAGTCTATTCACAACGTAATAGGCACATTAGAAATTTGTGCATCGAATACGTTAACGCATAATTGGTTGTATTATGTAATCTTGCGCTGTTTATCTCTAACTTGGATGTAATTAGTATTGTCATAGACAAGGGTTTATTGTATTTAGATTGCGTGCCTTTCTGCCAATTTTGACTAATCACGACGACGAGTCTGAGTGATGAAATTGATAATGGAAGGGATTCGAACAAGAAACGTTTGGTAAAAACGCGAGTTTATTATTATTATTATTATTATTATTATTATTATTATTAAAGAGAAGCACGTTAAGTACTCGATTTCCGATCACGCCTCCGAAGTTCGCTAGTTAGTCAGTACATACGTGTTCTTTGAAAATGCTCATTCATAATCTTCATCCAATCACCACTTATCCTCGTGGTAAACGTCCAGACTTGTAATCAAAGGGTCTCGGGTTCGAAACTCGGTTGAGGCCCACAGCGATTCGGATCCCACTTTAAACTATAGGTCCAGACCCAATTTGCCTGTCTGTGCATATAGTGCACTTAAAGCGAGGAGATACACTTACGCACCATGTGTGCATTTATTTGAATATCGTCGGAATGGGCAATGCTACTGAAGAAAAACGTGGAGGTACAAGAGACTATGAATTTCTCCACGTGTGGCAGCTCGAGACGTTTTTCATAGTTGATTATTAAGCTAGATAAGACCTGTAAAAATATGACGAATAAGAATTTTCGGAATCCCATGTTTTCCTTATGGGGAATCAACTTCAATATCAAGTTACGACTAATCAAATGGGAGTTTCGACTTTTCTGCTGGGCAATCATTTCTTCATACTGCCCTCTTCCCGTTGATATCATTTTCTATTCCATCCGAAGTTATAACAAATCACAAAATATTCCCATATGCTCAATGCATTTCTCCTTGCCTCCTGGCAGTGTTGCCAAACCTGTTGCACATAAAGGAGCTAAATTTCACCTTAAATGGAGTTAAAACTGACTTTCAAGGAGCTAGATTTATGAAGTGCTTCCTAGAGTAATGTTTGTTGTGAAAGGGGTTGGGGCGGTGCTATTACCGTTAACTCTAAATTGATGACAATCTGGCTCCAAGAGAGCTAAGTTGACAACACTGACTCGGAGGGAAAAGCCAGGCGGAGACTGTTTCGCATGCCCTTAAAACAACAACTCAATATTATCCTCTTCGTCGCGATTAGCTAAAAGAGCTAGAAAAACAACACAAAATAATAAAAAATAGATACAAATGCGTTCATTCAATATTTCTCATAGTAACTTCATCACATTATTTGTTCCGACCTTCTTGGTGGAGTGGTTAGCATATCGCGCTACGACGCCAGAGGTACTGGGTTCGAATCAAGGCCCAGAAAGCGAAGTACAGTAAAACCTCGTTAATCCGGTCCCCGATAAGCCGGACTTTGCTTAATGTGGACAGGGGCAAAAGAAAGAAGAAAAAAAGGGAGCAGAATGCAAGGTTTTAAATGTGGTTAGAAGTCAACAAGAGAACTTCCCAAAGATTGATTGATTAGCTTTATTTTACTTCCCTTTTTGTGCCTCTTGGCTAATTTGCGAAGATGGGGATGAGTGATGAAATGATGTAATTGATGAATGGACATTCACAAACAACCAAGCCCGAGCGGGATTCGAACCCGGGACCCTTGGCGTAGCAGCGCAGAACTTCCCAAAGAAAAGGCAGTCAACCACTGATTAAATTCTGTTTCCCGCAGACTTTGTACTGTACTTTATAGAGTATTTAGGCGCATGCTCTTAATAAACGTGTATGTTGCTATAAACGGAGTTTTAATGCACTTCCTATTGTTCTTTTAGGTAACTTCAGTTAATCCGGACTTAATCCCCCCCGCCCCCATTAGTCCATATTAACGAGGTTTTACTGTAATAATAAACCAGATAAATCAACACTAATCTGTATCAAGATGTTACGAAAAATGGCGGGCGATATGCTAAAACGTTGGAATTAGAAAGATTTTTGTAACTATATAAGTAAGAAGAAAGAAATGTTGGTCGTATCATCGCGAAATAAATTCCTGAAACCAGCTCCGAGCGCCGTGTGAATTCAAGCTTCAAGTATCCCTTCACCGTGATTTTCACCTTTGGATTCTTTTTTATTCGATCGTCTTTTTTCTTCTTTCTTTACGTCTTGCTTTTACAATTGGCTATCTCCAACCGTTCCGCCACGTTGGTCCAGCATCGTTCCTTCTGCTTACTGAAGTGTGTTGGCAAAGCTGCTTGCGCCATCTGCGCGAGTGAGGGGGGGGGGGGGCGGTTGTCCGAGACAGGCGGGATTAGGCGATGTTTGTCATCGTCAGAAAACCAAGAAAAAGAGAAGGCTTGAGACTTTAACCATAAGTTGGAGCTGTGATTATGGCAGCAAGTCAATTGAGTGATGGGGGTAATTTTTATTAATGATATACATTGAAGGAAGCAAAGGTGTGCTAACAATGAGGTTTGTCCGTGTTTAAAGGCAATGAAATCTAAAGGAGAGAGAAAATAATTGTACTGATGAATTCTTTTACAGATACTTTCCTCACTTATTGCTAATAACAAAGATTTCTAGATTAACCTAGGAAGGCAAAAATGGTTCAAAATAATTAAAATTCAATGATATCAAGTAAGAAAAAATCACGCCATCCATAAAGTACATAAATAAAGCTCTAAGGATTTCTCTCTCTCTCTCTCTCTCTTTGTCTGCCTCTCTCTCTCTATCTCTCTCTCTCTCTCTCTCTCTCTGGCTCTCTCCCCCTCCCCCTCTCTCGCTTTCATACACACGAAAGTGCTAAATATTCAGATTTATGCATTCCAACATGCTTTCGTAGAAAATGTTTCTTTTTACACAAGAAATATCAGTATTTTTTTTATATATTGAGAAAATTTCAGATAGGGTAGGGTGGTACATTTTCGATATAGGTACTATTTCGATCACCCGCTTTAAAAAGTCGAATATTTTGCTTCCTGTTACTGACAACACTGATTTCAGGAATGAGAGTTGTTGCGTCGGGTGTCAGGTGTGTTGTGCAGAAACGTCGAGAAATTCTACGGAGAACCCGGAGAACCAGACGTAATTTTGTATGGCAATGTGAGTACGTGGGAGATAGAATAGGTGCTTTGTACATAAACGTCTGCCTGTCATTTTGCGTGGCCCGTGTTTATGCTTGAACGTAGGTCAGCGAAATTCAGGTCAAACGTGGACAAGCATGTGGTGGCTGTAGCATGTGACATCTGTAGCTATCTGGTGAGAGATAAGGGAACTACAGAAATATTTGTCTCCATGCACAAAGTGGTACATATTCGATCGGCGGAAATGGTACAATTTTGATCAGCGTACAGTTTGAGTTCCATTACCCTAACGGGTACAACACATTACTTCACAAAGTAAATGCGTTGTTGAATTTATTGTTACAGATGCCTCGCAAACGAACACCGAAGAAAGTATATCAAAAGTATTCGTCCCGAGTTCTCGAACATGCCGTGCAGAGTATTCTAGAGGGACACTTATCTATACGTGGAGCATCGCAACTTTGTCATGTTCCATTTGTCACCCTCCAAAACAAAGTAACGAAGGCACGTGAAGAAGCAGCGGGTGTTCATTCCCCTTCGAGGATTGATGTTGGCCATCCAACAGTTTTCTCCAAGCAGATGGAAGACGCAATTGTGGAGAGACTTATGTATTTGCAAGGGCGAGGATTTGTATTGACACCGAATTAAGTGCGTGTATCTGCGTAACGATGTATGTAGTCAAACAGAGTTATTAAACTAACAGAATATGCAGTTTGTTTTCCTTTTGCTCCTGTTGGCCTACGTCATACAAGAAGTTTCACTTGTAGTATATATTAAGGATACTGATTCTTCACTCAATGTTGATCTAAATTGTACCGCACGGTGATCACATTTGTATCTTAGGTACAATTATAATGAAATTTTATCCGACCGAAATTTCGTTCTTCTGTCTACAGTCATGTCATGTCATGTTATGCCAGCGTCTTTAGTAAAAAGTAAGCATTTCATTGGCACAAAAACTAATTTTGCTGCCTATTTTTTTCAAGTTATATTGAATTGAATTTTTTGTCATCGACAAAACGTACCACCTTACCCTACAGCACATAGCTTTATTTTTAGAATTGACGGACTCTTGTACTTGGTTCCTGAAACAAAGCATTTTGCAGTTTTTTAATGGGCAAGTCTTGGCACTCTCGGAATAATTTGAGTTTGAGTAGCCTGGTAATTGTCTAATATCGATATAAATAAATGTATACAGATATTTGTCATTATTGATATTTCTAGTCCAACACAGTTATATTCAAACTTTAACATTCGTGTATTATCACACATATAGCCTACATTCTCCCTGGATACATAGGCTACAAAAATGTAGCCAGGTCCCAATTAGCCTAGAGCATAATGAATAACTCAGTACCCTATATATCTGTACAAAATATAAAAATACAACGTTACGCAAGCATTTTAATATCAGTTTTCAACAAAAAAGGCTACTGCATTTAAAGTTTAATATTTTAATACATAATCAATAATTTTGCTTTATAAATAGGCCTACATATTACAATCTGCCTTGTTTTGAATATTCTATTTCTTCTAAAGCTTTTGATTGGTTGGTTGTTTTATGTTCACTTTACGCACAGAAAGGCTAATTAGGACTGGACCTACAGTTTTAAACTGGAATCCGAAGCACTGTGCCTTGTGCCTCCACCAGGTACCGAACCCGGGATCCCTTGATTTCAAGGCGACGTTACTAATGTTGTTTACGTCATCCTTTTTTGATTCTTAACTTTTAAGCACTACTTATCTCTTCAATCCGTATATTTCTCGATATATTCGCGCAATAACTACATGTCCCCATGTGACCGAAAGAATTGGGTGAATTTCTTGCGAATAACTGACAAAGTCCGAAGCGACGTTAGACAAACGAAAGTTTACGTCCTTTTTTTATACCTCCAATAAAGATTTTTTTTTAATATACACCTCCCAACTGTTTGCTTTTGCTATTGTAAAACACTTGAAATTCCTTATTTACAATTGTTGTCAACAGTAGAGAATGAGCATCAAGCATCGGCTGCTGGTTGTTTCAAACGTAATTTTGGCAACGTTGGAAGAGAGTCCCAAATCGAGCAGCCCATTGCTAACCCCACCCTCGCTACTAGTTGCGCGCCCGACCTCAACGCCAGAAGCAAAGATTTTGTGGCACGTACGGGATTCGCTTCTGGTTTCTCTTCAAGACAGTCACAGTAAAGACTGTATTTTATTTAGCTCGTGTAGTGTCATATTGTTAAAAAGGATTTTTTTACAATTTGAAGTCCATATTTAACTCCATATTTTGGTGAAAATAACTAAATATGTATTTACATATTTAGCACATTTTTCTACACATAAATCCGTTCCGTGATCATTACCACGGTCATATCTCAACAGCTGAAAGGCATGTGGATTGCAGACAGAAAACTTGGCAACAGACCGCTTGAGATTCTCCCCTTTCCTAGCAACCATTCAGGCCTTTAAGATGAATCCTTTCTTGCAGCATCCCTACAGATCAGAAGGTCTGGACCAGTGCAGGAGGCTGCATCAGCTGACATGCATCCTGCCATCTTGATCATCCGGTTCTGTCGGTGAATACAGGACAGAAATAACTAGTTGGGTTCTCACACAATGGGGGAGGTTCCTCGTCTCTCCTCGTAAAAATGTATCTCTGAAGTTTTCCCAAGTCTGAGAGGGTCAAGGAAGGGGAGGTAGAATCCACCTTCTGTATTTTTTCCCGTAGCTGTAGAAGATTGTGAAATCAGCTTATACTATGAACTGGTTCTTACTTTACGTCACATCCGTTGCATCGCAGATTGATATTAGGTACGTTTTGAAACAATTAAAACACGTATGCTAAAATGTTCAAGTTATATCAGTTGTACTTGCAGGCTATATCAGTTTACTAAATATCCACGAGCCGATAGTGCTAATCCCGGCTTAAGCATGGATGTTGTTTATGATGTCCCTTCATTAGCTTCACCATATCATCCTCAATTTTGCGATTATCGAAAAGTGGCAGAAATGGAGTACTGCATGCGACAACTTTCGCTCGATCGAACTCATTCGAATATCCCACCCTCGAGCGTTTACAATGGAATATCATTCTAATGTGACAATAATCGTATGCAAAATATCCGTCCTGGCAGCTTCAGCCCACAAGCATCTAATACATGTTCATCACTGTATTAATAAGATAGACTAAGCAACTACATTTTAATATGGAGATGACGACTATTTTCACTTAAGTTTCAATTTTCCTGCATCTTTCACTTCACGAAGGACCCACTAACACAGTAAAATGACTGTTATACGTCTACGACTCTGTCTTGAGCGAAGAAGCTCTGAATTCCTTACACTATCTAGTGTCATTCGTGCGAAATATTTTACGCTCGAGGAAAATTATCTCACTGCAGCACTCTGAAGTAAAATAAACAATCAATCAATCATTATCTACCTGGACATGATGTTTTTCAATTGAAGGGCGATGGAAAAAAAGTTGATCAATTTTCTGTCGTAAGCGAAAGAGTTGTGTCATTTACTGCCATTTTGATGCTGTGCTGCTGTCTTTCAAACCACCCATTGGACACTTCCATTCATCAAAGCATATGTTTTTTGTACCTTTTCATTTACGAGTTGAATAACGTTTCGCAATTAAAATTCATTTTTCTGGAGTTTGACGAGCGTTGACTTACCTGTTTTCTCCCCATGGCCTTTCAATTGAATTAATTTAAATATCGACCAAGGTGAAATTTATACAGATTAACCCGTCCAAGATAATCTCAAATCCACGTCTCACACGAACAAGTTGAAAACATCCGAACAGAAAATAGTATCCGACATTCGCAGCATATAGTCCTAGTCAGTATGAAATATTGAGACCTATCTTTCCGACTTCCAGTTAATACTTTTGTCTTTTAACGATGGCGGCGCCACTGAACGACTTCCATATTATTATACGGTTTGGAAAGAACGGAGTTAAAAAAAAGTGTTGCATGAATTACGAAGTGCAGATTAATGATTTTTTTTTTTAATTTGCTTTATTTTACTTCGCTTCTTGTGCCACTTTTGACAAATTTGCGAAGATGGAGATGAGTGATGACATGATGAAATTGATGAATGGACACTCACAAACAACCAAGCCCGAGCGGGATTCGAACCCGGGACCCTTGGCGAGCAGATTAATGAGTATTGGAAGAAGAACAAAATAAAAATGACGAAATATTACAGAAGATTTATATTGGGCAATTAAATAGCCCACTATTAATTTGTAAACTAATATCGAAATAAGACAAACACAAAAGATTAAGTAGTTAAATATTTATGACAATATTCAGAAGAATCCATGTCTGTAGTCTAAAACCAAATGTTCCACTGTGGTTCTTAAATAACTTTAAGAATCACATACTAAGAGTGTGATTCATAGCAATTTAGGAAGACAGGGATTATGACGTTTTGGCGGAGAAGTGGGGAGGCGAGAGATAGGGGAGGGAGATCACTGTAGTTACATTGAAATTTACTTCTTTTTTTAAAAGAAAACCGGCAACCTGTGGAAGCACGTGCGACATAATAACGCCAGTTTATGTGTGCACTGTTCCGTTACGGATTTAACCGCGAAAACATTTATTTCGAGGGAAAAATGCATTGTGCCATTGTATCTTTCTGATGTGACACGCTCATCATACAGGTTGTTTAGAAAGTCTGCGTGCAAGTTTAAATGTCAGTAACCTCACAAGCTCTAAAGAGTCAGTTATTGTAACTTTTTATTTTGTTTTGTTTTGTTTGTCAATTTACTGTTTTATCCATTTGCCCATACGTATAGTTTCTTTTCAATAATGAGAAAACTACAAATAACACCACTTTAATGGTTCAAAAATTAACACTACTAATGATATGGGTGAACTATCTCTCCCGTTTCTTCCACAAATTGCTTCCAATTCCCATTATTTGCAATTTATCTTCTCTACTCTAGTCCACATTCCTCAAACTACATTGCCTTATTTCTCATTTACCAATGCAGAACACTCTAGACTAGAATGTAATGATCAGCTTCTAAATTCTCACACACAGCAGTGATATATCGTAGTTCCTCTTTTCAATATTCTAAGTAGCCCTAATACACATTATAGTATGTATTACATTATTTGTTTTATTAACTTCAAGTTAATAATATACAGTACTGAATAATCATTTGTACTGTAACAGCCGAAAAATAACAATAATATGACAAAAACAATTAAATATGGCACAGAAAAAGCTACACACACATTCCTAACCAATATCGGAAACTGTGTTCTGGCAAGCGGGGAAGCCTATAGAAAAGAGACTGCTGTAGAAGGGAGACATTGTAGAACTTTATGTTCCGGGTTGGTCTAGTGGGTACTAATATATTAAAATGTTTGGTTAGAAATTTGGTTTTAGTTTTACCATTGATGATTTTTTGCAAATATTTGGTGTCTGCTAGTTCGCGACGAATGTGAAATGGTTGATATTCAAAACAAACATAATATCTGTTTTAAGGAGGTGTCTGAGAGAAGATATTCTGTGGCGAGCAATGGCGAGGAAAAAGTTGAGGACACAATCTATCCTGGAGAGATTAGTTTTAGTCCAGATAGGGAAGCACTATTCAAGAATAGGGGAGATAAAATATTTGGAAAATATGCAAATGGTTGATTGGTTTTGGATTTCAGTGAACTCGTATGCAAGACCAAGGAGACAGAAGGCTATTTTTGTAATATCTGTTATGTCCGCATTAAGTTAGTTTTCGTCCGTGATAACACCAAGATCTTTTTGAGATAAGAGGATTTCCTTCCTGCGTAGCTCAATTTATCTCGACTCTATCACACAATTGACTTATCGATATTTCTTTTTGACCTGTTTATTTTGACGACTGGAAAAATCTCTGTATACTACGTATAGCAGGATGTATAAATATTGCCAGGAAAATTATTCATTACTAATTTCATTATTTCTATTACGTCCGTTTTTAAGGAATAGAATTGTACGCAGATCAAATTGTTGATGTATTTTCTTGTTCATACTCGTTAATTATATTTTAATGGACTAACCAGTGCAACTGAACTCAGTGAATCGTGGAGTATAGTTATATTAGTACATTCATAGGAATATTTATGAGTGTATTCAAATTAATTAGTTATGTCCATGCTCCAGCAACGATATTCTTATTTTATAACAATGAATATAGAGAAGTTCGTTTTAATGTAGAACTTCAGTAAAATGTTAATCTGTATTTTAACAGTTAAGACTCTCAATTGTCCATTCAAAGGATAACAAACTACTAGCGCCATCTCTTGATCAGATTATTATTTACAATCTCCTTGAACGTTTTAAAGTAAAATAGGCAACACAAACTTTCAAGTAGGACTTAGTTGTTACATATTAGCTTTCTAATTCCACACACATGCCACTTACAGTTCGAGAAGGTGATGTATCTTTTAAATCTGGTGCTTTCTCGTACGGGATTGGTCTTTGCACAGTATGAGACTGGCTGAAACTTAACAATCTCGGCGCATGCTTAAGTAGCCGTCATGTTTAGTGACAGGGCAGTTTAGGAAGAGCTTTGACCTGGTGTTGAAGTCTTGACGTAAAAACTGCAGGCATTCCATTCAGCTTGTGCGTGAGAACAGAGCGGGGGAAGAAGAACCTCGCTTCCTTTCTCTCGGAGATTTTTCACGAGAGAAGCGAAACAGTTTTGTGGGAACCTTGTCTTGCAAGGACACTGTGAGCAGACGATACCTCCACACCAGACGGTCTGGGAACCAGTGTTGCCACTTCAACGCCTTCCATTTTATTCAAACCTTCTTGAGAAGATAGTTACACAACGTTATGCATGTATAACTTAGTCTGATCTGTTAGTTGGATGATTAATATAACCTTGCTTCAGTACGTACTAAGTGCATTGAGTTTCGTTCTCATGATTTCGTCATCGTGATTTTCGGATTCAAGTCCCGTCCTGGTAGGGGCGTCGCCACTGGGTGGGCTCTTGGTGAAATAGTCTTAAGCCTCGGCTGGATGTTGAAAGAAAACCAAAATTCGAGGGTGTCGTTGGTTCCGTTCTAACAACAGTACCAAGGGAACACGAGGGAGGCGCTGACGTTGCTTTCAAGAAATTCTCCTTTTTCCCAGCGAGAAATCTCCCATATTCTTACCATCGTTACCCAGTTTCAGCAAGCCGACCTAGCTGCTTTTATGATCTTGCAGGGAGGGGGAGAAGGGAATGGTCGTGTCCACTGGCCATTGACAGATGTGCCGGAACCCTGAAGAATAACTGTTTTCCTTTCCTTAGTTGAAAGAAAGCTTACACATCGTCCTTTGAGATCACCAGCCTATGCACTGTGAAGCTGCATGCTTCTTTTTGTTTCCTTCGATACATTCATTTCGTTACAGTAAAATGGCCAACTAACATAGATTATGTAGTAAAATACCTAAAATATAAATTCTCCGCTTTGGAATCAGGATTCTGTTGTTACTGTTCTCGTACAAGAAGCTACACTTTGTGTTATCAGGGCCTCTCCGATGGCGTAGTGGTGACGTCGTCGCCTTGTAATCAAGGGACTCCGGATTCAATACTCGGTGGAGGCACCTAGTGGTTCTAGTGGAGTAGCAGCCGCTCCCGCAACCCCGCAATTCGGTGGGGGGGAGGTGTAAGGGCCCCACAATGTGCTCTTGAATTTCTTATATAATCGCAGAAATTCCACATATAGTGTCGCTTATAAAAAAATCGATTTACGAAACAGAAATCTGTTCCCAGTAACATCATATACGACGTCTGCGATAACAAGCAGTGACGTATTATCTCAGCCAGAGGGGCCCCAGTAACTTGTCATATGGGTCCCCCTCCGAAATGCAGAATTAACTTACTTGCTCGCAGATGTCCATCGATAGGAAAATATCCCTCATCTCATACCTTTGTATCTACGCAGTTTGTCGTAAACGTAGTGTAGCGTGTCAATTGTCTAGTTATGAATCCAGTAGAAATATTCAGTTGCTCAACCAGTCGATCCTTATTTTACAATAAACATTAAAATTGTTAATTGTTAAAAAAGTCGCCCTAGTTTCGAGTGTAAACGAAATTTTAAAATTTTACTCGCTAAACTGCTGGAAAAGGAATACAATTCAATTGTATTCAAATATTATGCACCATTACCAAGGAGGGCCTACCAGATGGCTTATTGGTAACACCTTGTAATCAGAAGGTCCCGGGTTCAATAACCGGTGAAGGCACTCCGCTCCCGAAGGAGTGGTTTGGATCCCACTTGAAACTAAATATTAAGATTTCACCAGATTTCTGACTGTGATGCACCGCAAAGTCATAAGTCCTATAGTATCGAAAGTCAGTTAATGAATGAATGCTTCCTTAGATAATGTTACTAATAAGTCTCTTCAAATTTAAGGGAATTCCAGGAGAGTGTCTTCTGTCTCATTTTCCCCAGCCTCTACATCTTCCAACCAGTAACATAAATTTTCTGTTATTTTTGTATAATTTGTCTTTTAATTTTTAGGTTCATTTAACGCCGACACGTCAGTCAAAATTGTCAATTTTTACATAAACTTACATTAATTTTTGTATTAAGTCCTATGATATGCACAGATATGCTAATTGGGATTGGACCTACAGTTTAAAGTGGGACCCTAACCCGGGAACCCTTGATTACAAGGTGATGACGTTACCACCATGCGATCGGGGAGATCATTAATTTCAGATGAAATTCATGGTTTGGAATAAATTTATTAAAATGTTGTTACTCCACACCAAACTCACACAGAGCATTGTCGTCCTATTAAATTTTGCGCTTTATACGTTTCATAATAATAATAATAATAATAATACGCATGATGATCATAATAATAATAATATGATGAACGTTAATTTAAATATTTATTTTATTATTTACTTTGAGCCTCAATAAATTAAAATAAATCAGTTCTTGGGTTTCACCGCGCCGCAAAAGATTTAGTATAAGTAATATAATTGTCAAGATGCGAAAATGGGAATCTCTGAATAACCCTCTTCCATCCTACATTTTCTTCAATTCCCATTATGATGCATAACCTAGATATGTAAAAAAAAAATCGGAGAGCATCACAGAGTAAGTCAACGAAGTAACTGGCTTTCTTGTTTCGGATCAGACTTGTACGAACCGACGTAATTTGTGTAAACTAAGTGATGGCGATTCACTTCCTCGACTTCCAAGACTGTCTGTCTTGTATTTTGAAAGTAGCCACGCACTGAAGGAATGAATGCACTTCCCTGAGTTTCCAAGGTCTTTGCACGGACAAAACATAAACCAGATGTCAAAGCAAGATAAGTTTACAAATTGCGGTGTTAAACCCTCCCCCTTCCACCGCTCCGAGCGGCACATGACCGGTGCCGCAGATGGGAGAATACACATTCAGAGGGTTGCTTGCCCAGAAGCGACAGCAGCGCCATAAGCGGAAAATCCTCGAACTTTCAGAAGGCGTATTAACTAAATACTTGTCTTTTTTGTAATAAAATTATGTAATTTCTGTTGAAGATATTGTGCAAACTCTTGGAATTATCTATATAAATTCACGACACTAAGATGCACAATATTGAACCTAAATGGTAAATTGGTTTAAAACTCTTCAAACGCCCCATTTAAAGCTGCTTTCACATCCAATTAATGATGCATTTCCAATTTTTTGTACGCCAAACTAGAATCCCAAATCGATTTTGTATTCGGTACATTACTTCGTGTATCCTTCTAGAAAAGCCTTGCAGAGTATCACCGAAATTGGAGGCATATGTTAGGAGATTTTGTCAACAGAAGGAGAAGCAGTTTTCAGCTGTTGAGAGAAAAATCCAGCCGAGGCTTAACCCACACTCTTGCAATGGCGTATCCATCCGGGGAGAAGGGGGCACGTGTCCTCCCAACCACTGAAAAAGAAATGGCAATTGTTTTTAATCTGTTCCGTGTATTCTACTTAGAAATAAAATAAATATTATTCCCTTTTCAAATCATTGAAAATAATGCACTGCTCTGCTTGGGAATTGTTTGCTTGCCTCATGGAAAAGTTCTCGATACGCTCTCTTGCCCACTCAGATCTTCCACACATTGCAGAACAACGAAGTAAATAGAAATTGATTGATTGATTGACTTGGTGTTTTACGTCCACTTTATGCACAGTAAGGCTAATCGTGACTGGACCTTCAGTTTTAAAGTGGGATCCGAATCACCATGTACCTCCACTGGGTTTCGATCCCGGGACCCTTTGATTACAAGGCCGAAGTAAATAGAAAGAATGTGACAGAAGTAAATATAGAGAAATTGAAAGAGAGGAATTGAAGAAAAGGGAAGGGAAGAAATTTGAAAATAGAGAAACTGGGAAGAAGAAATGGAGATATGTGTAGAAAGAAGCACAGTAAGAAGTAAGATATAGACAGAGGAAGAAAAGTAAAGAGAGAGAAAGATGGAAGTGAAGAAACAACGGAAGGAAAAGTAGGAGAGAGAAACAGAGTATGAAAAAGAACAAGGAAAAGAGAAACAAAGAGACAAAAGAGAAGAAAGAATGAAATCAGAGAAAGAGAGAAGGAGAAGAGAGAATTAAAGCTACTGACAATATTTTATCTGCCCCTTGAACCCATCTATCATAAATTCTCTGTCACCCCTTCAGCATCCTGGGCATACCCTTCAGCATACTCATCAAAAGCAAAATCATCTTCATTATTATTCTAAAGAGAGAGAAAATACAAATGAGAAGTCAGGGAACCATGGAAAAAAAGTCACAATGAAATTAAAGAAGGAGTTCGTTATCTATATTAAAGTTACCATCCTTGCATTCGTTGAGAGTGAGTAGTTACATTCCTAGAACAGGCACTTCAACGATTCATCATCGTCTCAATTAACATAGGATGGCAAGAATGATGCCAAGTAATTAAAATACAAAAGAAAATATCAAGTGAGAAAAGCCACAACACGTCCGAAAAATCCTCTAAACTGTGTTTACTGTTATAAACTATTTTATAAATACAGGGTGACCCTTAAAAGTTAGGCAAATAATTTAGTCATTATTCCGATCACCTTTGGGGTCACCCTATATATGATTATTTTTTCCATTTAAGGCTAAGCGCAGTGGTAGCGTGGTCGCTTGCAATCAAGTGCTCCCGGGTTCGATACCCGGTTCGGGTCTCACTTTAAACTGTAGGTCCAGTTCCGATTAGCCTTACTGTGTGTAAAGTGGACTTAAAACAGCAACCCAATCAATTTTGGCTAAGCGCGACGAAGAGGATGAGTGATCTTGTGATGAAAGTGATGAAGGGACGTTCACAAAGAACATAAGTGCAAGAAAAGTACGCTAAAACAAAACAAAAATAAAACAAAATAAAATCAAAATTGTATCTATGTTGTGTGTGTGTTAAATGTAAATAATATTTTACTAGTAAAGTATAGAAAATAGAAATGTTTCAAAGCATTATGAGACATGTGAATCTGGCATTCTTGAATTTCAGAGCAATTTTTTTGATGCATTGTAAAATTTCACTTCCGCTGGCAACACTGAAGAGATTCCACGGTATAATTGACCTGGCAACAGTACTTGAAACAGTCTACTCTTTGGGAATCTGAGCTTACCTGATCTTTTCCTCAAATATTGAATACAAAACGATAATAACCTGGCACATTGAACTATTTCATTTATTCCAATTGCTTCGTTCATTACTCTTAACTGATTGAATCAGCAAAGCTAACAGAAATCTGTACTTGCTCGAATGTCTTGCTCATACTTCCGTAATCAAAGTGCACCTGGTTTGTCTCCCTACTGGAGGGACATTCCTTTGGTTCGAATACCACAGCAAGCTGTAGGTTCAAGCAGGGCTGGATTTAACTTTTATCCCACGGCTAATTTCGCAGTTATTTCTTCCTTACCTCTGACACCATATTTGAGTATGGTGTCATTTTGTGTCATTAAATGTCTTGGAAATGAGTCATAAAGTTAAAGTAGCTGAAATGCTTAATAGACCAAGTAACAGAGAATACAGAGAATGTCAAATGTCAACTTCTTTTGCACTTAGTACACTGGAAACAGCGCTTCCTGCATGTAAGGTTATCTCTGGCGCCTGAAACCTAAGTCAGCATCATATCATCTATAACAGAGCTGGCCTCCACGATGGTGCCGTCAGCCTCCGTGGCTGAGTGGTCAGTGCAACGCGCTTCGAAGTCACGGGTTCCGGGTTCGAATCCCTTCTAGGATATGGATGTTTGTGTTAGTCCGAAATGAGTAAAAACGAGAATACAGTAAAAATTTATATATGTGAAAGTTGAGAAAAGTGTGAATGACGGGCAATACAGCCGCATGGGGGTATTCCTTTTTTAAAAAAAATGGCGCAGTGGTATCGTAGTTGCCTTGTAATCAAGGGGTACCGGATTCGATCCCGGTGGAAGCACATAGTGATTCGGATCGCACTTTAAACTGTTGGTCCAGTCCCGATTAGCCTTACTGTGCATAAAGTGGACTTAAAACAACAATTCAATCAATTTATTTTTTATTTACATTTTACTTGAGATTACCGCTAAGTAGTTTTTCCCATATCTATATATGTACTGTACATAAACTTACATTTTTAGTACATTATTATTAAAAGATACTATGAACAATTTTTTTTCTATTAAATACCTAGGTAGTTAAGCCACATTTTCTAAAAAAAAGATAACAATATATATCCAACTGTAAGGTTAGGTTCACAAATAGTGTTGCCCACGAGACGGGACTTTGACCTGTCTCGTCTCGTGGAAATGCTGTGAAATGCTGTCTCGTCTCGAAAATATTCGTTTGTTAAAGGGACACATGATCAATCTCGTCTCGTCTCGAATTTTTAAAAGCCTGTCCCGTCTCGTCCCGTGGGCAACACTATTCACAAATCAAAGATTCCAAACACTGAGGAAAAGGAATTTCACAGTTTATAAGAGTTTTATAGAATGTCTCTCTTTCTTGTGTGTATCTATTACACTCAAATAGGATATGGTGTATATCTTCCTTGTTGCCACATGTACAGTTTGGGTTTTGTAGAATCCGGATCTTTTGTAAATGACTTTTAGTAGTTGTATGTCCTGACCTAATACGATTTAGTAATGCTATCACATTCCGTGAACCTTGAACTTTTGTAAACCAAGGTCTCATTCTATTGAAATTAGCTATCCTCTGATAAAAGCTGCCTGCATTTTGAAATTCACCTTTGCACCATTCCTTCCAGTTTTCCTTCAACTTTTTCTTCACCCTCGGTAGAAGATCTGTGTACCAGGTTTTCAGCTCCAGTACAGGTTGAATTACCCTAGCTTGTTTTGCATACAAATCTGCCATATCATTTCCTAAATTTTGACAATGTGCTTTAACCCAGGTTAAATGAATTATCTTTCCCCTGCTCCTTAAATTTTGTAAAGTTTTTACACAGTTTATAATGTATGGGGAGCATTTAAATAATAAATCATAATTGGACTGAATTGAATATAATACACTTTTGGAATCCCTTAATATTAATATATTTTTTTCTTGCAATTTATATGTATAAATTAGTGCTTGGTAAATTGCATAAGCTTCAGCTGTAAAAATGGAAAAATCTTCCGGTAAATGTATCATAATTGATTCCTTCTTCTGTACATCATAAACAGCACATCCTACATTTTGACTACTTTTTGAACCGTCTGTAAGTAATAATCTTTCCATCTTTCCATGTAATCATATTTTGTATATTGTTCAGGAAAATAAATATCTCTATATTCACAAACAGGAAAATCTAGAGTATATATGGGCTTACTCCTTACTTTCAATAATTTTTGATGATCCTCATAGTACTCATTATATAATTGCACCCATCCTATATCTTCGCAGTTATTAATTTTGCCTGTATCATATAATTCAACCAAGTCGAATAGAATGTCGTTAAACGGATGATTAGCTTCTGACATTGTTTTTAACAGATATTTAATAGACATTTCTCTTTTCCTATAACTTAAGTTCCATTCGCATGCTTCCATGTATACAGCAACATTGGGAGTACTCTTCATCAGTCCTAGACACTTTCGTAGAACTTTCCTCTGCATTACTTCCAAAGGTCGAAATACACGTTCCGAAATTGTATTAAAGACTACAATCCCGTATTCTATTGTTGGTTTGTAATAGTTTTTGTAAAAATTCATCATGGTACTAGGATGACTTCCCCATTTTGTTGTAGCCATAGAACGAAATACATTGTAAATTACTTCTGCCTTTTTCACTAACATTTTTACATGAGGTTTCCATGTTAATTTACTATCAAATATAACGCCTAAATATTTCACTGAATTTTCTATGGGAATGTGTAACTTTTTTGTGTATTGATTCACATTTTTCGGAGCTCCTTTTTTACTAAATATAATCAACTTTGATTTTTCTGACGATATATTCATAGACCTATTCTCAAGAAATTTCTTCATCTCTATTATTTTCGCTTCCATGTTGGTGACTCCTTTATTGATTCGGATCCCACTTTAAACTGTTGGTCCAGTCCCGATTAGCCTTACTGTGCATAAAGTGGACTTAAAACAACAATTCAATCAATCAATATAACAGAGCTTTTTTTTCTTTTTTTTTTTTTTGCTTAAATCACAATTGGAGTACATAAAATGCTCAGCTTAGAACACCATGTTTTGTATTTTCTTAAATATTTATGCACGCTTTTCATCCATTAAGCTAATAACAAAAATGGTATTGAATGATGAAGTTGATAAGAGGTCGAACACTAATAGACATTTATGCATTTGTCGGATATTGTATTTAAGACCTCAGGCTTAAATTTAATTTAATTTAATTTTGTGGAGCAATTATGAAAAATGAGTGGTGGGTAATTGTCTGTCTTCTTCATTACATTTTTACTTTATTAATTATCTCTTTTGATGATTTTTTCCTCCCCCTCCATCAATTCTTGCCTTGTTCGTCCACGGGATCCATCTTGCCTTTGCTATTTAAAGCTTTTACAGCAAGGAATAAAATTCTGACCCCTTTCATTAATATATTTTAGCTAACAGCTAACCTGATATGCAATTTAAAATATATTTGGAGCCAGTACCCAATTTATGCTAACTAGGGTATCCCCCACCCTCCTCCATTCGGAGCAAATGAAAGTATAAGTGATCTTGAACAAAAGATTAACGTTGGAAGTCAGAATTTTGTAGTCAAAACGTAAGCAAAGAAAATAATAAGCAGGTATTTGCAGATGATATGTGTCGAATGCCAATCTTTCTTCAAGGCGATAAATTTCACGGGCAGTGGAATCAAAAAAACCTTTCACGTGTACCTGGTAACATTGGAATCTTCCTCGGTCATGAGTCATAAGCCCCCCACCAGTCTCTCGATATCCAAACTAGCGGTAAAGACTCAAGGCTCTGCTCGATGAAAAACAATCGCTTTCTGCGAAAAGAAGAAAAAACTGTTTCTGCAACGTCCTTCATCTATCCTTGATCAACGCAAGATGCTTTTTTTTTTACTTCTTTTTGTCTCACAAGTTGTCTGCTCCCAAAGAATTCCAATCCTTCTTCCTTTGTTCTTTATCTCTCTTCACGCTGATTATTTGCCAATTTATAACTCCCTTTCGGACCCAACATTTCTTCTAAGCCCCAGTTCATTGGCTCCAAGGCGGGTGCGTAACAGGCGAGTCAATCAGGCACTTCTTGTGTTCAAAATCTTGTGACGTCATTTTACCCAGTTGACAAGAAACTGCATTTCCCTCGTGTCTTTTTCATTATGAGCAGTGGCGTGCCCAAGGGGGGTTGGCTGAGGTCATAACGCCTCCCTTTGCATCAGTATTCCTCAAAAAATTCAAAGGAAGGAAATGACGGCAAATTATAACCGATTGCTAAAAAAATATATACGTAAATCCGCCTTGGAAAATCATGGTCACGCCACTGATCATGATGGTAATTGATACACTATTTATGGTAAATTATGAAGTAGAAATGCTACCAGAATTAGACAGGTTGTAGTGAATTGTATAGAGGCAAAGATAAACTACTCTAGAACTCCTAAATATGACACAACTGCCTGACATTCATTCTTTGTCTAGAATTGCATTTCAAGATATTATGTTACAATGTGTCAATTTGTATTATGGGGCGACTTTTTAACACAGCAACAAACCTATATAATTGTTCATGTACAAATTCTCATTCGTAAATATTATATTCTTTAATTAAGATGTAGTACCTAATAATAATGCCTTTAGGATTACTCTTCGTTTTTTTTAGAAAGTGTTCAGGAGATATTGTAAGAACGCTCTTATCTGTGAATTGTAATAAAAAATAGGTAATAGGACGGTATAAGACAGTACATATTCATTATCTACCATATACTGTATATAGAGTTTAGATCACCAAGGAAATTAATGTAAAATAGATAAAGAAATAAATATTTATTGAATAACAAAAAAATTATGTTAGGCCTAGTTCGCGGTAAATTCCTCATAAACATTTTATGCATATTGTTATAAGTAGTAGTTCTTATATCTTCTTTTGTACTGTCATTCAAAGTCATGTGATACCAATATAATCCCAGCCTTACAATAAATTAGGCGGAAATATGTAACGTTCAAGTAAAAAACAAATACTAAACATGTATGTTTTCATGATTTAATTTTAGTAATTTCGGGGGCGTCTGCCTCCTACTAAATATGTCCTTGCCTCTAGTTTCTATTTTTATACATATTTAAGAAAGGGAAACTAAATATACATTTTATATAAGATACAAGTGCTCAGCTTCAAGAAGGGACCTATCTGCCCTCCTCCATGAAATTAAATTGTAATTACGCCACTTGAGTAAAGTACAGAGCACACATGTGTATTCTAAAGAACAGACTACAAAGAACTTATTTGTCAAGCAAAATCTAGCGGTTTTTTATATCTACGTGGTTAAATCACGAGATCGTTAACCACCGTCCGCGAAATATGCTCGGAAAAAAGAGACTAAAAAATTTGTAATTACCGCAAATTATATACAATTTGCGACGCAACAAGCACTGCTCGCACACGCCTCCTGCTACTTCAAAGGCTGCTGGCATAATTATCCTCTCCTTGAACCTAACCTTTTTGTTTCCAGATGAAGCGTTTTGTATTTTTGTACGTATTTGTATTTTTTTTTCACCTTACATTGTTTTTGCTGTCTTTTTAGCCCAGTCACGACGTTAAAGTGTGGTATTCCAGCAATTCTAGTGACATGTAGACTTGTCCTTTGTTTAGCCTGCCACCTGTAGTTAGATTTTGAAGTGTTCGAATTAAGAATATACAAGTGGGGGATAGGACTCAAGAACATAGTTTTTACACAGGTGAATCCAAAAACATTCATGACAATGACAATACCTATTTCTTTTATTATTATTATTTCCAGGGAAAGAATTTATGTGTACCGAAATGCATTGGCCAATGTAACTATTTATTTATTAAAAATATGGAATTAAATGCAGACTCACAATTCTGAAAAATGTCAATTTTCATTAAACGAATATTTCACCAAGCTAAATAAAAATCATCAGCCTTATATGACATTAACTGATAAAATTGAAATACAAAATATTCTGTATTTCCTGTTGCCTAAACAATGAATAACCAGACTTTCTTTTAAGTACTGAAACATTAATCTCCTACTGTTTTCCTAAAGACTCCTATTGACTGAAACATATTCGGAAAAATCTGAAGAGGTTAAATATCACCATGACAGTTTATCAACATCCAGATTAGATATTGAGGTTTCTATACAAGTTTCATCCCGTTTTTCAAGGAACATCGGAACTCCACACAGCAGTTTTTCTGCATCAAATACATCAGGATCAGTCTTAAAGATTAGATATGTTTAAATTAAATTAAAATAAGTTACATCAAAATATGCTATATTCTATGCAGTTAAAAATATCAATTACATGAAATCTCAAATAAAAGTACTTTCATTTTTTGCGAGTTTTCCCATTGCAATTTTAATAATGAATCACTGTTTGTACAGAACTAATTTTATACGAGTAGCTTGACCTACCTTACAAAAATCCATCCAGAACATTCAAGCACAATACGATGGAGGACTGCCTTCCTAAAGTACAAGAGTATTATAATTTCAACAGTTTCATGTTATTATTTTCCCGTATACTTACACTAAATTAGCTTGGAAAGTCTTAATTGGAAATAGCATTTTAGAATTATAACTTTGTGCGCATTCGTCAGGATCTCTTCCAACCTACGTCACGCGAAAATTAACGAAAGTGAGAAAGTTATCGGTGTGCCAACCTGCATGACTTCATCTTGAGATAATTTAACACTACTTACCGTATTACCCGCACTGTTGCCAGGGCTCAATAGAATAAAAGACTAGAGTCAAACCATAAAACTAACTGATTGTGCTTGTAAAGTTAGTAAAATATCTATGTTGTCATACAATATGCAACGAGTACATCAATACCACACATTATGTTCAGGCAAATATCAGTGTTACAGGCATGAACAAGAATATTCGTACCTTGTGGTGAGGTTGAATTGGTATTATTACATTCTTCTTCTTACAAAAGCTTGTTTCTGAATATACTAATCCAATCATTCTTTGGAAGCAATAATCTTGGGACGAAGATGAAAACATACCCTTTTCACGTGTGGCGATGACTTTGAGCTGACAGACCCACCCCAACTTTCGCATTTTTTTTATGAACACATTCCGCTGGTTGCTTTCCGAGTTGACTTGCTACACAATTAACAGCAGGCAGGTAGGAGAATGCAAGTAGCTATTTTATAGCCATCTTGATTTCTTTATGGTTATTGTTTTTGGCAAAGTTTAATTTCGCTATTCGATTTATCTCGTTTATCCGGTATAGCCACGTCATTTCATACGGTCGTAAAAGTAATAGGCTAATAAGAACGGTAACATTGGTAGTTTTTAATTTTGGTGTATCATCTCAATTGCTTTCTTCGCGGTTCACATATTTCTAAGTGCATTTTACTCTTGTTAAAAACTTTATAAACTATATTTAGAATATGAATCGCTCATTGCATTTTTATGGTCCAATTCCTTTGAAGATTTTGAATAATTCCTTAGGGATTACCTTCAATGTACGAGAGTTTGATCGTATAGCTTAATGGGTGTGTTACGGACCTATCATTACATCAAACATGAGAAATTGCAGCTGTACTAGAGCATATTTGCTACAAAATTAGAAATACTGTCAATATTGTTTTCTTTCCCGTTCAGTTGAATTTGTTTATTTTTTTAAAACGTTTGTTACTTACTTACTCTCTAGCATTCTTAAACCCGAAGTTTTATGGCTGCAGCAACACAAGCCTTTCATCTGTCCCTATCCTGGTCATGATCAATCCAACGTTTAAAACGTTTCTTACTCTTTTCTGTGTACTCTTTTGAAACTCGATGAAGTTTCTTATGAATCTTGAAAACTTGGATTATATGTTTCATTGGGTTTTGACATTTTTATTTGAAACTTTGATTCTATAATCTATATTCTAGCCTAGAGTCCTGGTACCACACTGGCGTATCATTTAAAAAATATTATATTTATACTCTCTCATTCCAAGAATGTTTATACTGATTGGTCAAATATGACAGAGAAGCATTTGTTGCTAGAAATTATGTACGAATTAAAGTGAAAGATTCATGACAACAGTGAACAATATTTATTACATTGTGCACACTTTAGATCCTCCGGAGTGGATTAAACAGCGAAAAATGTATTCATAGTAAGTGTATTGCTGTAGATAAATTAAGTTCAAACATTTGAGGTCAACAATCTAAATCTCTGTGTGAGCATGGAGTAAAGAGCAAAATTACAAAGATGGGATACAACATTCTGTGGCTCCACAGCAAAGTTGGTTTAAGAAAGCACAAAATCGACGTTAAGTAAAAAACTAGAAATCCAAAATAATTTTAGCACTTTTGGTGTCATTAATTTTCAAACAACGTCACACATACATTCCCAGACTCAAGAATGTGTCCGATAGTCCCACCTGCATGTATCCACCTTGGAAATCACACTGTAGGAAAGCAGTAAAACATGCCCATCATCAGATTTCTTCCATCATTGGCAGTCTAAAAGCTGAACGTAAGTCTTTGGTAGACATCGTTACTCAATCTTCAAAGCTGTTACGATTTGACAGCCGGGGACTTCTTGTGTCAATCGAGCTGTCAATTCTTCTCGGTGCTGTGGCTCGATGCAGCGCTGTACGAAAAGGAAAAAGCACTTAGCATTCAGAGCACCTGGCAACATTTGACTTGTACCACACGACTAGAGGAGTTCGTGACGTTTGGGGTAGCATTCAAAACAGTCGTGTAATGGTAGGGAGAGCTTTGAAGAACTTGAAACAACGATGAGTGGACACATCTCGAGCTATTTTTCACTCTATATGTACACTTCTTGTAAACAAATGCTTGTTTTGTTGGTTAAATTATCTGATCAGTTGATTTCTCATGTGAAGCATGCTCCAACCAGTCAATTACACAAGGTAAAACCACACTCTAGATGTTAATCTTTAAAGTTCTTTTCATACTTGTAAAGATGGTCGAGTGCAATTTTAAATGATAATATTCATCATAATCTTTGAAGTTTTATCACGTGCTAGTAACTTGGGTAAACAGTGGAATTGCTTGGAAATAGTGAAGTTAACTTAATTCATTACAGTTAAGATAAAGCCTGTATGACAATGTTTCATTTGTACCTTATGATCTTTCTTTAAAACGTTTTCTACCAATTGTTATTGGAACTGATACAGAAATACACGAAATTCTTTGGTTGGCTCTAGATATTGTTATTATTATTTATTATTTGAAATAGGGTTAGACTTAAGTTTACAGTTTATTTTACACAGATTAATTATCTTACTATTTAAAAAAGATTCTTGCTTTGATTTACGGTTTTCTCTAACATGTTAGAATTAAATCTATTTACAAATGATATAATAGTCATAGTTCACACTAAATAATTGAACCCATAGTACACTTTAGTTCAGTGAACTCATATAGTACATAAACAGCATAAAAGGGTTTGATTACAATATCTGAATCACAGTGTACGTACATTGAGCTGAAATATAGTTTATGATTGTTTTAAAAGCAATCGGTAGTCATATTAAATTGGATAGATATTAGATACCACTGGACCCTTCCTTGCAAATGAATTGAATGGTCAAGTAACGAACTCGCGTCAAAGGTTCCGTGATCGACTCCCACACTGGACATGTGCATTCCTTTATATTACACATTTAGCAATTTCATCTTATCATAATTTATCCCCATCGTCCCGATTAGCATAAAGAGGAAAAAAAGACGTGAAATAAGATTGATTGATTGATTTGCTTTATTTCACTTCGCTTCTTGTGCCACTTTTGGTTAATTTGCGAAGATGGGGATGAGTGATGAAATGATGAAATTGATAAATGGACACTCACAAATATCCATGCCAGGCCAGGATTCGAACCCGGGACGTAGCGCGATGTGCTAACCACTCCGCCACGGGGGCCGACACGTAAAATAAAAATAAATACAATAGAAAATGAGGGATACAAGGGTGTCCTTTTATGAACGCACACAAATATGAACCTGTCTTCCATGTGGTACATCCTACACTGCATTTTGCAGACTAACGAGGCGCTGGCGTCCCTCTTCAGCCAGGATATCCTCTGCAGGAATTGTGTTGTGTCGTCTACTTATGTTATGTGTTTATCCCTTCATTCATCTCATTGTATCATCATTCATACCCATCGTCGCGATTAACTAAAAGTGGTAGAAAAGCGATGTAAGATAACCTAATTCAGTCCATCATCAAAAGAAAATGAGAATGCTTTCACCTAATAATTCTCCTGATTCGATTCTTTTTCGGTGGTAAGGTTGGATGGCAGCCAAAAAACTAAGATCTTGCCAAGCCCTTGCTTATTGGTTTTCATAACTCTATTCACTACACCAGGGGTTTTCAAACTTTTAGCTGTTATAGCTCCCGTCCACTTCCAAAATCTACACGCGCCTACCCTCAATAATAATAGATAAATACATGTGATGTGACCGTTGAAGATCAACACAAGATCTCTTCACGTGTATCTAATTACTGTTCGAACACATACAAGTAATGAAAATGTAATGAGTGTAATTAATATAGGTGATGTACAATTTTTTAATGTTTATAAGCTGGTGACAATTCATTCAGCAATACGATGATAGCAAAGGATAAATACAAACAGAAGGAAAAGCTGGATAATAGATGTTAAAACAGGAATACAATGTTTGAATTTCTTCGTTTAATCGTAGCCCTGTTTCATCTAACAAGCTCAATGTATGAAAGCAATTATGAATGCTTTCATCTTGTAAACCTTTTGATGACTGGCACCTTGTCTAAACATTGAGAACATCCAGTTTGTGTATAATATCTATAGTATGCCAACTTCTGTGCAAATGCACTATGAATGAACTCTTCACCATTGGCGTGGTTTTCTTCTACATGGTACAGTGGGATCCATAGTTACCGTGCAAATTGTCCATCACCATGTTCGTGCACTTTATTTGACCCAATAAGAGCTTCAAGAATTAAAAGAAAACTTAAAACAAGCTGTTGACAACTTCTGCACCAGCATACATAAAAATCCATCGCTTAAAAACACATAGCATGTAAGAGTACAAATAATTAAAATAGTCATGGACAATTTGCACTGTAATACTCATGGATGCCACTGTACAAGTGCAGTTTCTGTCTCAGTTAACAAACACGGGAGATAGACAGTGCTAAAGCACAACTAACGTGAGTTGTAATGATACGGAAGAAGACATGTATAATTTTCTTTAACACATTTTAACTATCGGAAGAAATAATATGTTTTCGGAAGTTCTCGTTCTTCCCCAAGGAGGCGTGCCGCACAGTTTGAATTCTACTGTGAGACCGCCTGCAGTGTGGGTCTTTCTCCAGTTAGGTAGTGTTTACGTAGTGAACCTTCCAAAGGATGAATCACGCGATCTCCCACATTGATGTGGGACCTTGAATGGACGGAGGGACATATGAAGAGATTTTCTCCTCTCCTCGGTGTGACTGTAGCGTGGGAGGGTCTAAGCTAGGCTCGCTTGCTCTTCGCGAAGAAAGGAAGCGACTCGCATCCATCAATGAAGAAGCAGAAACGAATACGCTAAACACGGGATTTCATTTTCTATATTTGATACGTTCTTAGACAAATTATATCTTAGTGCCGCGTCCCCATGTCTCGGAAACTGCCAGGGGTAGAAAGCAAACCTTGCCCCGCATAAACATTCAGCTCCGTATATGGTTCTGCGTTTTCCTTTCATCATCTATACCCTGTCTCAGTTATCTCTGGAGCAAGGTCGCGCATAGAGGCAGAGAAGGGGAGGAAATCGAGTGGACAGAGCGAAGCAGTACAAGCTGCTGCGAAGGCTGGTGACTGCAGTCGCTTCACCCTCCACGCAATCCCATTCCCTCTCGCGTGTTAATTGGTGGAGCCGTCTCGCGTCACTATCGCGCAGAAACTTTTTTTCGTTCGTCTGCTCCAGAGGAAAACTGCGGACTTGTTCATAGCTGGTGAACGACACCAGCTAACGCGATGCACCATAACCAGTGGCGTGCACAGGATTTTCGAAACGCCCTGTTCATTTCGAGCCCCTCAACCCTCTCCGAAGAAATAATCCTGCGTACGCTAGCGCCTCACAAAGTAAATTACTATTTATTTATTTATTTATTTAAGAAACAATTCGAAATACAGGTTTAGCCATTTTACATTGAATGTATAACAGTAGAAAAATAACAAAAAAAAATATATGCGATAAAGAGCCTTACACATTTTTGTACAACAATCTTTTAAAACATGCCTGATTTTCAAAAATGCCTATTTGGCCTGTTAACTTATTGAATTGGCTGCGTAGTCTGTTACGCCGTATGAGGCATAAACCTTTGATTCTGAGGAGCGAAAATTTGAGTGCTTCTTGTTGAGCGAGATGGCTCTCAAAAAGGAATTCCCTGCGGAAGGCGGTCACTTCTGATGGTACCATTCACTACCTTGTGGAGGAATACATTGCCTGCCAGTTTATGTCTCTCGTGAGGTGGTTGGACATTGAAAATTTTCAGATGAATAGCTTTTGTAAGTGTTTAGTGGATGGAATTTGGTGACGAACAATGGCCAGGAAGAAATTTAGGACAGAATGTATCCTGTCTAAATTTTAAGGGCTGGCCATAGACCAGATCAGAGAGCAGTGTGCAATTTTAAGGGCAACGAAAGATTTGTAAAAAGTACTGAGAGCAGACAGGTTTATTTCGGTAAAACGTGAAAAAGAATGTAAAGCATCTTCGCTGAACATATCGCAGGCTGAATATTATTTTGTTGTTAGGATACCCCCTTTCACCACCGTCAATCATTTGACAAGTTCTTCCACAATTTTTCTTTATTTTATTTTTTTCTATTTTCAAGTTCTCGATTTTTACAAGTCAAGAAGGGGAACAGAAAATGAAGAACAAATATTTTTTACAAGTGTGATACGAGTGCTTTGATTAAAATTGTACATAAGGAAGGACGTTCTGTGCGTGTGCGTGTTTTCTCTTTGAACACAATTATTATTTATGAAGTATTTTGGGTTTAATGTTTTTTTCTTTACGGAGAAGACCATTATAGCTCGTTACTTCGCTACGCTGTCACATATTACACTGCCTGCGTCCTTATGAAACAGCTACAGACCACATTCGACCCCCTCCATGGGCAGAGTTTGAGCCTTTGCTTTAGGAGGGGGGCAGACTCTGGGAGAAGCATATGATGTACCTGAGGATTATTGAATACCCCCTAGTTTATAAGGGGTTCGGAGGCCTTCCCTCAGAAATTAAAAAACAAAAAACTTAAAAACACTTAGTTTTAGGTTTATTAGATTTGAAAATGTTAAATTTCCACGCTTAAGTAAAATATTAATTAGTATATTGGTTGTCAGTTTTAAAAGAAGCAAAACAGTACGATTATTGCATTTTGCATTTCATTAAATTGTTATTGATACAATACACGTATTACTTTAAAAAATTTACGGTACAACTTCAGAAATTTTAGAAAAATTAAATTGGAAAGTTCTTGTGATGCCTCAGCAGTAACTGGTGACGCAACACAAAGTCATTTTACGTTTTTCTTTCTTCAAACTGTACACATCAATCAAATCGTCTAAGACCAGCTATTGCAGTGCAATTACCGCAACATGGCAAACGTCAAGATTTGCGGTATGGCTTCACAACAAAAATGTAGTAACTGAACTTAATAATGTGTTATTTTTTAGTATTTTTTAAAGTTGGGGGGCAGGCTCCCCTGGCCCCTCCAGAACTCCGCCTATGCTCCCCTCGGCCCTTCTGTTCTGGTGGCACGAAAGGCTGCACGACCAGACGAGTTTGCTCCACACGTAATGGACCGATGACGTATGCACGCTCCTCCATGACCTTGCTCGCAACAGATCGCGGGAGAGTCCTGTGGGTGAACGCAAAGCATGATGGTATCTCGACGTCAGCTCATTTTCGTGCGTTCCGCCAACAATTTGCAAGTCGTTTCTTCTCTGTTTTCAATTTTCTTCCTCTTTGAGTTAATCGCGACGATAGGGGCACCATCGTCTCAAAAACAATGGGTTGGCTCAAACACTTGGAATTATAAGTTCACAAAAAAAAGAAAAAAATAGAATATAAATTGCCCACCAACAATGATCTTTAACATTTTAAAAGAAATAGCTGATATTGAAAACTGCTGCTGATGTGTCTTCAGTGGGGTTAGTAATGACAATGCAGGAAAAGATAACCAAAACGTTACACTCCGTAACGAAATTCCACTGCACGCTACAAGTAATAATTTACTTTGTAAGCAGTTCTGAGTTACTTATACAATTACTATTTCCTGCTCACACGTTCAGAATGATTCATGCATTAGTGCATTTTTATTCCTTACTTAGTTTGCTGTTGATCTGCAGCTACAAATTTAATGTGAGAATTATTGAGCTCGTCAAAATTTGAAGTTTTTAGTTACGAACACATTGAAAATGACACTATCATTACCATGTCTTTCTAATGTTTCGTTTAGGAATAAATCATAAGTTAGGTGAGCAAGCACTAACTAACTAACTCTCTAGCCTTCTTAAACCCGAAGGTTCATGGCTGCAGCAACACAGGCTTTCCATCTGTCCTATCTTGAGCAAGATCTATATACTCTTTTCCATCCCTACCGATTTCCTTTAGGTTCATCTCAACGTTGTCCCTCCATCTTCGTCTTGGCCTTCCTACAGGTCTCTTACCATCAGGTTTCCTAACAAGAATCCTGTAAACTCCTCTTTCCTCTCCCATTCGTGCCACATGGCCTGCCCACCTAAGAGTCATTCCATGCCAAATCAACACAGATATGTGCAATTTTTAACCTGACCATCTCCGATTTTCATGAAATTTGGAGAGTTGAAACTATGCATAGAACTTAGTAACTATGAAAATTTTTAGTTTCGTGCGTCTTGTAATTGTTAAATTATTCAAGGTCAAAGTTTGCAGAAATTGCCATTTTTGAGCCCGCTTAGCTATACTAAATGTGCTGTAACTCCGCCCCTATTTTGCCTAGGAAGCTCAAATAAAGCTTATTGTACAGGGAATTGAACAAGCTTTCCAGTCATATATAACAAGCCTACCTTTGGATAAAAATATAATTTTGTCACGTGACCTTGACTTTTGACCTTGAATATCTCAAAACACGTCATCACCAAAAATCGCGAAAAAAATATATTTGGTCCCTCATGCCATACTCTAAAACAGGCATGTCAAACACGCGGCCCTCGATATATTTTTGTGCGGCCCCTTTGCTATTACCTGTTTTTAAGTAGTAGAACCTTCAGATGTAGCAGTTGCTAAAATATCTGTGTTATTTATTTATTTGCCTTCTACAGAGAAAGGATATCTCCAATTGAACTGTAACACGATGTGAAATTTCACACGTTTTCCTCTTGGACAGGATATACCCGTCGGTAGGTGAAAAAATGTGATCGTGTTGCATTATTGGGTGGTTGACGAATGTAGTGATTGCCAGTTGTTCAGAGTCGAAGGCTAAGTCGTCTACCTGTGCAGTTTTCCCTCCGGAATCTAGAATGAGGGGAGGGTTGAAGGGAAAGGGGGAAAAGCTGCCTTCACCTGAAAACCTATTACCGCATCTTATAGTCTGCACGACTCACCCCTCCCTTGCCTCTCCCGCATCTTTGCTACCCTCATTCGGTTCCATTTTCCAAGAAGTTCTGGTCTAACAGTCTATTCGGGTTGCTTTGTTTGTGCTACCAACAATGTCTTTGTCGAAACCAAGTGGTAGTAAACGAAAAATTTCTGATGAACATCGTAGTTTTCAAGAGAAATGGGAGTTGGAGTACTTTTGTTGTGAAGTGAAAGATAAAATTGTTTGCTTGGTGTGCAGATCAACCATTACTGTACCGAAGTTATATAATGTCAAACATCATTATGAGCAACACAGAGCTACATACAACCAATACGACGGATTAATGAGGCAAGACAAGCTGAGAGAGTTAAAGGCAGGATTGAAACAACAACAAAGTATGTTTACTAAAGTAGCTTAAGAAAGCGAAGCTGCGGTACGCGCAAGCTACGCATTGTCGGAGTTGATAGCTAAACGGTCAAAACCTTTTGCCGAAGGCGAGTTTATTAAACGGTGCTTGGTAAAAGCTGCTGAAATAGTTAATCCCGCAAGTGTAAAAGCTTTTCAAGGCATTTCACTATCCCGCAACACGGTTGCTGAAAGAGTAACCGAACTGGCCTGTGATTTGAGTGATCAAATTGAAACAAAAGTGTCAAATTTCATTGCTTATTCCATCGTTTGTGATGAGAGTACAGACATCGATGGTGTAGCTCACTTAGCTGTGTTTCTTCGTGCTTGTGATGAGGAGTTCAACATTTTCGAGGAGCTATTGGACATTGTACCGTTGCATGACACAACTACCGGTGAGGATATATTTATTGCTGTTCGTGAACTTTTGCGGAAGTATGATTTACCTCTGTCAAAGTTATCCTGTGTAGCTACGGATGATGCCCCTTCAATGATGGGAAAAAACAATGGTTTTGTGACAAAACTGCAAAATGAATTTCGTGAAACCTGCGATAAACACATGTTCCATCATGTGCATTGCATCATTCATCAAGAGGTCTTGTGTTCAATAGTAATCAACATGGAAAGTGTGATGAAGCCTGTGAAAAAAGCTATCAACTTCATAAGATCCCGTGGCTTAAACCAGCGACAATTTTCTGCTTTCTTAGCAGATTTAGAAAGCGAATATTCTGGAATGCCTTACTACACAGAAGTGCGCTGGCTATCGTGTTCTAAGGTTCTTGAAAGATTCTGGAACTTGAAAGATGAAATATGTCAATTTTTGGAAATGAAAGAACAAGACACCAGCCCTTTTTCGCAACCAACGTGGTTACAAGATCTTTCCTTTCTTGTTGATATAACGAAACACTTGTCAGATTTAAATTTGAAACTGCCAGGAAAAGATCAATTAATCACCAACATCAATGATCAAGTCAAAACATTCGAGCGTAAGTTATCGCTTTGGGAAAAACAGTTAACAAACGAAGACTTGACACATTTTCCAACTTGTTCTAAATATAGATCAAGTTCAAAGGACCCTGTTTTGTACAAAAAGTACGCTGAAAAAATTGAGCTTTTGAATACTGAATTCGGGAAAAGGTTCCACGATGTTCGTTCTTTCGAAGACAAGATCTCCTTGTTTTCAGCCCTGTTTACGACTGATGTAGAAAAAGTGGCAGCACATTTTCAGATGGAAGTAATTGAAATTCAGTGCGACTCAACTTTGAAACAAAAGTACAGCGAAGTGGGTATCCCTGACTTTTACAAGTACTTGCCTGCACGTTTTCCAGAAACCCGCAAATTTGTGTGTGAAATAATTTCCATGTTCGGTAGCCATTACCAGTGTGAAAAACTTTTCTCACTCGTGAAAGGAAACAAGTCATCAACGAGATCCAGATTATCAGACGTTCATCTTAGCTGTGTTCTGAAAGTAGCTGCTTTAAATAAGATGTCTCCTGATATTGATAAGTTGGTGGCAGAAAAAAGATGCCAGCTGTCAGGCAAGAAGCAATGATCAAGTTTCAATGAATGTTCAATATACTTTATTAAGTGTTATGTTAGTCATTCTCTAAAATAAAGTATTAAAGAAATTTTTTTTTTTTTCCTTGCGGCCCGCCCTATCGAACACTACTGACTATTTGGCCCAGTTCAGATTTTGAGTTTGACATGCCTGCTCTAAAACATACCAAAAAATCATTCTGGGACTGCAATGGGATCAGAAGATACAAAATAATATGTGTAACTATGTGACTGATAAAACCCCATTACATGAACTATGAAGAGTCAAATGTCCCTTAACACCCCTTACAAAATGTGAAGGAGTTATCCTGGGTATAATTGGTCATAAAAGAAATAGGTTAGGCACAGGGAGATTTCTAGCCGTGTGTGTCAAGCGCAGGTCCGGCATATTGTTGACGCCATATTGAATTCAACGCAAACATTTCAAAGGAAAAGGGGTTATGTGATATATCAAATGAGGCTAGAATTTCACGAGAAATGAAGTGACGAAGGATTTTCCAACATATATTTAACCAGCAAAAATTTATTACTGCATGCTTGTAACCATTTTCTCCTTTTCGAGGTGTTAAAAACAAAGCATTGGAATGCTCCTAACGTGTTAGGAACTCATCGAGATCACGCTGACATCTTGGGAGAGAAAGAAGTATACGCACCATTGCAGATTATTTTAATCAGCTACATTCACCAAATAGTTGAATAGTGAAGAATATTGGGAAAAGTATCTCAAACAATTACGTGACACTTCCTTTGGAATGAAAAATTCTTCAGTGACGAGGCAAATTTTTATGTTCACGGTGAAGTTAATAAAAATAATATGCAATACCTGTGATTTGCTCAGTCGAATGGTTGTTGCTGGTAAGCTAATTATGTGGTATAATGTATGGCGAACGGAAATGGTTGGTCCATATTCAACAACAGAACCTTAAATGGTGAGGGCTTCTTGGATTTGTTAAGTGAACAGGTTTTTTCACCCTTGCTTACGGGATATGGCACTTTTCGAGAGTTTTGAAACAGGACAGAGTGTGACCACACTATGTAGACATTTTCGCAATTTCTTCATGGTAATTTTCTAGGTAGATTGACGGGCACACGGGGATCTATTAAAAGGCCTGCACATTCCCCAGATCTAACATCTTAGGAGGACTTTTACCTTCAGAAACATTTGAAGAGAATGGTGCATGCACTAAAAGTCCCTGATATTGACCATCTGAGAGAAGGCATAGTTTCTGCTTGCGATGTTGTTGCACATGCTACATTACCAAATGTTCTATGCGAGTGTGAGGGACGTCAACGAGTGTGCTCACAGGAACATTGACAACATTATAATGTGCATATATCGTAAGTGAAAGATATGTGTATAACTTTTTGCTGGTTAAATATATGTTGGAAAATCCTTCGTCACTTCATTTCTCGTGAAATTCTAGCCTCATTTGATATATCACATAACCCCTTTTCCTTTGAAATGTTTGCGTTGAATTCAATATGGCGTCAACAATATGCCGGACCTGCGCTTGACACACACGGCTAGAAATCTCCCTGTGCCTAACCTATTTCTTTCATGACCAATTATACCCAGGATAACACCTTCACATTTTGTAGGGAGTGTTAAGGGACATTTGACTCTTCATAGTTCATGTAATGGGTCTTTTATCAGTCACATAGTTACACATATTATTTTGTATCTTCTGATCCCATTGCAGTCCCAGAATGATTTTTTGGTATGTTTTAGAGTATAGCATGAGGGACCAAATATATTTTTTTTCGCGATTTTTGGTGATGACGTGTTTTGAGATATTCAAGGTCAAAAGTCAAGGTCACGTGACAAAATTATATTTTTATCCAAAGGTAGGCTTGTTATATATGACTGGAAAGCTTGTTCAATTCCCTGTACAATAAGCTTTATTTGAGCTTCCTAAGCAAAATAGGGGCGGAGTTACAGCAGATTTAGTATAGCTAAGCGGGCTCAAAAATGGCAATTTATGCTAACTTTGACCTTGAATAATTTAACAATTACAAGACGCACGAAACTAAAAATTTTTATACTTACTAAGTTCCATGCATAGTTTCAACTCCCCAAATTTCATGAAAATCGGAGATGGTCAGGTCAAAGGCTGTGTTGATTTCACATGGAATGACTCCTAAGTCTTCTTGATTTAATCATTCTAATAATATCTGGACATGAATACAAATTATGTTGTTCTAAATTATGTAACCTACTTCACTCACCTGTCTCCTCATCCCTTTTAGGTCCAAATATTTTCCTAAGGATCATATTTTCAAATTCTCTCAATTTATGTTCCTCTTTCAATGTAAGGGACCAAGTTTCACACCCATATAATAATACAGGCAAAATTACTGTTTTGTATTTTTTAACTTTTAGTTTCTTAGATATTAAACGAGAAGACAAAAGTTCATGAAGAGAGAAGTAACATGCATTTCCTGAATTAAGCCTACTTTTTATTTCCTCCTTAATATAATTTTCACTTGTTAATATTACTCCTATGTATTTGAATTTGGAAACTAGTTCAAACGACTTGCATAGATGAACAAGCACAATTTCCTTTAATTAAACAACAGAGGAATATTTATATATAAAATGCTATTCCTTCAATACGTGAGAAAGAAAAGGAAACAATAGATGAAATTTGTGAAGAAAACTGTGCTTGATAATTTATTCATTAAATTACATGCACATTAATTCTTGTCAAGGATTTGATTGCAAAATTGGAAAATTAGGTTAATGGCCACTCAATTGTGACGTTTCAATTATTTTTAAACATCAGCGCCATCTAGCGGTGTGGTTGGAACTTGCAATGCCTTTGGTGTTGGGAAATTGAACAAATCTAAACATATCTTTCACTCGAAGTCTACTAGTAAACTGTTCAATTCAGTCTATTGAGAATCGTTCATTGAACATTACGAACCGTTCAACGACTCATCCTTACCAGACAGTGCACATCCCTGTCACAGTTAGCTCGTATGGCCTTTAGAAGGTCATTCACGCTGTATAAAGGAAATGAATTCTTAAGTGAGTTGGAATTTACCTTGAGCTGTTCTGTAGAGACAATGGATCCGCATTCATTCTCATGGGAGGATGTTTTTTCACACACATCCTTCTGAAACAAACTCGTTCATGAATGAAGCGCCCAACAGCTGACTTTTCGCAGCGTATTTTCCCGCGGAGCAAGTTTCGCCACGGCTAAAACAAAAGAATAAAGGGTAGCGCACACTAGCGCATTTTTTTGCTACCACTAATTTTATCTCGGTGGGTGTAGTCGTAGCATAGTGGTAACTTGGCGAGGTCAAGGGGGAACACGTTCTCCAAAATTTTCGGTTTTAATAAAATTTACAAGTTGGGGGGGTGCTTTTGTTAACCCCCCCCCCAGAGACCTGAGGAGCAAAGCAATAACCAGTTATTTAACCCATGAGTAGTAGCTACAGATCTACGAGGTGGTCCGGAAGTCTTGTTACCCCCCCACGTTCTTTGCACACATGCGTATTTCTTGCATATATTTCACGTCACATGACTGACATTTGTCTTATACTTAAACTCCTTACCAGCTAACTGTAGACCAGGCGAACGAGAACAAGTCTCTGCGGAACTAGTGACGCGAGACGGCTCCACCAATGAACAGTGAGAGAAATGGGATTACATAATGGGCGACGGGAGTTACCCGATTTCCTGCTTCGCTATGCAGTGTTGCAAACTTTGAAAATGATAATACCGATCGCACATGCCAAACGGACCGTATTTTTGCCTCCAGGTCCGTAACATTGGTTAAAGAATTTCTTAGGGAAATATTAGGGATAAAACTGCAAGAGCAAATTTTGACAAGCCGTGCATTTAGCATACGGACTAAGGTCTGGACCGTACGTCCTTACAGGACCGTAGGGTTGGCAACGCTGCGCTTTCACAACTAGATTTTCATCCTCCTCCTCTGCCGATATGCGCGGCCCTGCTCTACAGTTAGCTGCGACAAGGTATATGTTAATATGTAAACATCCAGTACATCAGTGTGAACATGACACCTCGAGTAGGTTTGAGCAAGCTACATGTCCTTTTCTTATGTCCGCATCTCTCTATTCATTGACATGTGTGTCCTCAAAGAATGCTTTAGGGATTCACAGTTCGGCTGATGGTTTCCGCAATGATTTTTTGAATGGACGTTAGTGAGTCCATACACTTGCCACAATGTGTTCTTCCACACTGTGGGATCTTGTGTCTGTCATCTGAAATGAACTGAGTGCACATAACCAATCAGTCAATGCCAGTCATATGAAGTGAAATATAGACGAAAAATACACATCCGTGCAAAGAACATGTGTGTGGGGGGTGGGGGAAAGGGGGGCAAAACAGACATTCGGACCACCCTGTAGATTCCCCTGGAGTCGATGAGGTAAAGAGATTACTATGAGTGAGCAATGTGTACAGGAAAAAATACACCGTTTACATACTGATTTAACTTTAGCCAATTTTGGTGATTGTTACCTATGTAGCCACAATGGCGCAAACATATTTTCGTGAAATTACAATTAACTTCAAACATATTTAAATATGAAAATATGATGGAAAATACGATGAATTGTGACTTGGCCACCTCCAGCCTGCTATTTGTTTTAAATATTTATCCATCAGCCAATCCATTGAGGAGAATATTTGCTTCAACATATGGCAAAAAGCTGGGAGATGAAGATTTCATCTCCTGTGAAAATGTAATAGAAGTAACTGCTCATTCGGTACTAGTTACTTGGAAAAATCATAAAGTAATTAGTTGGTATACCGTTACTCGGGAAAAGTAACTGTTACTTCCAAAATCCATACGAGCTGGTTTGCACAGAAGAGGTCGAAGAAAGAGAAAATGAAAAAAAGGGGAGAGGAGAAGAAGAAGAAGAAGAAGAAGAAGAGAGAGAGGATTGAGAATGATCAGAAAAAGAGAGAGCAAAGGAAAAATGGAAAGAAATAAAAAGAAAAAAGAATTAGGAGAAATAAGAAAGGATATAGAAAGGGATATATATATATATATATATATATATATATATAGAGAGAGAGAGAGAGAGAGAGAGAGAGAGAGAGAGGGAGAAGGAGGGAGAGAAACAAATAAAATGAAAAAGAATGGACGAAATAGATAAAGAAATTTATAGACAGGAAAAGAAGACACGATGAGTGTGATAGAATCCCTTGAAAATGGAAGTTAAAACCACCTTCAATATACGTAGTTGTTCGTTAACCCTTCTCCAGCACAAGTCTTTGCATGAGTTATCTGTGAGAAAGTAAAATGAAGCACAGTGACGACTACATAAATTTCATTGACTGTTATTTTATGGAGTAGCCATATGCGCGCAGCCAACAACAAACTGTCCACAGTGGCGGCGATTGGGTTCCAAAACCAGGTGGGGCAAGATGCCAAAACTGGGGGGGCAAAGACAGTATATTTCCCTTTGTAGATAAGATTTAGTATAGTGCCGGGGCAAAAGTGGCGAAAAGTGTGGGGGGGCAACTGTCCCCCTCGCCCCCCCATAATCGCCGCCACTGACTGTCCATAACCATGTTCATTCAATCTGTCTTCTGTAACGTACGCTTCAAGAAATATAGCATGAATAGGCATAGGACAACCTTTCCAACAACAGAAGTACAGCGTTATTCCTCAAGACACACAGAATGAGTAAGAAAATAGAACGAAAATAAAGATGCAAAATTTGCACAATAATCTTTGCGGCTAATTGTACATAACATATATCGTTGGATTCTCGTTAAACAATTGCCCTTGGACATACAGAGTGTCCCAAAATAGTGTTTACACTCTTTGAACTTTAATAATGGGAATACTAACAACGGTTTTGCGTGTCACATACCTTAACGTTGTAGATGTTCATTGGCAGCAATACTTTATCTGCAATGCAATAGAACAGATCGACCAGTGCGTAGTTTGAGATCGGTTAGTTCATATGAACTTTCCAGCTTGCTCATTACCAGTGCCTAGTTACGGATAGGTTAGTTGATTGAACTATCCAACTTGACTAGTGCCTATTTTAAGATGAAGCAAGAACAACACACATTGGTGGTTGACTGTTTTGCATGCATCATTTCATATCGAAATAGTATCCAGATGAGATCAAAAATTGTACTTTTCGTGTTCATACAATATCCAAAGGACGTACAAAAATGTCTAAATCAAAGCATAATGTCCAGATTACGTCCCACTTGATGTCCAAAAGTGATCCAAAAATGTCCAAAACATATCCATTTCTGGATATCTTTTGGATATCACGTATGCGGACAAATGGACCAACAGATATTCCTGGATATCTGTAGGATATCCAGAACTTCCGACACAAATATCCAAAATATATCCAGTGGATATCTTTTGGACATTTGTGTGCTGTGGGATGGGACTAACATCAAAGGTTGTTCAGAAGAGAGCAGAAACACAAAGTAAGTCATACCGAGATTATAATAATTAATATATTTTGACAACAAAGAACATATTTCATGTATTGCATTTATGTGATTCATCCTTTAATAACAATACGTTCATAATAACAATATTTTTATAATTATGCGTAACCGATTTTTCAGGAAGGTTGGGTGGTAAACTGATCTCCTTGGGTCAAAATAGTATGGTCCCCCCAGCTGTGATGGAACTAAAGACAACAGAATGCCTACACATGCTCACACACACACTCAATGTAGATTTTGAAGCTTCAAATATAAAATGTCCAGTCAAGTTATCTTCAACAGTTTCTCTGTTATTAACATTAGAAGAGTGTAAACACTAATTTGAGACACTCTGCATATAGAAGTTAAAATCCGAGGTGCAAGGAAGACCAAACCACTTAGCGTAAGAATGATAAGTTTGATAATCTTGTCTAAACTGCTAACGCTCAAATTCATGTACAGTTTTCTTTCTTGAGTCTCATAATCTTGCATCCTGCAGGATCCTTTGTATGCAAATTTCATCCATTCCCTTCATCTTCAAGCACGTCATGGATTTCCCATTGTTCTTTTAGCGGGAGAATAACTGATATGCTCTGCAGGCTATTGTGTTCGTCCTGCGGCTTGTGAATCCATTTGACGCCTTCAAGACGTATCAGAATCATATTTGAAGGGCAGACAACGACCATTACGGAAAACAATTAAGTACATATTTGCATTAATTAAAGCTAATTGTTTTCCTCACTCAGAAACGTCCTTCAAAATTTAAATGGGTCTTATCTTTTCTGTTGAATGTTACCTGAAAATTTAGCGTTAATTGGTTTATGTTTACAAATGTGAGATGTGAGGAAACTGTCAGAGATTGTTAACATTGTTTCAAACTCTCAAACACTTAGAGATGCCATTGTGAAACGGGATTTTGTAGTTTTGCTTCGCTTATTTTAGATGAATGATGCTGAGGTTCATTCATTATTTATGAACGGTTTCTCCTCCTGGCTGTATACATGAAGTGTTGGTCAAAATAGAGAGTAGATGTGCCATATTTGTCGTTTACAGTACAGAGAAATTGAAATCACACTATTTGAAGACATTCCCAACGACAACGTGTGTCTGACCTCATCCGTAATAGTGTCTGGATACTAAGAACTATGATGATACATACTTCTAGTATTATGGAGACGGGGTGATCTTTCGTGTAGTACACCCAATTGTCAACCTCACTTCTCCTTGTGCACCCTGGACTGTATTTTGCAGACTGACGAGGCTCTGGCGTCCGTCCCTATGGTCAGCCAGTATAGTTCAGTGTGCCCAACTCAGAATATTTTAATATTTTAGTTACACAGCATGTTATGTTATGTTATTTTAGTTCTGGTAAGGGGCTGGACCCCGTATAACGTGACGGGTGCAAAATAGCCTTAGTGCTGACTCACCCAAAAAGTTTAAATTCAAATTTAAAAAATTATGCAGACGGGAGCGTCGCCATTGGGGGAGGTGTCTTCCCAGTTCACAGATTGCCTGAATTCCTTCCCATTCACAGATCATGACCCCCCGGTGAGTGTGACACGTGCAGAACCTCTTCCTAATTCATAGATTTCACCCCTCCCCTCCCCACTTTCTTGATTGTAAGAGGTTAGGTTAGGTTAGTTTATAACGGTATTTGACCAGGTACGTAACGTGGAAGTAAAGCATTACATATCAAAAAACTTACCTCCATCATTATTTTTCCAGGGTCCATATCGCATAAACCAAAGAACTTTCACTTGGATCATAAAATGTTCACTTTGCACAACCACGTCAATTCGCGTGTGTTTATTGAATGAATCCGTGAAGGTGTCTGTGGGGGAGTGGTAAGGTAGTTCCTCCGAGGAGGTGGGCGCGTATTGTGCACGGGGGAGGGGAGAAATCTGTGAATCTGGAAGAGTTTCGATAAGTCTGCAAGTGTCATACTCCGCCAGGGGTCATGATCAATGAATCGGGAAGGAATCCAGGCAGTCTGTGAATTGGGCATGAGGGAGTAAGGGCTCTATCCAATCTTGAAATTGCGAAATTGGCATTAAAAATTTTCTATTAAAATCCACATTTCGCCGTACAATTACGTCACACACTTAAGGCATTGAAGGAAAGCTGGTATTTCAGAATCTGGAAGTTCCATTTTTATTGGCGCTGACTGTACTTCCACCAGGATACGAGCCAATAACCCTTTGATTATAATAGATTAGTAGGTCCCGGGTTCGATTCCCGGTGGAGGCACAAAGTGGTTCGGAGCCCACTTTAAACTGAAGGTCCAGTCCCGATTAGCCTTGCTGTGCATAAAATGGACTTGAAACACCAACTCAATCAATAGATTAGTAATTTTTGTAAAATAGAAGTAATTCTACGTTTTTTTGTATTAACAATGAATGAAGGGAGGTATAAGCTTGTGAATTCATTTCCTTAGGCGGACGAAACTGTCACAAAGATGGGAAATATTCGGCCTAAAAACACTCTCGCTCTATGTCTATGCCTCTATCACTGAATTTATAATAAATTTACACTATTTCATGTATAAGGTAATAGAACAACAAAGAACTTACCTAATCTAGCGAGGAAAGAATACATTTTAATCTTCTTCATTACACATCGGAAGAAAGAAATAAAGAAATCGTTTAAATCAGAACAGGAAAAAGATTCCAGAAATAAAGATAATCAAAAATTAGCTATCGGCGCATACGACGCACCATGTTTTTCAAAACTATTATTAACGCCTCATTCGCCGGCAAATGCGGTAATTTTATTTTGCCGGGAATAATATTTTTTGTGGGGGGAAGCCCCGGGACCCTCCCGTAGATTCGCACATCAAATAACTACTGGCATAAACATTTTTCTAAGGGTAGATAGTCTTTCCCCATGGGTGGTTCTAGCGAGGAAGAAAGCAAAGATATGCAGAAGAACGGAAGAAAAACAGAGCCTGTAGATTCAGGTGTCCTGGAGCACGGAGCTGTGCTTTAACTCAAGGCCTCTTAACCTTCAGCTACCATATACAGGGAGGCATGAATCTTCTTCACGCCACCAGGGGACTCTGGCACATTCGTCTTCCCAAGAAATTCGCGGAAAACTACTTGGGAATACCAAACGACAAACCTCAGCATGTAATGCAGATTGAATAGCTTACGAGGTCTCGTCAATGTTGCCAGGTCCATGAAGTTCAATGTCGCGAGTTTTTCTTTCTTGTTTTATACATTAAGACACATCCGCGTAAGTCTGGCAATACTGTTGCTGTAAAAGTGAATAAGGTGTAGAACGTGCAGCATCACAAACTTGAATTTTACAAAGTGCAGGTTGAGTTTATAGTGCAATGGAAAAGTGAACATGTGCATGTAGAAGTTATCACATTCTTCACCAGATAGCGCTCATATCCATTCAGTTATTTTGTACGTAAAAAAGTGTATGTATCAATGATGTGCATTGCTTTCTGTTAACAAGGTAATATGTTAATATTGTACAACTAAAAAGCCTATAGAAGAATTGGACATTGTCATCAATGTGAACATGCATTTTATATGTATTTAAACATTCTCTATAAATTACTGTACACATTTCCATATATAAGAATCCTAATAATTGATTTGGTCAATTTTAGATGCTACCACATTATATTATAGGAAATTGTGGATTATCGCAATGAATTCATATTAGTTGAATCCTATCTTCTGCAAATACGCTATATTAAGAGACAAACTGCCGGAGTACCAAGTGACACCATCGCCATATATATTCCCCTTGTTTTACGCATCGAGAGCATCTAGAATTGTAACAAACAAGCTGATGACAACCCATGCATCAGCATGCTTTAAAATCTATTCCTTAAAAACACGTAGGATGCAAGAAGAAAATTAATGCAAATAGTCATGAACAATTTGATGAGCAATACTTGTGCATCCCACTGTACATTATTGTAAATAATAGAATTGTACCGACGCTGGTGCACTGGGATGTCCGTCCACTACTTCGTTAGTGTTTTGTTTTAGTTAAACATATACTGCGTGAAACAAAATGAATTAGCATCACTAGCACGTTACGTGTTAGAGCCACTAGGTACGGTAATGGATTAGATTAATTCCTAAAAAATACATTAATTTACCTATTGAGCTACTTATCGTAGAGGTTACATTACAGATTCTCGCAACAATTCTATATAACAGGGGTGTAGTTAGAAACTGTTCGGTAGATGGTGCTAACGGAATCTGTAATCCTAGTTCATTTGTTGGTCAACACTTAACTATCAGAACATGTTTGTTGAAGTTACGTGCAGGTGAAGACAAAATGCCCATCACTGTTATTATTTGATTTGTGCACGGTATGTTTGCAGGGATTTAAAGAGTCTCCTCTGCAGTTTTTGATCCTATTCTTGCCGCGTTGGTGACTGATAGCATATAGCCTAGTGTTTGACATTACAGCTATAAGATAAGGTGATCATTGCGCTGTGCCATGAATGTAGGGTTCGATTCACATTCTCGGCCACTTCTTTTTTAGAGGTGAGGCGATAAACACCACGCTCCGGCCTCTTTTAGAGTTTGGGTCAATACCAGAGCTCTCCATGGAAGGACAGTTTTTCGAAAAATTTCCACGTGAAATCACTCAACACGATAATCGAATCTCGGTCTTCTCCCGCTTGCAGTTAAGCGCATTACTGACTTGTCCACAAGTATCGATTTTCTTTAATATTGTGGCCTTTTTCAAAGCATTTATTTTTCCCATTCCAGAAGAGCCAAAATGTAGAGAAAGCGGAAACGAGAAAATGTGTGGTATTTTATTTTATAACCTTATTGATTGATTGATTGATTGACTTGCTTTATTTTACTTCGCTTTCTTGTGCCACATTTGGCTAATTTGTGAAGACGGGGATGAGTGATGATATGATGAAATTGATGAATGGACACCAACAAACATCCATGCCCAGGCCAGGATTCGAACCTGGGATCCCTGGCTTATTGCTTTATTTAATTACATGCTAGGTATATAGGCATATATATACTGAAGCTCTTCTATGAGTTTCCTGCAATCTTAATGATATATAATCCCGGGATATCTTCTTGTTGCCTTCTACTTATATCTGTGTCTCTGTACTGTATATCATTCATCTGACGCTTTCTTTTTGCCTTCTCCTGATTTAAAATAAATGATGGGGTAACTGGGGAGTCATAACCTTCGTTTGGATTTTCTGGGAACACCTGAGATTAAAAAGATACGCCTGGCTGATAATATAATAATAAGTCATAACTTGTCTTACGGAATACCCCATACGAAAGTTCTGGATACGTCACTAAAAGTAAATGAGCATGCTTTCAATTCGATCTGTTTCGAAGCAGTGATGAAATTGTTGATGGCACTTATCTTGTTGCAGTAACAATTACATCACACATGCTGGCAAGGGTCGTAAAGAGCTCTTAAAATCCCTACAACCCTGCATTCCACACCAGTTTCACGATCGCGGCAAAAAAATTGCAGACGTATTGGTACCACTGTTCGTCCGCATGAACCGGCAAACGTTCATCGCATTGTGGCCAGGCACAAGGTCGTCCTTACCGGAACTCTTCAACCCTGGAGCGACCGCACCCAAGGCCAACGATCTTCGACTTTTCCGTCTACACACCCGGAATCAGTGCAGGATGATGTGACCAGGAACCTCCAAGCTGCCCAAGGAAAACCTACAAGTGACTTCTCCTCTTGCGATCAAAAAATTCATACAAGTTAGCGCCAGGCCACACCCAACACTTTGGTAGGTCCTTCTCTTCACGGCTCTTAAGCAATGCGTGGAAGCGACTCACGTGTCTTTGCTGGCCACGGCCTTAGGTGGTGCATACTGCTCTTTGCGAAGTCTACATCGCGGGTTCGTTGCCATTTTGACTGTTCAGCTGCTTCCGGATGCTGTTTGCCCCGACTGTGCAACCTTCCATACTGTAAGTAAACCTCGTGGCAGTTTCTGTCGAGTACAAACGTTGATTTATTTGGCACCGTCGGCACTGCTGGCACCAACGATGCACGCATTGGTAAGTACTACACAGTTTTAGAGATAGTTAACAACTGCAACGAGAATAAATTCGTTTGGGTCTCCAGCGTTGTTTCTGTGGTAACAGTAGCCTAACTATGCCCTGTCCAAGCTAACTGTAGAGCAGGACCGCGGTGAAAGTGCAGCGTTGCCAACCGTACGGTCAAAATTTGCTCTTGCCATATTATCCCTAATATTTCCTTAGAAATGCTTAAACCAATCTTACAGGCTTGGAGACAAAAATACGGTCCGTTTGCCATGTGCGTTCGGTATTATCCTTTTCAAAAGTTTGCAACGCTGCATATAGAAGGAGTAAATCGGGTAACTCCCGTCGCCCATTACGTAATCCCGTTTCTCTCACCGTTCATTGGTGGAGCAGTCTCGCGTCACTACTTGAGCAGAGACTTGTTCTCGTTCGCCTGCTCTACAGTTAGCTGGTACGGAGTTTAACAAGCTCTGCACCCCTCAGCAACAACCACCTTCAGTTGTGCTCCCCCTATTCGTTTAAATAAAAGCGTTATTTCTAAAATATTAATTCACGCCTACATTTATATTAGGTATATAAAAATATGAAAATACATTGTAATTTGAATCAATAAAAAAACTGGTGCGAAAGGTTGATGTTCTACATGTTTCATCTTTTGATTTCAGTTAACACTACATCCCGAAAACAAATAATTTCTGTAGCTACAGTGCAAGATACATTTTCATATTTCCTCCACCCGGTGGAGGCACAAGTGGTTCGGATCCCACTTTAAACTGTAGGTCCAGTTCTAATTATCCTTACTGTGCATAAAGTGGACTTAAAACACCAATTCAACAACAACAACATATTTCTCCCAGAAATGAGGAGCGGATTCCACTAACTGTCTGTCGATGTGTTCCGTTAGGGCACTAACTGCTTGGTAACAATTCATAACCATGATCCTTGATGGTAAAACGTCGATTTCCTTAATTTATATAATATTTTAAGAATAGTATAATAATGCATTGTATACATACATAACGTTTTTCTGTAAATTTCTACCACTGGTTCACTGTGGATGAAGTTGATGGAGATTGTTTTCAAAATATAATCGTACTTTGAAATAAGCTATACACATATTCAAAAAGACCGTTTGGTGTAGTGGTAGCGTCGTCTCCTTGTAATCAAGGGGTTCCGGGGTCGATACTCGATGGAGGCACGTAGTGGTTTGGATCCTACTTTAAACTGTAGGTCCAGGCCCAATTAGCCTTAGTGTGCACAAAGTGGACTTAAAACACCAACTCAACGTATTTAAGTACAAATGGTGCCCATAAGAGCAATATTCGAGCCTATGATTTTCCCCCCAAAAGCCTGATGGTAAGGGGACAGTAAGAAAAAGTGAATATACATACTCAAATAATAATTATTGTAAACTTAACTTCAAAATGTGAACGAATATACAGTTGAAGATATCAAGTTGTGATGTTCGCAATAAAATGAAACATAAAATATTACGTTCTTTACAGCATACCAGGCCTCGTCTCGTAATAATAATAATAATACAAACTATTAATTAACATGTGTAAAATATGTATTCTAGTCTCATTATTAGCAGAAATAATTGTGTAAATATGTAATATTAACATATTTTCGGTTACAGTTACAGCCACTCAGCTCACGTTGATTGTACAGTCACAGACACCTCTGTGTTGTAACAACACCATTGAATTTCAGTGCGACCATTACAACCCAGAAGTGCCTTAGACCGTACATGAAATAGCAAATTCAAAATGCATAGTTTGTTTTCCCGAGTCCGAATAACAGAGCCTTCCGTACGGAGGTGGAAAAGTATACTAACAATGCGTCACGTCAAAGAAATAGACACACTGCAGTGCATGGAAGATAACTGAAATTGTGCTCCAAATTAATACTATATTAAAATGTATTCTCAAAGTTTGTTTTAAGACCACTTCATGCTCCGCTAGGCTAATAGGAACTGGACCTACAGTTTTAAGTTGGATCTGAACCACTACGCCGGGAATCGAACCATGATACCTGATATGATTTTTTTTATTCAGTCCAGTGTAAGACAGAGACTAATACATGAAGGGCATTCCATGAGAAAGTGTTCCTGAACCTCAATTTTTAAAATTAAATTCAATGCTGACTTTAACCCATCTTGTGAGTGAACAATCTAAATTTGTCTGTTGGATAAAAAATCAAGTATTATACATAATTAAGTTAGAAAGTAGAAGGCATTTTACATATTATTCGTTTATTTTAAGTTTTTGATTTGCTTGCGCTTTTGTATTGTGTCGCACTCGTGACACCTAAAATAATTAAATTCTCCTTTAACTATTACATTCCCCCCTCAACTCCACTAGAATATTCAAAGGTCAATAGAAATTAAAAGAAATGTATTATTAAGTGTAGAGGCAATGTTTCGCCTACCCCACCCGTGACACAAAATTATCCACTCTTAGCTACAAATCTGGGAAAGTATTTTAACGTTAATTATAATTAAATCAACAGTGTTATGTTTGATATTTCATTGCACAGAAACTGTAAAAAATGTTGCTTAGCTATCAGTAGAATAGTTACTTTATAATAAAATGTGTAGTCCACGAGTCCAACCCGTGACAATGAAATGTCCCATAAACAAATGAACGTTAGCATAGAAATAAGGATTTTAGCATAGAAACCCTATGATTTCAAATGGCTGGTCACTGTCGTAGGCTATTTATAATTATAAAATGCAATGGAAAGAATCAAAATACGTAATTCCGTAAGAAGTTGACCTCTCTAGGAGCGTGAATTTCCTGTCATCGGCAAGTTAGGACTCTCCTATAGGAACATAACCTTATCGTATTCAAGTATTCAGGATGCTCCTATACGACGGCCTCTTTCCAAACTGGACATTTTGTGGACATAATGACAAAGGAATATAAATTATATTTTGCTAGATAATTAACGCTGCAGATATTAAAGAAGATTATGATGTCTAAAGGAGCCGGACGCGGGTACGTGACAAAATATGACATTTGTCAAAACACGTGAAGAAATAATACATGTAATTTGAATATATTTTATTATATCAACGCTAAGCATTACAATATAAGAATGTAAACTGTTTATTAATTTTTATACATTTTATTATAACTATGTGAGTACAGATACTACAGCCTTAACAGATTAGGGTTTCAAATTTTTCCAACTAAATTGAATTCATACAAATAATTTTAGCTATGGTACCCGCACTCACTTAGGACTATTTCTTCTGTAGTAGTTAACAATATTGCTATGTAAACCATGTCCCATGGTGAAACATATTTTATTCATTTACAAATTCGAGGTCCCGGGTTCGAATCCCGGCATGGGTATTTATGAGTGTTCTTTCATCAATGTCGTCATATAATCACTCACCCTCATCTTCACGATTAGCCAAAAGTGGCAGAAAAGCGATGTAAAATAAACCAAATCAATCATTTACAAATTCATTTACATTCATGGTTCCACCATACTTATAAACTCTACTAGTGTGTATGTGCCAAAGTGAATTTCAAATAAGACTTTTCAAACAAGTTGTTAGTCACCAACTAACAAGAGCATTACAATAAAACACACATTGCCATAAACACAGTTCTAACATTTAACGATTTCTACTCTCCGATGTAACTGCTCCGTTTTTCGGTTAGCCAACTTGTGCTCGCGTGATGCCTGAGGAATTAAACTTGGATGTCTTTCAGCTGTGCACCTGGCTGAAACATTCTTGGGTGCTTGCTTGTCTAATTAATTTAGATGCTTTCATGGTGAAGATACCTTTTTCGCAATTATTTTTAATGGGGAAATGACGTTGCAAGTTAAGAGTTGGGAGTCGAAATAAATGTATCCAGCTCTTGCAGATTTTAACTAATCTAATCGTTGCAAAGTTCGAAAATTGTAAGTAAACACAGATACTGCCAACTGAACTGAGGAAATTGTTTTCAAAGAGGAAAAGTGAAACAATTGAATTTCAATCTTGTCCTACAGAAATGTTCTACTTTCTATTATTTTTGCTACTCCTTATTTCTTTCACTTTATGATCCTGTTGTTCATTATTTCAAAATTTTGCCATTTCCTATATTATTCTGTTCCTAAATATTTGCATACCATATTTATCTAATTTCTTCATTTATTTCGAAATTTCTTTTTCTTTCCACCTCAATAAAGGCAACAATCAATTTTCTATTATATTACTTTCTTTTAATATTGTTCTTTTAATATGTTTCTACATTCTTGATATTTGTAACTTTAGTTTTCTCAGTTCGGATACTGGGTATTAGAAATCCTGATATCGGATATTTACTTATCCTTGACCCCAATATTCCGATAGGTATCCACTGTCTGGATTATCGTCGTAGCCGTGACTGACCTTACTCAATCGCTCACATAACACAACCAACAAATTTAAGAAATGCGCTATTACTTTTTTAAACTGTTTTGAAATAAATATTTTTTGGTCTGAACCTTATGACTCGTTTTTTTATTGTTGTGAACAAAATTACAATTTTATAAATTTCACACGCTTCTATGATGATCATATTAGAATAAGATTCGGTTGGATATTTTTTTTCCTATTTCTATAAACTTACTTCACTCACCAAATGCACTTGTTTCGTAATAATAATACAAATAATAATCCAGGAACGTCGGTGTTCCTTGTGACCCAAGCCTCTGCTATGAACATAGATAATAGCTCGTCTAGTTTGCTGCATTTTTGACACTAGGTGTAGTGCAGGCGCAGGTGTATCCCGGTGTCAGCTGCTAGGCTATTGCGAGGAAATGACGTTCATTCTGTTTCCAGCTTTAAAACGAAGTAGGTGTGGCCAACAAGTTACCGAAATTTGTATTAATGCGCGCGGTGCCCACTTTCTATTCGCCAGCACTTGCCCCTCCCTCCCAGCGCACGTGTTAGCTTTGGTGTCAGTATTTTCCACAACGTTTCGAAACTAGAGTGACTTTTAAAAATGTGCAAATATTAGTTTTTAAAATGAACACTGTTGTAAATACGAGAGATGAAGAAAATATAATAAAATAGAGGTAAACACTTACCAACGATGTCAGTTCTCGTCAATGGTAATATACCATGTAAGAAGAATTCACACAGCTGGCCGTTGTAGCGGAGTGGTTATCACTGTGCGCTACGACGCCAGGAGTCCTGAGTTTGAATCTTGGCCTGGGCATGGATGTTTTTTTGTGAGTGTTATTTCATCAATTTCACCATATCATCACTCATCCTCATCCTTGCGATTAGCCAAGTGTGGCAGAAATGCGAAGTAAAATAAACCAAATGAATCATGCAATAATTTAACCAGCGTAGACAAACTCATATCCATGAAGAAAAAAAAACATCCACTTTCCTGTTGACGGCAGCAAGTCCAAAATCGGATAAAATGTGCCATCCGCGTTTTTGTTCGGCTGAATTTCCTGGCGGACCGCATAAATGCTTGTTTTTAAGACACCTGTTCAGAAGTTAACGATTCAACACAATACTCTGGATTCACCGCAATTTTGGTATCGCCACTTGTTCAAGGTTTCAAATGTAGATGTTTTGTAACACTTGCTGTTCAAGCCACATCAACATTCAATGATACTTACAACCTATAAACACTTCGCAAAATCTCGAGATAGAGAACCACCACACGGCAACGGAGAGGAGGGCAGGTTTTGCAGGGTCGAGGGGAGAAAAGCTATAAATAGCCGTGTGCTTGAGGGTAACAGTGTTTCGGAAGATTCTTGACCACGGGAAGTAGTGTCTCCAACTATGTTATTTTTTCCCTTATGAATTAGATACAAGAAATGTGAAGTGCTTATTACGTACACCAATGTTGGAACATTAATAAAACTTTGTAGTTGCGAAGTTGGCTATATAGCAATTAGATACGATAACAGCTTTGGAATATTACCGAATTGTAACGATGTTTCTATAAAGGTCGGGTAGCAACACTGAATGGCAAGGTTTGCCCATCTGTAACGCCAAAAGCTTGTGTCCCCGCCCTCTACAAATTCCTTCTTGGAAGCAGTTGCCAGTGTATGCATGTGGCATTTTTCTTTGACAAGCTGGGGGAATTCGGGTTCCTGAAATCTGAGCATGTTTTATGTGGGAAGTAAAGGAAAGGAAGCGTAGGTGGATAATTTAATAAATGCTAAAGTAACATTCCGTACGATTTTAAGCATCACTGGTTGTATTTGCACCAAGCACTTTGGCTTTCTCAAAGGTTTCGCTACAATCTTTTGCAGTGTGTTGATTTTACCATTCTAGATAAAACGCATGAAGTTGAAAGTAGTGTGTGCGTGTTTGTGGTATATACATCAACACGTGTGTAATCTAGAGATTCCCATGTCAGTCACGGTCAGTCTAAATCATGTTTTCTGATTCTGTCTAGTCCGGTGCTTCAAGATTATAGACTTTACTTAATATTGCGAATTTGCAACACTGCACAACACAGAGTGACGGACAAGTAGCGGGAATTTCGTTAATTTGAATGAGTAAATGTCACCGTAGGTGCTTTACTAAAGAATGGTTATGGATTCATAAGCAAGGATAAGGCTAGTAAATGCTTTCACCGGCATCCAATGCTCTATTACTCTAGTTTCAAGACGGCATTGAATGGACTATCTATCAGGGTGCAAAAGGTCTGCGGAGGGACTACTGCCAGAATCCACCAATAGAGCTGCACTGGCTTTCTCTAGAACACGTGCTTTTGTTTACATCCACTTCGTAGTGGAAAAAAATGGACTTTTAGACGAATAGCGGTGTTCAAGTTCAGAAGATTCAACAAAAGCCTGTCTGCTGCTTTAAACGTTCATATGATTAGTTAGCACACACCACGTGACCATACAACACATTACACCGCTCCAAAACGTAATAGCAAACTCCATAATCTATCAATACAGTCTCATAAACGTTTAATATGTTTCCCGCTATTCCACAGTAAATAAGATAACGTGTTACATTGAAATCGATAGTTGTCATTTATACTTGTGTAACGTAAGGGCTAATGCCAATCTCGCTTAGTTTAATTTAAAGATAGAAGCCCGTTATGCATTGTGGGTAACCTGACTCGAGATTGTTCGTCTGCCCTTGCACGCTCTACTTAGGTTGCGTGTGAGTGTAAAAGTTAGATGATCCTGTGCGTTACTTCCACCGGTAAGCTTAAATGATATAATGAAACATTCAGTTGATAACTTTACTGCCTTAACAATCGCCACCCGACAACAATTACAAGCAATAATACTGGCTTCGAAGGCCAGTATCAGGATGAATTCGGGTCGTATGATTCACACTTCGTTCCACATGCGTTGAAGATGGCTAATGATAATGTCAATGCCCCGAATTGTTGCTTTATAACTCGACGAACTTTGTGCTTCCTCAGGTGTAATTGTACACTGGCCTCAACAAGTACTCCGGTATTTTGTTTCTTTATACAGCATATTTGCTTGCAGAAGATACAATTCAATCTACAGGTGTATCAATATACCCTGTATAAAACACAACTTATTACTAACTTCGTTGACCCTGTACTAAGAAGCTTCTTGCTGTTAGGTTTTTAAATTAGCAACAAGCACAAAATATTTAAAATCTTGTAATAAATAAAAGATAGAAATCAACTTGCGATGTTTCTTTCATATCACTATATCCCATAACACATTTTAAAACGTAATAGTGATGATGAAATGTCCTTCTTATCAAAGATGTTTATCCTTACAATAAAATTGTGTGTGTTACAAAGAATGACAGTCACAAGCTTCAAAAGTGTAATATTTGTCGCTTGTCGAATTGGAATTTAGTCCTCGAACAAACATACGACAACATTTCAGTGATTTGCCTGGCAACGTTGCAAACAAAACTGCCTGTTTCAATTCGTGGACCTTGCATTGAGTAAAGCAACGCTAATAAGCACAAGGTGTAGGATGTGCCGTATATGATGTACAGAAGAAAGATACAATTACGACACATTTACCAGAAGATTATTCCATTTTTACTGCTGAGGCTCATGCGATTTACCAGACACTAATTTATACATATAAATTGCAAGAGCTAATATTAACGGATTCCAAAAGTGTATTAAATTCAACACTGTCCAATTACGATTTATTATTTAAATATTCTCCATACATTACAAATTGCATTAGAACTTTACAGAATAGAGGAAAGATAATTCATTTAACCTGAGTTAAGGCATATTATCAAAATTTGGGAAACGAAATAGTAGATTTGTATGCAAACCAAGCTAGTGAAATTCAACCTGTCCTGTAGCTGAAAATATGGTACACATACCTTTAACTAGGGTGAAGTAAAAGTTGAAGGGTAAACTGGAAGGAATGGTGCAATAGTGAATTTCAAAATGCGGGCAGTTTTTATCAGAGGATAGCTAATTTCAATAGAACCATGCCCTGGTTTACAAAAGTTAAAGGCACAAGAAATGTGATAGTATTGATAAATGGTATTAGGTCAGGTCATACAACTACTAAAAGTCATTTACAAAATATTCGAATTGTACAAAACCGAAACTGTGCATGTGGCAATAAGGAAGATATACATCATTATATTTGAGTGTAATAGATACATACAAGAGAGAGAGACATTCTACGAAATACTTATAAACGGTGCAATTCCTCTTCCACAGTGTTTGGAATCTTTGAATTGTGAACCTAACCTTACAGTCGGCTATATAATATCATTTTTTTTAGAAAATTTGGAATATCAGTATAGTAAGAGTAATTTGTACCAATAGTGTCTTTTTACTGTAGACAAACTAAAAAATAAATATGCAAGTTCATGTACATTTCACAATGTCGGTACAGTGAGTGTAACGTACTTCTTTCTTTGGCGCAGGGTTTAGAGCATAATGCTGCCACACCAGAGGTTGTGGTTCGATTACAGGTAAGGCACTAATACTTACTTATCCCATCATCATCGTCTTGACGAAAATAGAAAAGCAGAGAAGTGTAATCTATACACACATGAACATATATGTAATACCTCTTTCAATATTGGTGATTCCACTTTTCTAACTCTCTCTCTCTCTCTCTCTATATATATATATATATATAGATAGATATATCCCACCTTTGCGATTAGCCAAAAGTAGCAGAGAAGCGAAGTAAAATAAACGAAATCAATCAAAATTATTATTCAATAATTTTAATTCACCTTCCTTAATACTTCAGAGTAACACTATGTACTTCATGCATTCTACCAAAATCAATTTTCTAAATATTTATGTTTCAGGTTAAAGGTAGTAATGTGTTGATACTGTTGACAAGAAACATCTTATTTCTTGCGTAGAAGTACACCAAGCTTGTTCAATAACTTGCTTGAAAGAAGGCGCCATCTATTGAGAAGAAAATAAATTACAAGGTATTGCGTGGTGCTGTAATGCCCGATACGTAGTTAATTTTAGTGAATAGGTTTCAAATAAGAAATTATTGTCTTGTAATATCAATCGGAAGTGTTTTGAGTATAACATCACTACATAGTGTATTTTACAAGGCTACGTGCAAAAAATTTTTGATGAGATAATTTTATCAACTTTATAGGGACCTGCCTGGCAACACTGCTGACTTCGTCCTTTTTCGCTGCTTCTATACTGCCGTTCCGTGTGAAAACTTCATTTTCTTTGTGTGCAAGGGGAGTTTTCTCTGCATAAATAATCAGAAAGTAACAACATTATCTTCTCGCAATGTTGATGTAGCTCGATCGAAGTTTGATTCGATTGTTTTCAAGACTGTAATTCTTCTTCGTGCAGTATTTGCATCGATTTCATTGTTGTCTTTTCCATTCGAACCTCGTGCGTCCGAACAATACATAGAGTTGTTCAGACGACTCGGCAGTTAGGTAATGGCGCTTAAAAGCGAATGGGAGCTCCGGTAGTTTAGGGGACATATATTCACTTATCTGTCGCCACGGCTACCTCCGCATGCATCTCAATGGTGAACCATGACACTGAAAACAACTTTGCATCCTTACGATCCTACGTGATGAGAATCCTTAAGGATAATCGTGGTGAATCAGTGAATCCTTTGGTAGTACATAAGAAGCTCTTCGAAAATTTATGTTCCCAGTTCTTCAATGCTGCTTCTATAAAACATAGTTCGTTCTGTCTTGAATTTACCTTGGGCAAACTCACCGTTGGGTTAGGCATAATCCGTTCTTTACGTGGTGGGAAGAATTCACATATATGCTATGGTGTAGCCGTAGGCAAATATAAAAATAGTGAATTTTCATTCTCTTATTTTGCTTGTGTCTTTTTAAGGAATATGATATTTCTGATGCTCGATTTATGGTTGTAATTTGTCTCATTGGGGTTTTTGTTCCCACTAATCATTGCATATAACCAACAAACGTGCCCATGGATAATTTGCCTATTCCTGTCTGTTTATATCAATGGGATTTATATGCACTGTTTTACTTTTAATATTAATGTAGTAAGAATGTAATTCCCTGGGTAGGTCTTAGATTTTCTACAATGACAAACTTTAGTGTACATAACTTTTCATTCCCCTTCTGAAATGTTGGTAAAAAGCACTTTTAAAACAAATAAAATTAGTTCATATCAATCCTATATCATGTATGCTATGCTAAACTATTTTAAATTTGTTAGATAGATCTTGTCTTACAAGGAAACATCAAGTGATTTAATTCAGTTTTTTGTAAAATATATATTGGATTCAGTATTCCAAAACTATATATTTTGACCTGAATATTTCGTACATTGATATTTCACACGAATATTTCCTGTGTTAAGTGGAACTATGAAAGATGAAAGTGGTGCGTAATTCATTATACATCTAGAAAAAAAAATGTGAATTGAAGAAAACCTGTCTACATAAACTTTTACATATTACCACTTGATGTAATATAATACCAATAATATTTCAAACGGTACATATTTTTTGCCTATTCATTACTTGACGTGTTTCGACGTTTACCTGAGGCAACATCTTTTATAGATTTTTTGTGTTAATCAATGTGCTTAATTTTTTGTCTGAAGAAGTCAAAGCGAAAAGGCCACTCCCAAATTACCTTCTTGGATGACTTAGCAATATGTACATGACCAGTGACTAATTAGTGTAATGAGGTTAGTGATCCCGTCTCTTCATCATTTTCTTTGGGAGTTTTTTTTTAGTTTGATGTCATGATCACAGACATCTGTTCCAAGGTCCGCACTGATTGGTTTATATTCGAAGCTAGTGGCGATGATAAGGACCTGGAAGTATATGACTGGGGGCTCAAACAATTGGTTTTGTATCCCCGTCATAAAGGATTTTTAAAACCATTTTAAATATTTAATATACAAGGATCGTCCAGAAAAAAAGGACGTTTTGGTGTAAAACACAAACGACATATGATGTGTGCAAAAAAATTATGGTACAGAAACTACATACCTTATTCTACCTTTCTACATATTCGCCATACCCATTCAAGCACTTATCATGGAGTGACATCAGTTTCTTGATACCGTCATTGTACTTCTTTCTCGCCAATGTATTCAACCATGAAGTGACTATGACAGTGTGCTCCTTAGTTAGCAGTCGAAGGATCCATCTGGCACCGTTTATCTTGTACCGAAGAGAAGAAGAGATCGTGAAATTGCAGGAAAGATTCATGCACAATGTCTAATGTGAAACGTCGGTCAGCCTTCAGTTCTTCATCGATCTGTGTCTTTAAGGTCACTGTAGGTGGAGTGCGCTGTGCGCTGCAGTCGAATGTTCCTTCCTTCCGGAAAGCATTTTGCTGTCAAACACGCTGTCACTACATAGTTGAATACATTGACGGTGACCGAGTAAAATTATAGTATCAACAAACTGATATCACTCTATGATATGTGCTTGAATGGGTATGACGTATATGTGGAAAAGTTGAGTTAAGTGTGTAGTTTCTGTACCATAAAGTTTTTGCACACACATTTGTGTTTCACACCAGAACGTTCCTCTTCTTTCTGGATGACCGTCGTATATTTTTCAAAATATAGAAGTGAAGACTGTGTGAAAACTTTTTTAAAGTAGAAATAAAGACTTCCACATTCTGCACACCAAATTCCATGCATTCCATTTTTCACATTGGAGTCTGGACTGAATTCACACGTTGCGAAATGGAAAACATTTGGTGGTCTTGGAATTTCCTGGAAGATTTCCACACCTATACGTTGACTCTGAGTTCCAGCTCCCAATCAGTCAGCTTTAGCGCCTTGGTCGCCATTGCAACTTGATTTGAAGTTAAACTATCGCTACATTTCATTCTGGTGATGGGAACGCTTACACGCGCTGACAGAAACTGCCTGAATGTCAGCACAAGGATCATTATTTGGATTGCCACCTGCTGCTTCCTTGAGACACAGTGTTACATATGGAAGCCTTTACGGTTGGCAGAATCCCATTACTCTCTTCTTTATGGGTCCCTCGGGGCGACCGTCATTCGTGGAAATCGTAGAAAGGGTCATTTGGCATGGTGTCCATTCGATCAGATTGCTAACTTTCTGATAATGATTCACTGGTGCTATGGAAGTAGATTTTTCAGAGTAAAATATATTTAAGTAATTAATAAGATTTTTCCTGACATATTTTTTCAGTTCAAATGATCAGAAACAAAATTTTTACAAGAAGCCAAAAGAGGGAAACTTTTAATAGCATTCGTTCTCGCACCACTCCTGTTTTGTTCTACTTTTTTCCTTCTATACACAACCATCTCTCCCTTAGCTTCCCTATCCTACTACTCAATCTCTTCTTCTTTCATGGCCTCCCCGATGGCGCAGTGGTAGCGTCTTCGCCTTGTAATCCAGAGGTTCTGAGTTCGATTTCCGGTGGAGGTTCATAGTGGTTCGGATCGCACTTTAAACTGTAGGTCCAGTCCTGATTAGCCTTACTGTGCATAAATTGGACTTGAAACACCAACTCAATCATTCAATCTTCTTCTTTCTTGATTAGACCTTGATATATCACCACGAATTTTTCATATCCTCCTACCTACTTCTTCTGTACAATGGAATCCATGAGTATTGCCGTGCAAATTGTCCATGACTATTTTCATTAATTTTTCTCTTACATACATTTTTATGTATGTTGGTGCAGAAGTTGCCAACAGCTTGTTTTGAGTTTTCTTGAAGCTCTTATTGGGTCAATTAAAGTGCACGAACATGGTGATGGACAATTTGCAGGGTAATACACATGGATCCCACTGTACTACTTCATTTTACACTTTTCCACGTTATCTTTCTTTCTTTGTACACCCTCCTCATCTTCATTTCTCTCAGCATGTATACGTTCATCCTTTACATCACTATATGCCCATTCGCCTATTTCCGTGGCAGCGTGCTACAACACCGGGTGTCCCAGGTTCGAATCCCGGTCTGGGCATAGGTGTTCATTCTTAGTGTCAGTATGTTATCATTTTCATATAATTACTTATACTCACCTTCAAAATTAGCCAAAAGTGGCAGAATAACGAGGTAAATGATCATAAATTTGTTGCACAAATCTTAGAAGGTTGTTACTCTGTCCCAAAGCCTTTAGCCAGAATATCTATTCGAGTTACTCCATATTGTGTAAGAACAAAAGGATCGTTATTGACTACATGTAAAGATTATAAAAACAATTATTTTCACTATCCTGAAGATAAATTGTATTTTAATGTATTTATCATGTATAATTTAATGTATTTATCATGTATTTAGTATTTCTCTTTTACATTTACATTTTTATCATCAAATCTTGTAATATACATTTGTAACTTATATATATTTACATGTATACGTACTACTGCACTAAGGCTCATCAGCTTTTTTTTTTCTGCTGGATAATATCAGCATAAATAAATAAAAATAAATCAGTCACTGTGCACTCATCCATTGGCATGGTTACTCAGAAATAATTGTCGTTGCTTTTATACCAGGTGTCCAAAAAGTCGCTTGACCGAGAAATAAATATTTGTATATATTTATTAAATTATTGTTAATTTAATAACACAAGTATTGTTTTCAAATACAAATATTTATTTCTCGGTCAAGCAACTTTTGGGACACCCGGTATATTCACTTATGATTTTTATTCAATTTACTTTTTCATGCTTTCCACCCTTTCCTGCACTCTATCCATATCTTCTTCGCCCCATTTATTCTTATCCTTTCTCTTCTCTAGGTTCCATTCAAACGAATTCCAAAATCGTTTTCCTTTGTGTTGATTTTGACCTTTCTCCTCATTATAACTCCATTAAGCCTTGTTTCCATGATTATGAAAAACTAAATATGCTGACCAAGGCAGTAATTTATTTTATTAAAAAACATAAACTAACGTAACGTTTCAACCTTCTAGCAAGGTCTTCTTCAGACTCTGTATCAAGTACAAAAGTAACCAGATACAACAAGAAGGGTAATATATATACACAAACATTACTCCCTCCAGACTATTTAGAAAGTTGTTTGGAACTTTCTAGCAGATGACTTTCACTTTCCAACTTTACTTTCACCTAAAAGGCTAAATAAACACTTCCATATAGAATGTGGTTGGACTTTTTTAATCTCACGCTCTTTTCCCTTCATTTTTCTTCCTTCTCCTCTCCTCTATTTCTCTTGTCCTTTCCACTCTTTCCAACATCTTCTTCCATTCTTTGTTTAACTTCAGTCCCCCATTCCAGTTCATTGTGTCTTCTTCGCCTTTCTTCTCTATTTCCTTGGCTTCCTTCCATTTTCTCACTAGCATTCTCTTCTCCCTTCCTATCTGCTTAGCCTCATCCCACTCTATGTCATGTCCTGTTTCTCTCGTGTGTTTAAATATTGCATTTCTCTCTCTCTTAAGTCGTACATCATCCCTATGTTGTTTCAACCTGTCTTTCAGCCTTTTTTTTTTCTTTTTTTTTTTTTAAGTGACAAAAATAAATTTTATAAAGAATATGGAGGACAGAATCAAGAAAATATGCATGAAAGAATGTGAAAAAGAAGGCAAAATAAATAGCCTATGGAAACAGCTGGAAAAGAATGGCTATGAGAAGCAGGATAGACTGGACATAAACAGAAGAAGTAAGAAAACGGGCAGGGGAGAATTGGAAGAGAAAGAAAAAGAGGAGAGAAGGTTTGGAATAAGGAGTATGGGGAAGACCACAGAAAAGATATGCAAAGTGCTTAGGAAAGCAGGAATTAAAACTTACAGGAAGGGAGGAAGAAGCATCTTAGGAATAGCGAGGAATGCTAACAAGAAAAAGGAAAACAGAGAAGAGGAAGAAGAAGGGATTATCTACGAAGTAAAATGTAAAGAATGTCAGAGTGTGTACATAGGAGAAACGAAAAAAAGGCTGAAAGACAGGTTGAAACAACATAGGGATGATGTACGACTTAAGAGAGAGAGAAATGCAATATTTAAACACACGAGAGAAACAGGACATGACATAGAGTGGGATGAGGCTAAGCAGATAGGAAGGGAGAAGAGAATGCTAGTGAGAAAATGGAAGGAAGCCAAGGAAATAGAGAAGAAAGGCGAAGAAGACACAATGAACTGGAATGGGGGACTGAAGTTAAACAAAGAATGGAAGAAGATGTTGGAAAGAGTGGAAAGGACAAGAGAAAAAGAGGAGAGGAGAAGGAAGAAAAATGAAGGGAAAAGAGCGTGAGATTAAAAAAGTCCAACCACATTCTATATGGAAGTGTTTAGCCTTTTAGGTGAAAGTAAAGTTGGAAAGTGAAAGTCATCTGCTAGAAAGTTCCAAACAACTTTCTAAATAGTCTGGAGGGAGTAATGTTTGTGTATATATATTACCCTTCTTGTTGTATCTGGTTACTTTTGTACTTGATACAGAGTCTGAAGAAGACCTTGCTAGAAGGTTGAAACGTTACGTTAGTTTATGTTTTTTAATAAAATAAATTACTGCCTTGGTCAGCATATTTAGTTTTTCTTTCTCCTCATATCTATTAATTACATTTCATAGCCAAACTTCAAAATTCTCTTCTCAGCTATACTATCATTTACTCTTGACCTTCAGTACTATCCAATATTTTGTCGCGTGAACCACAATTCGTCTTCTCTCTGTCATAATAATCATTACGGAATAAAGAATGTCTGTATATCTGTAACCTCAAAATACCTCACAATTACTAACTTCGTCATAGTTTATACGAAGTTGGACGGTAAACAATACTCCACATTTGCCGTGTGTACTGTAAATATGAATACAATTCGTCTGCGTTAGTCACGACCATTGATGACGCAACTGCGCATGCGCAAACTGAAAGAGTCCACTGGAAAAATAGGTGTCATGGCTGCAGGTGTGCAAAGCGTAATTGCCATTTGTACACATTGTACGGGTTTGTTACGAGTTGTAACACTCATTATAAATCACAAATACACACAATAATCGAGCGATAATGAACAACTGAACGCATGCAGGTGAAATACCGATCTGAAACTTACAGCGTGCATATTTATACCTTCCTCCCCATTCGTGTTTGGACTCGTCCAGTAGAGCTAGGCGAAGAATATCTGACTCTTAAGTGCATATTGATTATGAACTTGACCTTTAGAAGAAACAAAATCACTTCTTACTGCGATTGTTTTATTCCTGCGACAATGGGTTAATTGTTATTTCAATGTTCAGTCCTAAATTATAAGGTGAAACCTTGGAATCGAGAAAACTGACTATGATTGTTCAGTTGTTGCAATTTCAAAATTATTCCTCGAAAATGTTGCAACCTTGAAACTTAATATTATACATATGCTTTAGTTTAGGAAACGTTCTTCTTAACCTTCTCAACAACAATGTATTTTCTTTGCAGGAGCTGGGCTAGGATTGGATCTTTGTGATTGTGCAACAATGTAAGTACTCAAATTAAGTGATTGTTACTTTCCTTTAACTTCCTGTTAACTGAGTAATAAAATTCAGATAATTTCCTCCGTGACACAAATTTATGAAATTCGAATTAGTAGCTCTTGGAATTTCGTGTTCAAATATTAATCAAATATACACAAAAGTGGATTATATATTATCTGTATTATAACACTGGAACCTTTCTTATTATGGACAACAAATATGTACATTCCGTTGGCCGTTATTTATGTTGAAGGCGTACAATGGTATAACGAACATGCCGTTTCATCTTTATCGAATTTATTCACAACATGTCCATCCCAGGGCACGCCTAGAAGATGGTTTTGAAGATTTAATCCCCCGTCCCGAAAATTAGCTTTCTTTGCTTAATTTTTAATCGCAATATTTGAATCGACAATATTTCCTTCTATTGTATGCATTACCTTTCTTCGCATTATATTTATATTGGCTAATGTTTAGGTTATGTTAGGTATGGTTAGGTTAGGTTATGATGACAGCAGAAATTCTTGCAGAAAACGGTATGATCAGATTGATGACAGCAGAAATTCTTACTCAAAACTGTATGATCAGATTGATGACAGCAGAAATTCTTGCAGAAAACGGTATGATCAGATTGGTGACAGCAGAAATTCTTACTCAAAACTGTATGATCAGATTGATGACTGCAGAAATTCTTGCTGAAAATGGTACGATCAGGTTGATGACAGCAGAAATTCTTGCAAAAACGGTGATCAGATTGATGGCAGGATAATTTCTTGCATAGAACGGTATGATCAGATTGATGACAGCAGAAATTCTTACTCAAAACTGTATGATCAGATTGATGACAGCAGAAATTCTTAATGAAAACGATACGATCAGATTGATGACAGCAGAAATTCTTGTGCAAGGCCTCGTCACCTTCGTCATCCCTCCATGTCGGTATTTAAATTGGACATGTCCACGCACACACCCATCCTTGTAATTAACTCGCCACCAAGGCGCGATAGATGTGATCCGCAAGAATAAGTTGTTTCACCAACTTAACAAACAGCCCGTGGGGTTTGCGGTGAGCCGAAAAGTCTCCGGCTTGCAAACCTGCAAACCGCAGCGCCACAAGGCAAATGTTAACATGCATGGTGCACCACGCACGCACCATACGTGAGTTCCCTGCGAGAGACCGCCGCTTAAGAGGCAGGGACTGTTTTTCTTCGGCGTTGGAGGAAGGCGAAATGATCCCATGCGGAAAATCACCGAAGATTACCAGGTTTATGTAAACGGTAATGTTTTTCTTGCGGATGCGACGCTTGGAAAAGGGTTTTGTTTCCACCCATGCGGAAACTGCGGCGTTTTCGTGACATATTTACGAAAATCTAAAACTGAAGAATAGACATGGGAATAATTTCGCTCGCTCGTATTCGTTTGAGTCTCTCACACTCGAACGTTTAGAATAGACTATAATTTTAATGTGACAATAATCGTAGACACACATACCTTGTAAAATATCGGTCCGGCAGTTTCAGCCCACAATCATCTGTTTCATTTTCACATAGCTATCACTGTATTGGTAAGATAAACTAAACATTATTTCAACATGGGGATGATGACTATGTTCACTTAATTTTCAATTTCACTGCATCTTTCTTCACTTTCTTCACGATCCATATTTGAGGGTCCACTACCATAGACAAATGACGGTTATACTTGTACACCCAACGGCGAAAGAAGCAGTAGACGAGTTGTCCAGCACCATTTTCATTCGGTCTGCATTACACTATATGATGACAATGAATTGAAATAATGACGTCAATAAGCAGAGAACAGCCCGACCCTGTGGCCGAGTGGTTAGCACATCGCGCTGCGACGCCAAGGGTCCCGGGTTCGAATCCCGGTCGGGCTTGGTTGTTTGTGAATGTCCATTCATCAATTTCATCATTTCATCACTCATCCCCATCTTCGCAAATTAGCCAAGAGGCACAAAACGCGAAGTAAAATAAACTAAATCAAATCAAAATCAAAATCAAAATAAGCAGAGAACAATGACTGCTTCGAAGCAACATAGTTTCATTCCTTAAAACAACACAGGATGTAGAATAAAATGAAGTAATTAAAATAGCGGTGGACAATTTGCTTACCATTATCTTTGCCGTTGACGGTACTACTGGGCTTCTAGCGTATACCGCTCGTTTTGCCTGTTCGAGCGTTTTTCGCTCGAGCAAAGATGATCTCAATTCCTTACTCTATCTAGCGTCATCCGTGCGAACTATTTGGCGCTCGACCGAAACCCTCTGACTGCAGCACTCTAACACAGAGTCTCTTCAACTATATTTTCTTCAATACGCACATGAAATGTCTTTATTTACCTTGAACAACATCTCACAAATCCGTTTCCTATTATAGATGATAAAGGATTTATGATCGTCTTGTAATCAAGGTGTCACAGTTTCAATACCCATTGGAGGCACATAATGGTCCGGATTCTACTTTAAATTGTAGGTCCAATCTCAATTAGCATTTCTGGGCTTAAATAGAACTGAATCAGTGCTCAAAGTGGAAATTGTCAGGTGAGGGATGCTTCTTTAAACCTTGGTAACCTTGGGATATTTTAGCATAGGATAATGGGGCAAATCGGGGAATGTTTTACTTAATTTTTCATAGCTGGAGGATACTACACTGCACCCCTACCTACTTTGAGCCCAGATCCTAATTTACATTCATAAATAAGTCGCTCAGTTGCCTGAAACTAATGTGAAATGAAAATAAATAGCCCTGTTGACAAAGTAATATGAAAATAGGAAATAAATTATACATTTGACTGAATAGATGTAGAAATTGATAGGGCCCCGGGTTCGAATCTCGGTTTGGGCATGGGTGTTCCTCGTGTGTTCCTTTCATCAATTTCATCATTTCATCACTTATCCTCATCTTTGGGATTAGTCAAGGAGTGGCAGATGTGCGAAGTAAAATAAACAAAATCAATCAATCATTCGAAATCGATGTAGAAATGAAGATGAACCGCTAATTCGGCTGAAAGTTACTTAGAAACGAGAAAATGATGTATTTGACTGAAAGAATGAAACTGGTATGAAAATGGACCTAACTGACGCATTCTGCTGAAACTAATGTTGAATAATGATCAGGTACGAATAATGCCATAAGAAATAACCTCATGGCATTTCAATATCGGAATAAATTACTTGTAGACAGTGTGCAGCACCCCCCCCCCCCCGTCAATTCGCACACTGCTTGTAGATTACTAAAGCCCGGTATCCACTTGTTGCAAACCAGCGTATCGTATCCCCGTCCCGTATCAATCATTGATACGATACGGACCCCGATTTGTCGCGTATCATCACTGCGTTCCGTATCATCCACCCTGCAGCATGATTGATACGGGAGTGCGATACGGTTCACAGTCTGGTCTCAAATGACGATGAGTACACCGCAGCAAGTGGCAGCAGACGCATACTTTTTCATTAATTACGTTTTATCGAAAAATAAATTATCGCAAATCACCACGTTGGTGGATGACAAACATATACCCGAACCGTTAATTGTATAGTGGAAGCAGCTTATTGGCAGACTTGCGGTCCCAGCAGATCAGCGGATTATACCAAAACTTTACTCGGATGCATCCATATGTATTTCATATTTCTTATATAAAGTAAACCCTCGTTAAGACGAATCCAAAGGGACCGAAAAATCAAGAGTTCGTGTTAAAAAATTTCGTGCTAACCGATTACTCAAATTTTATTGTTGCAATACACTTCTTTCTACACATTTACAATACGTATTATGTATGTCATCGTAGAAAACACTACTACAATACTACAGTAATTAACTTTTAAAAAAAAGTACTCACAGATCATTTTCTGTTGAAACATTCCTGTATATTGCGCTGTCGCAGACGGGAACGCAAATTCCTGGTAACTTCACAGTCAACTGTACCCATATCTTCCGTAAAACTAGCGGTCAATTCGGATCAAACTCGTACTGGCTACGTTTTAAAGAATAGAAAAACACATTTGAACACATTGTTGATCTGAATCTGTTGGTTGCAATACTGTATAAGTTAAATGTTGACAAGATGATATAAATTGTTGAGCGATTTCTTATATACCTAGCAGAGGAACAGAAAAAAAATTATGAAAAACTTTGAAAGTTCGTGTTAAATGAGATCTAATGACGCAACGGACTTAAAAACAGTTCGTAATTCGTGGTAACCGAAATTCGCGTTAACCGATAAAACTTCTATAAGATATAATACATCCCTGCCGGGACCAACATTTTGTTCATGTTAACCGAGTGTTCGTCTTAAGCGAGTTTGTGTTAACGAGGGTTTACTGTATATCAATAAATGCAATAGTATTTTCCTTATTCCACTCCATAATAAAGATAATAAAGAAAATAAATTAACAATTCGACGTACTGTCATTCACAGAGCTCGCCACACACTACAACGACATATATGACGCGGATATGCCCGTCCACACTGCCCCTCCACCGCATATAATATCCATCCTTTTATGTGACGGGGAAAAACCGCCAAATGAGCGATCGGATCCGTTGCGTATCTTTTCTCACATTTTGAAACGGAACGTTGCAAGTCTTTTCGAAAAAAATGATACTGAACGGGGATACGTTACGCTAGTTTGCAACAAGTGGATACCGGGCCGAACGTAGACGTCCGTTCTGTACTCGTAGTCAACCCTCCACTTTTATCGTTCTCGTTTCGAACACGAGAAAACTGCGTCCGCCACATCCGAGGCTCTGAATGTACGGGCAAAAGGCCTTTTCTTAATTAAATGTTGTATGTTCCGTGCAGAAACGGGCGTATCTACATCCAATTACTTGCTCAGGTGAATTTTTCATTAAATATCGCATTGTTGCCCCACATTGACGACGCCTTGCTGCGATGAAGTTATTATCATCGCGTGACTAAAATCCATAAGTGGAAGGAGGCCGCAGCCATCGGGGGGCGCGTGGAGCTGGTCCAAATGCTGGGTCAAGAAGTAATGAGGGCCGGCCGGTGGACCCTCGTGTCTAACGCGTGTAAGACTTGTTCTGCGGTGAGTGTGGGAACCTCACGTGTAATTAGAAACGATAAATCAACGCTTCTCAAGCACGCACAACATTGCTTACCGCACCGGATGCACTAATCTTACGCCATCTCCGCCCCTCTGTTGCGTTTTCTTCATCTGAAAATCACATCGTTGCGTTTGGATGTTTTCCCTCGGCTGGTGTCCCTCCAAGACCCCCTGCCCTTATTAGTTACGCTGTCTTGGCAATATATTATATTGTCATCTGAATATGTCGTACGGTTCTCAATACCTTTTCCTTCTCTGTAATTTACTTCGTCGGGATTTGACAAAGGTACGTTCAACTCAGGAAATTTCAGCAGCGATTTAATAGGTGCCTGTGTCAATATCTTTGCTCACTTGCTGACAACAAGGCTGATGTGTTCTGCAGGATAACGTGCGGTGGTTCTGAATGACCTGTACTCAGCGAAATCTCAAAGGAACATTCCAAAATAAATTAATGTTGATTTGACTTAACAATGGAGGCGCCAGGGAGGTGCGATAGGGTGCTGCGCGGTCCTTGATTTTCTTCCGCACCCCCTTCACCACCCCTTTTTCAAAAGCTACGTTCAACCTTAAACACTTATACCCTGTTTCAGCTATCACTGGAGCAAGGCCGTGCATAGCGACAAAGAAGGGGAGGTTCGAGTGGGAAGAGCGAAGCAGTACACGCTTCTGCGAAGGCTGGTAGCTGCAGTCGCTTCCCCCTCCACGCAATCCCATTCCCTCTCACGTGTTCATTGGTGGAGCCGTCTCGCGTCACTACTTGCGCAGAAACTTGTTTTCGTTGTCCTTCTCCACAGATACTTGGGACAGGGTATACAGTGCCACGTGTCATGCCGTCGCATTGAGCACCGAATGTTAGGTATTAAAGTGAGAAAGCTGTTCTTGCCTCGCCCTGGAAAAATCCTCCGGTCGTCCATATATGTCATTGGCTACCCTTGAACAAGCTGTTCCCTTCAAATTTCTAAACATGTCGTTGGTGTGCTAAAATGAAGCAAGTCTATAGTATTCTTGTTTCATAGGCATATTATCATAGATGCCTACTAAAAGTTGATTAGTATTTCATTTAGTGGCTAAAACATGCATACATGTTTCATTTTTTCATTATTTTCAACATCACATCCCCTAAATTGCATTCCGCACCTCCGCTAAACACTCCTAGATGATTAATCCTGGCGCCGCCACTGACTATAAATATCAGCTGACTCAGGATAGGAGGGCAAGAAATGCTGGAAAATAGAGAAACAATCACTTAATTTGCCGTAAAAAGAAAATGTGTCAAAAGAGCGAGTAATTGTTTAAAAACGCCCTGTAAAATTAGTTCAATTAAACCCGACTACAAAATTGGAAGTTAGGTAAACATAGCCTATATATTCCTACACAAGGTCGCTTTTCTGAAGATAAAACAAATGAGGATATAAATATAATAAAAGCTTTGATTACAGTTCAAATATACAGGGTGGTGCAAATTGCATCTACCAGTTTCAAATGACAACGGAAAGACGGTACGTGCTTGTAGTAGCTTTATAAAAAAATGAAATAAAAATATACTCATAGGCATTTAATACAGTGTATTAACATGGACAATACAGACTATCAGTGCACCTTGAACATAACGTCCTCTAAATGTTCTCCTCCTGCTTGGATGTACTGTTCGAGGCGATGCTGGAAGGCTTTCATGACGCGCGTCTCAACATGTCCTGTGCAATAACGCGTTATTTCTATGAGACTGACGGTTCACAGCATTACCCGTGGCTCTCCACCGTCTAACCCACCTCAGAATGCTGTGCGTCCCTGTAACAGGTGCATGGCGATGTTCATTGTTCCGCTGCAGTGCCTGTTTGCATGAAGGCTTCCACCGCCGCAATCCGCCTCTGCACCGGCCAACGCTCCATGGTATACTAATTGCCTGACTCCCAACTATCTACGGATGTAGGTATGCCACACATGCGCGCGTGCATTCACAGAATTTCTCCTGCCAACTCAAATTGGTAGATACAATATGTACCACCCTGTATATTATATCCATCCACGCAAAAATCCGTGTGTAATACAAGTCAACAATGATACATGTTTGCCTTAGTTTACAGTACTTACACAATTCTGTAGGGATGACTGTAAAACATTGTCCTTTGTAAAAGCCAATTATAAACGTCAAATATGCTTCTCAATAAGTTTTATCAAAGGCATAAGTAAATTGTGTCAACTCTGTAGTATGATTTTCGGCTAAGCAAAACAAAGAAATAAACATGCACAAGCACATATTTAAATTCTTAGGAACCTATTACTTTGAAATCTATAAATGGTGGACAAAGTTTTGAATTTACTTCCTTAAACTATGATTAAATCACTCTAAAATATATATCAAAGTGTTGGGAAGCATAATATACAGCAGAAACTTGTATTTATAATTCTAACTAAGAAGAACAAGTTATAATCTGCAAATTATAAAAATTAGATTAAATATTTAGAGACACCTAGAGGTCATTTTGAGACAAACTTCTATTTTTTTTCCTACATGGGTACGTGCAAGTAAATTAATGAAAATTAGGGAATAGACATTGATTGTCAATAGATGGCGCCACATGAAGGTAAAAACGGACTGCAATTTAAACTTCCTTTCTTTTGCTTTGGGGAATGCTATTCGAAGCTGTATTCATGGATATTATTATTGCTTCTTATTGTTGATAACTGTATGACTGTAACAATTTACTTCCACTTTATTGTCTTGTAACCTTTGGTAATGTAAGATACGAGAAATCTATTAAACATCCTCAAGTTGATGAGCAGATTGATTCACCTGCTACATCACATAGCCAAAAGTCACCGGACACCCAAGTGAACGTGGCGATGGTGTCGTGCTCTGGGGCTATTTTTCTTGGTTAATGCTCCAGCCAATAGTTTTAGTTAATGGCAACATGAACAGTGGTGTTTATGAGGACATTTTAGACAATAGCATGTTGCCCACACTTTGGCAACAGTTTGGAATGTGCTCTTTTCTCTATCAGCACGACAATGCCCCTGCCCATAAAGCAGAGTTCATTGCATCGTGGTTTAAAGATGATCAGGTGGATGTGCTTAGCTGGCCCGCTCAAAGAACCCCACAGTACATCTTTGGGATGAACGGGAGCATCTATTGCGTGCCAGACTTACTCGATCTAAAACCACTCATTAACTTTTCTCGAGGCAACAGAACGAATGGAAAAACAATCCACCGAAGAGAAAATGCTGTAATAATAGCGAAGGGAGGTCAGACATCTTATTAGTTACCTGGCTGATGTCTTTGGAATGAACAGCACTGGGTGTCCGGTGAGTTTTGGATATACCGGATGCTTCATAAATAATTGATGGATTACAAAAATGTATTGCAAGTAAAGGATTGAACTTACGTTAATGAAACCAGTGCAGAACGAACGAGTAACTCAAACAGTTCTTTTGTACACCTACAAATGTGTCAACCACGGATGACACGGCACACATCGACACGATGGTCTACTTCCTGCCACACTCGTATCAACATGGACCTGTCGATAGTGTTTATCGCTGCGACGATACGCTCCCTTGGGGCTGCGATATCACGCGGGATCGGTGAGACGAATACCCTATCTTTGACGAAACCCCACAATAAGAAGTCACACGGTGTAAGGTCCGGTGATCTTGGGGACCAAAACATTGCACAAAACACTGTGAGTGTTGTGGGTGATTAGAGTGTCGCCTAGCGGCAGGAATATGAACTCTCAGCTTAACAAAACACACACGCATAAACTGTTTGCGTTCCTCTATCTTTCTGGACTGGTTTCATTAACCTAAGTTCAATAGTATACTTGCAATATTTTTTGTAACCCCTCAATTATTTATGAAGCACCCTGTCGCCACCTTGATCGCCACGTTATAGATTCTTCCTAAAACAATATTTCCACCAAAATTTTAGCAACTGTTTAGCAACACTGAGATCTGCAGGCGTGTCGGAATCAGGTTCCCATGGATGCGCTCAGCTGCAACGACTATTCTTGCATGGCGAACACACCTGTCCCTCCGGCTTGTTTATGAACCTGACACCTCGCTCACTTAACAGAATACCACTGTGATGGATCTGTCTCACTTATACAGCGCCCTCGCATTTCGGAGATTTAGCTCCCTTTAAATTTATGGATCACAATTAACGCACGGAAATCTTGTACGTTGAATATGAAAGCAGTCCCTAATTTCAGAGTATAATGTAATTGCGAAGCTAGTTGTCGCCGAGAGTATATATTGTTCAAATCTTCCATTCACCAATCCCTAATTTAGTTTATGTACGGCGCAATTAAACCTACATACATGTCAACATTGGAAATCTCCTGCACCATTCCTTGAAATATATTGTCAGCCGTAAGTTCGTACAACGAAGTTTTGACTTGTCTTGTGATCATTTACCTGCTGTGCTAGTTAAATGAAAGCTGAGAGCCCGAAAACCATTCTTGAGGCCATTTTGTACGGCAAGTTTAAAGATAGCAGCAAGTAAGTTAATTCAGAGGTGTTAATGTTGGTATGACTTGCAGTTCATGTCATTGCATAGGTAATGGAAACATTAGATATATAACCTTAAGCGAGTATATATTTCGTTTATGCATATATTCTAATTTATGTTTTCCTTGCCGTACAAAAGAACTTCCATGTGGCCAATGATTATATCCAGGGCTGTAGTACGGTTAATCGTACTACTATACTTTCATTTAATTTATATTTATTAATGTAATTTGGCCATTACTCGAGTCAGCATTTTATCGCCAGTATTTGACTACTATGATAATTTTCTAGAAATGTGTACGTTGCATATTTTTTACTTGAAAAATATCTTCTGTACTGTATACACTGTGCAAATTACTATTATAATATGACTGTGATGCAGGGAAAAGATTTATATGCAAATATATATTTATGTATGGAGCTGAAATCAGTTTTATTTTGTATTAATCTGCGCACCATTGCATGTAGAATCAAAAATTTCCGTTTTTATTTTCCATATTTGTACATATACAGTAAAACCTCGTTAATCCGGATTAATGAGGGGATAAGTTGACCGGTTTAACGAAAGTCCGGATTAACTGAAATAACCTAAAAGAACAGTAGCAAGTGAATTAAAACTCTGTTTATAGCAACAAAACACGTTTATTATGGTGTATTTAAAGGGCATAGGCCTAAATACACTATACAGTACAGAACAAAGTCTGCTGGAAACAGAATTTCATCAGTGGTTGACTGCCTTTTCTTTGGGAAGTTCTCTTGTTGATTTCTAGCCACATTTAAAACCTTGCACTGCCTTTTGCCTGTCCGGATTAAGCGAAGTCCGGCTTGTCGGTGCTCGGATTAACGAGGTTTTACTGTATTACGTATTCGCTCACATTTTACATATTTTAGTTATTTTTACATATTATTTCCATATTTCATAACATTTCTCAATACTCCATGTTCGCACAATAACTTCATCTACATGCCCCGTATGACCCCAAGAGTTGGGTCAATTTCTTGCGAATAACTGATAAATTTTAGTCAATGTAATTCATCTTAAGAGACAATAGAAGAAAATTCACGTTCGAACACTTACAAAAACATTTTGTTATTCATTGCTTTGGAAATAGAAAATGAAAATACATTTTGTGTTGTTTTACAATTAATGTCAATGTAAGCGTACTGTAGTTTATGTATCTCGTGTGGTGTCTTATATTATTAAAAAGGTAAATTTTTACAATTTCAGTCCACATTTAACTCCATATTTTGGTGAAAATAACTAAGTATGTATTTATATATTTAGCATTTTTTTACTACATATAAATCCGTTCTCTGATCATCAGTATTCCACCATGAATGATTTTCTTTTGTAGAAGTAAATGGTTTCATCCATATACGGGCTGCTTCAAAATGATGTGAACGATTTCAACTCCTTATATATTTTTTTATTTTTGGTTCAAATTGCTCTAAATTTTACATGTAATTCCTAAAACTGTCCAAGTTTTGTTGATAAAATTTTGAACACAGTATCTCACAAATGTTCTATGTGAGCCCCCTTTGTTACCATGCATACATCAATTCGGTAATCCAATTCCGCCCAGACCCGTTTCAACATGTCTGCATCAACAGATTGCACTGCAGCAGTAATGTGCTTCTTCAGTTCATTGACATATGCGGTTAGAGGAGGTTTGTACACAATGTCCTTTAGATGTCCCCACAGAAAAAAATCACAGGGGGTTAAATCCGAGGATCTTGGTGGCCAACATAGTAACTGTTTGAGTAGATCGCCCAATCCAGCGGTCTGGCAGTCTGTTATTAAGGTAATTTGTAGTAAGCATGTGTACACTGTAAAAAAAAATACACTTCTTGTACACTTTTGGTACACTTTCTTGCATATAATATGCACAAGATGTGTACTGAAGGTGTTGCAAAAGTGTACTTAAAGTGTTCTAGATGTGTGCGACCCGAAATGACGAAATTTTCTACACTTGTTGCACACTTTGGGGACACATTCAAAGTTGTGTGCACTTCTTCAACGCTTTCTGTACACTTTTGTTTAAAGTAAGTGTACACTTCTTGTACACTTTTGTAGCACATGATTTCATTTTGTGTTGTTGGTCATATCGATTGTTATTTTATACTTTTTTGACAAATGAATATGTTATGAACATAAATCAATTTCATTATATAAAGCAGTAACACACTTGAAAGCAAGCAACATTAAACAATAACAAAATATAACTATTTTTTTCCTGGAACACATGGAAATCGCATTGCATCATGAAACTATCAATACTTTTTTGTTTAATGTACCAATTTGATAATTGGATAAATCTCATTAAAATTGAAGAAGGATAAAGTTGAATGTTCCGAGGAAATTAATCGATTTTCTTAAATCGAACTATTCATCTTTAAAGCACACCAAAACAGATCGTTAACTTCGGGGGGCTGGTTGTTCCTACACCAGCCGCTAGATGGTTCTGTCAAAATGTGTACAAGAAACATAAGTTTTTGTACAACAAATAATGATACGTTCGATTGTAATCATAGTGAAAAATTGTGCTTTAACACTCTTCGAAAAATATGTGAACATCTAAGATACAAATTAAAGAAGAAAATGTACTGCAGTGAATAAAAGTGAATCTCCCATGAGCAACCTTTTTGATTCTGGACTATATAAGTAGAAGGTACGTGTGTCGCAGAAAAACAAACACGCATCTCACAAAATTTAAGGTTCACAGTTGAAAGTTGTTGCTTTTCCTCCTTCAATTGTCAAGTTAAATGTGAGTGAACTGTATTTTTATTCTAGAAACTAAGTATGAGTACTGAATTGCGATATATCTCATGTGTGCAAGAAGTGTCGCACAAGTGTTCCAAATGTGTAAAGTGTACCAGAAGTGATCAAAAGTAGTTTCTGCAGCACACTTCTTACACACTTTTGGGATACCTTTATATTGGAAGTACTTCTTGCACACTTCCTGTACACTTCTTTTGCTGCACTTTTTGTACACTTCCTGTACACTTTTTAGCACTTCGTGTACACTATTGAAGCACTTCCTGTACACTTCTTGAGCACATTTAATGTGTACAAGAAGTGATCAAAAGTAGTTTCTAGGAAGTGTGCAGAAAGCGTATTTTTTTTTTACAGTGTAGGAATGTTTGTCCAGTCACAGTTTCTTCGTGAAAGAAGTACGGACCGTACACTTTGGTTTGGTAGATGAAATGGCGCAAAACACATTAGTCTTCGGTGAATCACGCACAACTTCAACGATTTGACGAGGATTCTCAGTCCTCGAGATGCGAGCATTTTGGTTGTTCATTCTTCCTGTCACATGAAACCTAGCCTCATCACTGAAACAAAGTTTGTCAATAAAATCATCACCACCACTGCATAACTCTAGAAATGACTCACAAAAATGTTTGCAGGACGTGTGATCATTAGGTGTTAAATGTTGTAACAACTGCACTCGATAGGGATACATCTTTAAACGCCTACACACTACGCGCCAAACAGTTGCTCGAGGCATTGTTAGCTCTTGACTCACTTTCCTTGCAGACTTTTGGGGGCTGCGTTGAAAACTAGCTCGAACTCTCGACTTCTGCCTCAGACGTGGACGGTCTACCGGACGATTTTAATTTGCAAATGAATTCCGTTGTCTTGAATTTATCATACCACTTACGTATGGAGTTCTTGGATGGTGGTTCTTTACGAAATTTCGTAAGAAACTCACGCTGAACACTAACAACAGACCGACAAACGTGAAACTGTAGAACAAAGGCAGCCATCTTGGAACTGATCACCCTGTAATTACTACGACCATTGCAAACAAAACTCGAGGATATGGTTGAAAGTATTTACATAGAACTTTAATTGTTGATAAAGTTTATCGCTCCTGGAACAGTTTCTTATCGTTGAAACCATTTTGAAGCACGCTTTAATGGAAACATAATCCAAAGTTAATTGCAACATGGTTTCCACTTAGCGTTTCACGAAATATAGTTTATACCCTGTGAAAGTTTTGAGACTACATTACTGTCTATATCGACTTTATTTTACGTCGCTTCTCTACCGAGATGATTATCGAATTACTTAAATAGAAGGGGGAACAACCACGCACAAGCTGTCAGTTCCTACTTGGGTCGCCTGGCTTTGCATCACGTGACCTAAGTGGTAAAAAGGGGCAAGCACAGGTGTGCTGCCCAAGAATACATGGCTGTTTCTTTGCATTTGTTCCCTCAAGTTTTCATCAGTTCTTTCATTCTCACTGAATCGAATGAAATAGAAAGTGAAATAAGTCACGTCTTGTCTCGTGAGCCTGTCTCTCTCTCTGTCTTGAGTTGAATATGCCTCTTTGGGCAACATTGGCATCAGCAGGCATCATTTGACTCCCTAGAATGATGACAATTTTGCAACTCTTTATAATTTTTCATTTCTTGTATCTTGTTTCTATCTTCAGTTCCCAGTTTTAGTATTTTTTGTTCGTCCATACTTCCGTCTACTTGATTTCTTCTTCTATTCTCCTTCACATTTTCCTTCATTCAATTATTTAATCTCTCTATCCTCCTCTATTTCTTTTCCCCCTCTCCCTCTGTTTCTTTTTCATATCTATTTCTCTCTCTTTTCTTTCTTTCTCTCTTTCCGTCACTCTTTTTCTCTCTCGGCCTGTTGCTTTTTTATATCTTTTATTTTTCCTTTTCTCTGTTTCTATATATTTCTCTAACTGTCCCTTCTTTTTTCTCTCTTTTCCACTCCCCTTCGTCTCTCTCTCTCTCTCTCTCTCTCTCTCTCTCTCTCTGTATGTGTGTGTGTCTTCTTTAATTCCCTCCTTCCCTACCGTATCGTCTTCTTTTCTACCAGAAAAAGTTTATTGCTTTCTACATGACATACGTCGTTATGACGTCACTGTGGCCTATCCCTCTTAAGAACGCAAACTTTCGATTTTGATCAACCTTGCACAATTTTCTGTGGGTATCTATGTATATAACATATCTATAAGTAGGCAGACGACTGCCTTGATACGTGTGAAAACAAGTTTTCTTATGTAGGGCACTACAGCATCCAACGGGGCTGGAGTTTCAAAAATTGGTCTCCGTCTTGTCTCTTCTCGATTTTACAAACTTCTGCTTAGTTCTCAATCTGTCTAAAAGGATCTCGCCTCATAATCGTCTCTTCTCTGTACAGTTGCTTAAAATAAACAGCGTTAACTTTAAATAAACAAATATTGCCACACTCTGGTTTCTATGTTCCTCGAGAGAGAGAGTGGAGGTTTGCAACAGACAACGTGGACAGGATGAAAGCTATCTCTCTAGCCGCCGCCGGGTATGGTTTAGTGAGATTCAGAAATATTGCAATTCAAATTGTCCTTCGCCACGTTCATTCACTTTCTTTTATGTAATGCTAAGTGCGGAATTAAAACAAAATGGCAACGAAGCAGTTGTCAACCTTTGAATACCAGCGTCAGTACAGTGGGATCCATGAGTATTACAGTGCAAATTGTCCATCACCATGATCGTTCACTTTATTTGACACACTCAAAACAAGCTGTTGACAACTTCTGCACCAGCATACATAAAAATCTATCGTTTAAAAACACATAAGATGTAAGAGAAAAATTAATGAAAATAGTCATGGACAATTTGCACAGTAATACTAATGGATCCCACTGTACAATTCAATTCCTCAGAAACAGGGAGGAGGCAAATTGTCCACCCCTATTTCATGTTGTTGTACACAATGCAAGTTTCAAGAATTAAAAACAAAACACCAACGAAGCAGTTGACACCAGCGCCAGACCCGTCGAATATAAGGCCAAACCTAATGAAAATTTGCATGGTTTTATGTATGCATCCTAATTCACTACGTGTCTGTCAAAGAGCTTATATATACGCTCTTTGGTGTCTGTGAACAATATGATCGGCTTCAACCATAAATCTATATTTTGTCTGCCACTAATGAATGAATATCTTACGAATCCAGTTTTTCTTTGCACCAAGACCAGGAAGTAAAATGTCTTGAACATTGGCTTTACATAAATAAGTATACTATAACAACACACACGTTTTAAAATTTGTTATAGAAATGTTATATTGATGTGTAAAAGTGGTCTGAATATTTGAGGTTATAGGACGTAACACCCACTCCATGTTCACCACAATCGCGCAATCGTAAATGATACTTCGCCCAACCTTGTTGGTTTCGCAGGTAGATGAAGCAGCTGCAGCTGTAGGTGCTGACAGGTCTTCAATCAAGCAGGCATGTCCACCTGAACCTTACGTTGTCCAAGATAAAGATATCAAGGCAGAGAATCAAGCCGTGCTGTTTTTCTCACATCCAGCTAGCGTCTTCTGGCCAACAGATAAGGAAATGTTTCCTGGTTTTACGCAATTCACACAGCTCCTCGGAATTTGTTAGCAGTTTGACAACCGGACTGTCTCGTTTTGGGCTGTTCGCAAGTTCAGGGCGGATCGGACCAAGTGGAAAGTTTTTCTTTTTAACTCGTGTGTTTTCCGTAGCACGTTTGTATGTAATCTATCTTCCTCACTATCAGCTATTCTAATCTTTTATGAGGCTTCCTCATGTGCAAGGCAAGAAATCCGTGTAAATCATATTTGCTTGGCAAAAATGTCAAGTTCGTAACACAGCATTCAAGTTCCAAACTACAATCTTAAAGCAGAACATGTACGGGAGTGATCTGCATTCCTAATTATTGAAACAACACCAAAATATGTGTAAATGCAAAACAGATTATTCTTTTATTAATCTAAAATTTATGTGAGCTGTGCAGTTCTTTTCTTAAAACAAGAACTTATAATCTTACGTGGTTTGGATTTTGTTTAGAACGTAAAGTATAACAATGGGAGAAACTTTAAATATTGTAGTAATTTTACTACGTGTATATAAGAATGACCTTTTTGAAACGAATTTGAAATATGTAAAAGGTGGTAGTAACTGCACAAAATATTGTTATGTAACGTTAATTTAAAATAGCTTTAAAATTTAATGAACAGCATTCAAGATAAATCAGTTTGGAACTTAGTGTAGAAAATATTTTTTTACTAACGCGCACACCTTGTTGAGTAAATAAATAACAAGGCCCTACCTGAAACAAATTATGATAAGATCAAAATATACCGTCGTTCCTAAGGGAACGATAAAATATCATTAAAGAGGAACTGAAATAGAACCACGAGGCAGATTTAAATCAGAAATGTAATGCCTAGATAACTGATTGGAGAGGGAGGTAGAAGTGAATATTCTCGAACACACAAGTATGAAACTTCCGTCAAGTTTCAAGAAGGCTTGATTGGTGCTGCCATCTTTCTTGTACTCCTGGATATAATTCTCTTGTATCCCCGGTACTGTAGAAGCCGTTGTTCAGTACTGAAACAGTTGTTTTGTGTTTGTGATTTGTTACAAGTAAAATATACATTTCGGAAGGAGGTTAGTGTTATTTGCTTTAACTTCATTCTAGAATTCACATATGAATTAAAAAGTAGGAAGTCAGATGAGTGTTCCTGTATAACATTGAATGCGGAAGGTTGTAACTTCAGTATAGCTGGATAAAGTAATTGTTGAGTTTTGGGGTAATTATCTCTCAATTTCTCTATTAAAAATTTACAATAATTATATAGTATGTTTATTGATTGACATTAACTATGATGTAAAAATATGGAGCTATATACACTGAACTGTTAGTTTTAAGTTTTATTGCCCGGCAGGGTGTCTCTTAAGAAGTAACCAAACTGCACACATAACATAATTTGTATGTAATCAAATGTGTTCACCATTACCACACGACGCTGGGTAATGGCGAACATTGCCACATTTCAATGCAATGTTCCTAAACCAGAATTAAATGTAACATTGTCTGTTAGCAATAAAATTATTCATCACAAAATACTGAATAACTGAAGAATAATTCGAAGCATTTTAGATGTTAACAAGTAACCTAAAACGCGCTTATGCCTTAAGTGTTCCACATTACCCCACTCTCCCTTACAATTTCAGAATTTATAAAACCTGAACAAGTTGTAGATGACAGCGTTGAAGAAACCGATTCACAAAAGGCAAAGAAACTAATGTCACTGAGCTCAAGAGTGTCTGCTTCTTTCTCCTCCCTCCCTCCTATCCTCGTCTACTTAAGCTTTTCCCTTCTTTTTTCTACATCTTCTACCAACGAATCTTTTACCATTTACTCGTTTCTAAGCCGGTAAATGGCTTTTTTCTCTTCCACCAATGAGTAAGAGTCACGCTACGAGGAGCAAGATGATTTTTTCCCCCCAAAAAATGATTTACGACTGTTTTCTGCTTCAGAATAAACTCGTCACCAGGTAATGGTAGGCAATAAGTAAGAGGCACGCTCCTTACATCAGCACCTGTGACCGATGCATCACTCAGAGTTGCCAACCTCATCATTTTTTTTACCCAAATGTAGAATTGTATTTTAATTTCCTTTTGTTATGAATTTTCAGCAGGATTGACCGATAAAAAAAGAACAATTTTTATACATTTAATGCATATCTTCTCAGTTATGTAGGCACATACGAAAGGCTTAAATCATGTTTTCCGGGTTCCTTCAAAGCATACGTATCTTATCATAATTTGACAAATGTTTCAAGTGAAAAATAAATTTACCTTTTTATACTGAAGAACTAATCAATATATTTGATTGATTGATATATGGATTGAATTCCATAAGTCGGTTGGCGATATTGATGCATAGTAGGGTGTAGACCCTGTGTGTTGAAGCATATTTTAATGCCTTACTTTTCTTAAATTCATAAAATCATAAAATTAGTGAAAATGTCGTCATTATTATATTATAAAATGTTAGTAAGTATTCTGTGTTTGAGGATTTAAATATCCATTAAAACCTTTGATCTATGCACGCATTTTATTGTTAAATGTGTTTAAATTGTTCTTATTTAAAGTGTTTTTTAACTTCTAGACTTGAATCTAGAAGAAATTGTTCATCACTTCGTTTGCCGAGCCCGTTGTATGGTTTACTTACGATAGGCTATCGAAGTTGTGGGTTCGAATTCTGACTTGGGCGTTTCCTAGTGAGTGTCATCCCTTTATCAGTTTCATCTATTCATCATTCATCCTCATAAAATAGAGTAGCCTAGTAAGGCAGCAACGAAAAGACGACGTAAGATGAGCAAAGTATGTTAAAGTAGTGTTTAAAGCAAAAATATTATATATATATTTTTTTTAATATTGTATCGTATTGAAATATGATTTTACACAATCATAATTAGAAACTAGACGTAGTGTGTGCTAGCTTCTAACAAAGCAGCGTGTTGAACATAGTTAAAAGTAGATGAGGTTTTGTCAGAGCGTTCGCCTGAGACAGCAGGTGAAACTACAGAATCTTTACCCATCGATAGTACACGTCGCTCTCAACTGGAAGCCTAAATTGTTAATCACTAGCGCCGCCAAACTGTTGATTTGAACAGGTTAGCTGCAAAATCTTCATAACATTTTGACGATTGTGAATAACTTGTCTTTTAAACATTCGACGATACTAGTCTTAAAGAGAATAATATTTTTTTTTAAATTTAAACTATGGTTTAACTTCTATTCTGCTTGTCTTAATGAATGCGCGCTATTCCAGTGTTACCATTTAACAACTATATACACATTATATTTCACTGACGTGTACAGCATATGTGATGCACGACATGATTCTGCCTCTAGGAAAACTCTGTATACAATTTCATAAAAAACTGAAAATATACGTATGGATCAAATTTATCCAAGATGACGTCATCTCCTGTCAATCTTTGGGTGATAACTTCATGTACTCTATGTGGCAGTACGCAATTTTATTTCGGTTTTGAAAATACATATTATTTTTGATATTGGGACTATTCTTATAATTATCAAACTAACTGCGTGTACTAAGGTGATCATTAGGCCTTTATCATTTGCTAAAGTCTCTAACATACCAAAACAATTCAAAATAAAATCTATTGTGTAGGTGTCTCATTTCACTGTTCAGTTCTTCAGATTGACCATTCTGTGAAAATCTCACACAAGCAGCCATCTTTGGTATTAAACCAGATGATACAGGAATACAAATCAAAACCGAATTGTTGCGAAATAGAGGTGACCGGATATGAAAGGTTGTTTCAATGAGAAAGGAACTGCATAAAACCAGGAACCAGTGCAACGAAATGAATTACCCAGAAATGCACTTTGTTACGTATCTTCGAGTGTGTTTAGGAATTGACCTTACATTCCCCACGTCGTGAACAAAAGACTCTGAAAGTCGTCAGTCGTGGTTAACGAAACACTGTGTGTTACCTTGATAAAAGGTTTACTCTTGAACAACAAATTATAAACTTAAATATACACACATCGGTATTGTTCTAGATATTTTCATTCTACCGCTTTATTATTGTTATGTTATTTTTAGCTTGCTGATAAATCTCTCACTTTGTTAAATTGTGTTGCAGGTTCACATAAATTTGATTAGTCTTATTTGTCCATCTAATACTAGTTGCCTGTGACATCTTACATATTTGACAAATGAACAAAATGAAGAAACACAACATTCCAAGTAAATAACAGACAACTTTAATGTAATGTTGTACAGTTTTAATGCAATGAACAGTAGACGATCGGATGAAACTACTACTTTTTTGCATCGTAGCTAGAATTTACCACGTATGGGCGATCAAAATCTGACTGTGGTGCTTCGAAATTATCATTCGCGTAACGCTTCTCTTTTTGTTCAGCACTTCCAGCCTACAGGTGGCTCTTCAACCTTTTTCAAAGAGGTCTATGAACTGCGATTCGACTTCCAGGAAAAGATTGGCCCCTGTTTTGCTGATCGCTTGCTCTCAGCTTCATTCCAATCGCAATGGAATGGAAATGTTTTGTCGAGCAAGAAGTCAGTCTGCTGAAGAAAGAGACCGATAAGTCAGTATTGCCAGGTCTTGAAGTTTTTATTATATCTCCTGATACCGAGCATCGTGTATTGATACCATATAGACACAATGGCGACCACTAACCAAAGATTTTGTAAATGTAAATGAACACTAATCATAACACTGGTGTTATGTCCATTATGAAAACTCTGAACGATAAAACACTAACACGCTGATAAAAATTTAACTTTGTCATGGACGTCCACATGGGGAGGAGGTTAGTGGAATTTAATTGGCACCCTGTAATATTGAAAAATGCTTGCTTGCAATTAATTCCTCTCTTACCGTTATCTGTCAGTCTCTCTCTATATTTTCCTTGTTCTATATTTTCGCGTAAGGCCTCCCGTCGTCGCCTTGTAATCAAGGGGTCCCGGGTTCGATACCCAGCGGAGGCATATGGCACGGTGGTTACGATCCAACTTTAAACTGCAGGTCCAGTTCCGATTTGCATTTCTGTGCATAAAGTGTACTTAAAACAACAATTCAATCATTCAACGATTCAATTCAATACTCTTTCTCCTCCATTTTCTGTCCCGTTTTCTCCATTATTCTCATTCCCCCTCTCTCAAGTTTCCTTTCTTCCCATTTCTCCTCTCTGGCTTCTTTGTTTTTCCTCCCTTTCCTCCCATCGCAGATTTATTATGTTTCTTTTTCTCAGTCTGTTTCCCTTTAATTTTATTTACTTTCTTCATATTATTCATATTTAACTATGGCCTATATTTGTGCTTTATTTAGAACACAATGTTTTAATTTTTTTAAATGTTGACTCCTCTTTGGAAAACTTTGTTCGAGTGCCCTTTGAACCTTCAATTGTTCTGCACCCTGCGCGATTTGTTCTAGTTCTGCTGAAGATCCCGATATACCGAAAATGGTACATTTAACGGCAAAGCAAATAGTAGACGAAATGTCCATTAGCATTTTTATTCAATCTGTTTCCCACAATATGAATTAACATAAACACATCAGTAAGCAGAGTATGTGAGAACGATAAACACACGCTGTTCCAGTGAGTAGCGACTCATACTGTTCTGCTTTGTTACTGTACTGAAATCACTAACCCCTGATTATAAGCAGGAACCTTCAACCGAACTCGAACAAAACCGAACTGCTAATAGGTGCGTCATATCAGCAGGGACAAGAACTCAGACTGAAAGCACACGTCCGTACGATTTGCATTCAACGGCAGAATCGCCCAGACGAGCGCGCATGCTCAGGCAAGGACTACAGAGACTGTGGCGCCATCTCCAATGACGTCACCATGCTTCTCATACACCATGGTATCTCCGTAGAAAATTTCATTACATTGTGACCAAAAGTTTGATTTTTATAAGCGAAAATCAAGAGCCGAGAGCGAGTGAAACACCCTGCATTTTCTTGACGTTGACTAGGTGCAATATCGGAATATCGATATATCGAAAATCGAAATTTTCGATATAATCCTTTCTTGCTACGTACTTTAGTATCCTCTACAGTGGACGTGGTAAATCCAGTCGATAAGGCGTCTTACTGACCACACACTTCCGATTCCCAGTATGTTTGGGTCACAAGTGGGAAATTTCCCGGCGGTGTTTCCAGGCCAAAGCGGCTCTTATGAAGCCAGGCCGCAATCCAGAAGTGACAGCTTATTGCCGATATACCCGGCAATTGGGTATATCGATATTTTTAGGTAATTATGCTACAACAAACCAAATTCTGTATTATCTAAAATTCAACACCGGGTAACCCTGGTTGTTGTTTGAAAATAGAAATAGATGGACTGTACACTCACCTCAATTAGTACTCTAGCAGTTTGTTTCTTTATACAGCATATTTGCAGAAGATACAATTCAATCTAAAGGTGTATCAATATACGCTGTATAAAACACACACTATCTTCGTTGATCGTACAAGGAAATCAAGCATAACTAAACACCGTCGTACATAATCGAATGTTCACAGACTAAATTAAAATGGGCTGAAATAATGGGGTCATTATATTTCTACTTTCGGTGGACTAGTTGAAAGACATGAGCAGAACATGTGAGAGTATATTATTATCTGTGAATTAGCTGGAGCAATAGTAGTCTGTGTGACCAAATCACAGTATGGTGGATGTTTCGCTTTAAGGGTTTTTTTCATTATAAGCTCTGAACTAAGTTGCATAATATAGTTGCTGCGCTGTACGTGGTATAAGATATACAGTAAGTAAGATTTTCTTATGCTTAAACTTCCAGTCGTTAGAAATAAGGTAAAGGAATATCGTCAAGTCGTTTGAGCCACAGACACACTACGAATTAGAATGGAAGCAGTCATGCTCGTAGGCTGGTAGAAGCACGAGCGGCTAGGCACAACATTATCACCTTGGGAAATACATGCTAACAGCACCAAACCGGGCCTGCCTAACCTATCCACGTAGGCATTTAATAGCATAAATAAGCATGTAAATAGGTTTGGCAAGTTATGTTTTGTTCATTTAAGCTATTATATGCATACGTGCATAGGTTAGGCAGGCCAGGTTTGTGCTGTTAGCATATATTTCCCACGGTGCTAATGCTGTCCCTAGCCGCTCGTGGTTGAAGCTATTATATAGCTATTATATAGCACAAGCAAAAAAGCCTGCGCAGACCCGCGACTCCTGTGTACCGTACTCCCGAGTGGAGGGGATGGGCAGAGTGGAGCATGCTTCCTTATGGCCAGAGCTGAACGGAAGAAGTGGGAGGTGCGCGGAGACTTTTCGGCGAAGGTTCTTTTGTTTGTGGACGCTCTATACCTCCGTTGTCCTAATTGGTGGCAGACATGGAGTAGGAGGCGAGAGGCGAACGGGGCGACAGATGCACGCTCCAACTCGCTTGGCAGCCATATTGCAACTTCCTCTTTGCGGATACAACGTTTACTGAATAGCAGATGCATCTCGTGAACCTGTCCTTTTTCCCACAATTGACGCATGCGCAGCTTGCACCGTATGCGTTCACGAGACTCCTCTGCTGAATAGACTATGTAAATCTCAGTGATTCTTGGTAATTTTATCGATAAAACTGACGGTAGAAAAATTGAAAATGAAGAAATCACATGTCACAATTCTAATATTAGTAGTAAATAGGTGGAAATCGTTGAAACGTGTGGCTGACGTCTGTCTTCTGCTTCCATCCTGTGCGCCTGCGCGGTAGGTGACGTTAGGGGCGACACCTGGCGGGAAAAGTGACAACCGTACTACAATGGGACATGTAGATTCTGACGACTTCGACGGCAGATGAAAGCAACTGGAGAGAACGGATCATCCACTTCGCGCAACAGTTTTGCTACCTTCTGTTCTGACGTCAGAAGAGGCATGCCTATGAGGTTAGGTTAGGCCTTTTAGGTTAGGTTCCATTATCATAAATACAATGAAAAATTATTTTTTGGGCTAAGAGAACTAAACCTAACTAGCCTAAACTAAAGTAGGCATTTAGCCTAAAATTAAAAAAATAATATCCCGTGACGTCAAAACACAAGGTTGCTAAAGTGTTGTCCAATCCGGACACGGCCCTATTAGCGTGCTGTTACATTGCTTCCCTGCGTCGAAGTCACCCGAATCGAAAGGCTCCTTCAATTGCAACTTTTCCCGCCAGATGACAGTCCGAACGTCACCCAACTAGCTATGGGGCGACTAGAACGGAAGCAAAAAAGCAGACTCAGCATAACATTACAATGTTTTCCATCTATTTAGAACTTAATTTTAAAATGTGTCGTGATTTCGTCCCTTAAAATGTTTCTAAAAACAGTGTTATGGATACAATGTGCACGCATCACTTAGTTTTAGATTGTCTGTTCAATAAACGTACCGTATACAAGGGAAAGTTGTAATATAGCTGTCGAAGTTGAAGCGTTTACTTCCACGTCTTCCACCTTTTACCTATAACTCAATCTATGACCCAGATTCGGACTTTAACAGTGCGGAGATTGCACGGGCTCTAGGTGGATGCACATTCGGACATGGCCAAAGACTGAATTTTTTAAGTCCATTTTATGCACAGATAGGCTAATCGAGACTGGTCCTACAGTGTAATGTCGGTTCCAAAACACTGTCACGAAAAAGTTATTAAAGAGGCACACACGTAGGTTCAGGGTACAACAGGGTAGACAAATACTTATTTCACGCACAAATGTTATATGTAATTGGAATAAACCTGGAGTAAAGGTGTGGTTAACTTAACACAAAGTCGAAAGTTCTGGGATCGAAAGCCTGAATGTGTCTTTTAAGTTAATTATTGCTTGGTCTCTTAGAGATTATAGAGACAACATTTGGGATAGTTCGGTAATACTCCTCCTATTATCCCATCTGTCATCAGACCAATTAATTCTCGCCGTTGCGATTGACCTGTCGGGTCGATCTCCCTGACGGGTTCGATACCTGGGGTGGTATATAGTCGTTCGGATTCTACTTTAAACTGTAGATCCAATCCCGATTAGCCTTTCTATACATAAAGTGGACTTAAAAACGAACTCAAGCAAAGAAACAAACTCAGTTTATAGAGTTTATCGTCTTGTAATAAACTGATCCGGTCTCCGGTTCGATTCTCATTGGAAGAGCATTTCAGATTCAACTTCAAATTGCAGCTTCAGTTGTGGTTGACTATACTCCGTTCAGGGAATCTCTGCAGGAAGCGAACGAAAGGAACTCTCTGCGCAAGTAGTGACTCGAGAAGGCTCGACCAATGAACACGTGCGAGGGTACAGGATTGCCCTCCACGCAAGCGACTGCAGTTATCAGCCTTTGCTGCAGGTTTTACTGCTTCTCTCCGCCCTCCTCTTCTCTTCCGTTATGCACGCTATTCCCGGAATAGAGTATATACGTATAGCTTCTTTGTTTCTACGGTCAAAGTGGCCATTGGAATAGAGGTGGGGCTCCTGGCTGGTTTAGTGATAACGCTGTGACCTTGTAGTAAAGAGATCCAGCGTTTGATACCCGTTGCAGGCACATTATGAAGTTTGGGTGTAACGTTAAACTGTAGGTTCAGTAATGATTAGGCTCTCTGAACATAATTGGACATATAACAAACAAACTTTGGCACTGACGTGTGTACTGGCATCTATGGAGTTTTGTAGCACGGTATATTCTAATACAGTTAATCGTCGGCTTTGCTTAATCCGGACAGGCAAAAGAAAAGAAAAGCAGATTGCAAGATTTAAATGTGACTGTACGCGCATGTACGTACAGTATTGTGGTATTGCTTTACATTTTACTGTTCTGTATAGTGTATTTAGGCCTATGCCCTTTAAATACACCATAATAAACGTGTTTAGTTGCTATAAACGGGAGTTTTAATGCACTTTCTACTGTTCTTTTAGATTAGTTTAGTAAATCCGGACTTTCGTTAAACTGGTCAACTTATCCCCCCCCATTAGTCCGGATTAACGAGGTTTTACTGTACTCCGTTTGAATTTGTATACCGGAGTATACCTTTTACTAGTACTTTTCGTTTCATGATATTGTAACCTATTCTCTGTCGCAGGAATCTCTGGGGCAGACGAACGAAAAAAAGTGTCTGCGCAAGGAGTGAGGAGAGACGGCCAGACCGGTGAAAATCTGCGAGGGAATGGGATTGCGTGAAGGGAAAAGTGACTGTAGTTACCAGCCATTGCAACAGCGTGTACTGCTTCAGCTCCGCCCTCTCGCGTTCTCCCCATCTCTGCCCTTATGCGCGACCTTACTCAGGAGATTTCCGGGATAGAGTATAGAGGAGTGCTTGTGTGTGCGGAATAGTGGGGGGCAGTGAATGAGCCAGAGGTGATCAAGGTGGGGGGAGAACGCCTTCTCTATCAGCTCCACTACTGCAAACCCACAAAACATGATACCAAAATATAGGCTATACGCTTCTTTAGCCCAAACACACATGTCTTGTGTGATAATTACATGTATACTGAATGTGACTGTCCACCCAGAAAGTATTCCCTGCCCCCTATGTCTCCCAACCCATTTTTTCTGACCCCCAGTTACTGTGGTACCAGTGGCGTGGCGTGACTTTATCAAAAGTGTTACCGACTATCAGTACGACAATTATGCCTGTTAGACGTTATCAACCCCCCCCCCCCCCCGTAAAGAAAACATGTCTTCGAGCTAGATATTTGTTCATTTCGTTCTTGTTTTGCAATCAGCAGGGTGATTTAGCCACAAACACTTCTAGAAAGAACTACCACTCATGAGACAGTTACCACGAAAATCCAATGAATAGTGGTCGACCCTTGTCAATTCTTCATCTGTCTCTGTTTCTTTGCAATGAGCTGCGAAGGGGAAGAAGAACAACCACACTTTTCTCGGGTCAGTTTGACGTTTGTGTGATGAGCACTGAGCAGACGACAGAACTCCGCTCCTTTGTGGAAAGGAGCCCAGCTGTACGTACTTTTGTTTCCAACTTAGTATTTTGGAGCAAGGTTTGTCCAAATCACGAATCACACCAAGGAACTATTTTCGTCTATTACCTAACTGGTCTCAGTTGTAGTTAAATCCAGCCTTGGCTCTGGAATCTACCTCTAGTGCTTAACAAAAATGGTATTCCTATTTTAGGAGGGATTTATCTCTTTTCTGCCAATCCGATGTGACAACACTAACTGATCCTGTAGGTTGGAACGGCAACAGGGCCCCTTAAGAGGCATATGAATAGAGCCCGGAAGTTTGGCAAAATGCCTCTTTTTATCTACTGCATATATTGATAAAAATTTTCCGGATATACGTTTTTTATGTTGTTTCGAATGTTTTAGAAGCCTTTTCATTTTGCCTATTTTGCCTATTTGGGACCCCACTGCCTATTTTTAATTATAATGCCTTTTTTTGCCTTTTTCAATGAAATTTGACCATTTTTTAAAAAAATATGTTGGCATTTATTTTTCTTCCGTTTATTATGTGAATAATTTTCGCCTTATTAAAGTAATATTGAACTCACGCATGTTTCAACATTGCTGAAGGAGAAAAGTGTGAGAAAAAAGTATTTCATGCTCAGTTAGGATATTGCCTTTCGGTTAACATTTCCTTGTGCATGATTGACTGCTGAAGTCGAGAGGTTGATTTCGAACACAAAGAAGATATTTCTGAAATCTCCCTCTCGAACCCTAAAATTTCAGGAAGTTGCGCCTGAGCTTAGTTTACCTCCGCAACCAGTCTTGACAAGATGGGGAACCTGGATATCAGCAGCTATATAGGTATATTATGCTAACAACCTTGAAAAAATCAGTGAGGTGATCGATGCTCTTCCAGAAAATGAAGCGGCTTCAATTCGTGAAGTGAAAAACTCCTGTGCTATTCAGAACTGAAGAATGAACTGTCGTTTATTTTTGCACATTATTGTGCATTGCCAGAGACAATTACAAAGCTAGAAAAAAGAGGTGAGACTCTTGTAGCATCCATGAAAATCTTCGAGGAATCTATGCAGCAGATGATGGAAGTGCCAGGAGAAAAGGGGTGAGCTGTTGCGGAAAAGTGCAAACGTGTAGTGAGTGCAAATAAGGACTTGAAACAATTGAAAACAATTTGTGATATTCTAAAAGGTGAAAATGCTGTTACCAAAATGAGTCCAGCTACATTAGCTTGTTTTATGTATGTTCCAATAACTTCTGTCGAAGTAGAAAGATCATTTTCTATTATGAAAAACATTCCCTCTGACAGACGACTATCAATGAATGTTGAGAACTTAAAAAAACAGCTTGTAGTTATGTGTAATCAAGACGGAGAAAATTGAAATTCTCTTCCCAATGTAGATTTTAACATTTTGCCAGAGATTATAGATAAAAGTAAGTGACTTCCAAATGTGCCTTTCTTCGCTTTATTTTCCCTTTTTTTCATTTTTAGTGCCTATTTTCCACATTATAAATGCCTTTTTGCCTGCCTATTTTAACGAAAATAAATGCCTGAACTTCCGGGCTCTACATATGAATAACCCCATAGCACACTATGCCCCAAAGCCCTTCCCCGCTCTTTCCTTGCATTGGCGCCCTCTTCTCCCTTGTTGCCTCTTCAGGGTAGCGGAACGGCATCCCTCTTCGCTTCTGTCGGCTGCAGAAAAAATGTCCTAGGCAATATCTACTCGACGGCAACGGTGTTCATTAACGTATTTAACAATGTTGTCATTTTATTGACACAACTTTTTAATTCTTTACATTTTTCTGTTACCTGCGGTAACACCGGCTACATGCACGCCACGCCTCTGTGTGGTACCTATGTGGATTTTAGTTACAACTACTTAACTGATAGTTCGAATAAAGAGATTTTGTCATCGTCGTGGCATTACTAAAGTGACAGTTTACCAAAGTTTTTTTAAAACTGTAACATGTAATAACAATTGCATAGGAAGGAATATAGGGAACTCTATAAGCACAACTTGATACACTATAATCTACGTACATAAATTCGAATAACCAATTGAAGTTAACGTATTTTAACATTATATCACTTATTACTTCAATTCAAGTCTCACATTTCTATTCATCAATTTTGCATTTCAAATATTGCATATTACATTTTTGACTCTAGTTACACCTATATGTATAGTTTGCCGTCAACAGAGCCCCCCATATGTGATTCTATAGTGAAGAAAATAAAAATAATTTAGTAATATTTATTCATTATGCTGTACGCAACCTCTATCGACAGTTATGGAAACTTTATTGATCATGTAAATCTTTGATAGAATCTTTTAACTCATTACAAAATATGATGTTAATAACCAAAAAATGTAATCCAATATCTTACTTCATCAATTCAAAAAATTGTATCGGCATTACACTATTTCTTATGATTATGAAATTATTGTGTATCAATATCAATTCACGATATATTAATTTTAGAGGGATCATATCCCCGAGGGCGTAACGTTGTACAGTAAGCGGCAATAAAATGCGACACCTGGATCCTGAAATACTAGCTTCCGCGTTAAGTGTGTTGCCTAACTATACGGCCCGACTTCAAAAGCAACTTTTCATAGGAAGTTCTGCTATCGCCGGATAGTTATGCAACACATAACATATTGTCGGGAAGACATCATTTCAGGATACAGCTGTTCCATTTGTATTGCCGGTGACCTTACAATAGTGTATGAACTGGCTCTTTAAATGTTCTTCAGCAGCATAATGTAAGTACAAATAAAACGTGTTATATTTGAGCGAAAATAAAGTAAGGGAAAGATAATGCTCGGATCGTATTACACAGAAAATTTCCCACCCAAAATTCCTGCCCTGGGATTTTTCTTTGTTTCTCTCTCGACTCTTGGGGACCACCATTTTACAAAATCGACATGAGAACTAGACTACATCAGCCTTATCTCGCCAAAGACTTGAGTAAACTAGACTGTGGGGCATTTGGAAGTTACGTCCAGGTCATGATCGCTACACTCTTCAACTTTTCAAGACTAGAAGTAAAATGGATAATTGAGATGTCTCGAGACGAGACAAGAAGCACACTGAAACGAGATCAGGAACGAGACAGGCATCTGCATATACGAGAAGAAGAAACTGTGCCAAGTGTTGTCTCGGGACCTTCCCTAATAATTACGCAGCAAATATTGAAATTGAGGAATTTTCATATCATTTGCTATTTTTTTAAATAATGCCCTGGCAACACTGTTTGTCTTGGACAACAGCGTGTGGTCTGGAAATCTCTTCTTTCTCTTCATAAATAATGTCGAACTTTTGACCCGGCTTCCCGCGAAACGTGCAACTGCAGATCACGACTGGAACTGACTGGGTACGCACCACTGAAATTAGTTCCCACATCTAAAAAAAGAAAACAAAACTGCAGCCTTCTCTCTCATGATACGGCTTTGATTAACAATGTTCTCATATGGACGAATGGCGTAACTACAGCCCTCGGTGCATGAGATGGTCTGATAAGGGGATCCGGAAATCACTGGCGAGTCCCTAAATACACATCGGCTCCTTCCAAATGTTCCTGTGATTTGTGAATCTCGTATGTCTACGTCTTGTAGTCTTTGAGGTCTATATTAAATCTTTAATTGGTCCCACGCTTTCTTCAGGTTGTGAACAGTGGCGTACGTGGCCGGGCTAGTGGATGGGGCTTAGCTAGGGGAGCAGATCTGAGCCAACGAGTGAACTGATGTTCGAGAAACAGGTTCGAACTGTGTTTTGAACACCGCTACATCTTGGTTGTTTCTTTCGTTAACATCGATTATTGCATCACTAGTTTAGTGACGAGGGGAGAGTGAGATAATGGTGTGAAACAAGCCCCATCCAGTTCGCTACACATTTTGACTCTGTCTGCACTGACGCGTCTAGTTGGATACACGGTGCAACACCGACTCTTCTACTTCGTTGATTTGGTGTCTGCATCGTTTGCACTAAGTTCTGGAGCGGTGTAGCGTGTGGTGTATGGTCACGTGGTGCGTGGTAACTAATGAAATGAACGTTTACAGCAACTGACAGACATTTCTTGAATCTTCTAAACTTTAACACTGCTATTCGTCTATTTTGTTCAACGTCATTTTCTTCCACCAGCCTGACACCGGGATACACTTACACTACACCTAGTGTCAAAAAGTGCAGTGAACTAGACGGGGCTACAGGGAGCAGCAATTAGGCAGAAATATCCATCGTCTTTGTATGGTATTGACAAAGCATTTGCTTTAAATAACTGAGGAGAGCCACGTAAAGACCTCACTCGGAATGGCTGTTCAAAGGTATTTGAACCCGTGACCTTTCGACTATGAGTCCAATCCTCAACAAATGTGAATAGTGTTTGCGAAACCAACGATTTGTCAACAACTTCATACAATTTTTGGAAAGATGCTGCACCTTAAAATCCTTTCCCTACTCATGATGCAGATAAGCTTCTTCTTGTAGTGAGTCCTGGTAATCTTTGACTCCAAAAGAGTTGAAACTTTATAAGATATCGATAGAAAGAAGACAAAGTCTAGCGGCTAGCGCTGTGAAGCCCATAACGGTTTTGTAGATGGGTGGTGCACTAAAGCGTCCATAATAAAGTATCCATTCTACTCGTAGCTTCATTTTTGCGTCTAAAAGGCGTTATTTCTTGTAGAGAAGAAATGTGGCACTTGTCCCTGGGCTATTGCTTTACAAGTGCTAAAAGACGGTTAGCTGATCTCTTCAACAACTTACAATCATGGTACTTAATATGTCCGTTTACAGAACATTGCTGTACTATCGATGTTCCGCCAGAACGTTTCCTAAGAATTCGTGGATAAGTTGTTGGTTTAGAAGGGTTCAGTTTAAACTATAATTGGTACCAGTAATAAATTGTATATTTTTCGCATCGTTAATCTGATTTACTGTTTTTAAGAGGCATAAACTAATGATCAAATGTATAGCTTAACTTAATTCTTTAACCAAACAATATTAATTTTGTGCTTCCATCTGTACACAAAAATGCAAGCTTCATACATTTAAAGCTTAATTTTGTAGAGAGCAGTTAATGAAGGAAATTAAGATATCTGTACCAAACATGTTGCATACGGCTAGGGTTTATAGTGTATGCAAAGCTCCGTGGTGGTGTGGTTAGCACAGCGCGATACGAGGCCAGATTCCCGGGTTTGAGTCACAGCATCTGCATGCCTATTCTTTGTTAGTGTTCTTTCAACCATCGCGATTAACAAAAAGTGCAAGAAATGCGACGCTAAATAACATATCAAATCAAGTAGTGTACAGTGTACGCACCTTTTTGGCTCCCTATGTGAGAAATTACACTCGCATATTACGGTAAATAATTGAAATAAACCTTGACTTCGCAATGCTACATGCTAATCATTTTATGCCCACTGTTCTTCCTGAAATAAAAATTAACAATATCTGACAGAAGGGCGAGTATTGATTGCACTTTCATTGTTGTATTGATCAGTATTGTCAATAATTTTAACAATAAGGTCGTTACGTAGGTTTTTAAAAGAATATTGTTGTAACTCTAAACCCGTCCATTACCAGCCTTCTCAATAGACCAGTACCGGTGAGTAAATAAGCGCCTTCTTGTAGACAATTTCAGACATTTATTGAAATATTTTTTTGTAGAAATTAACTACTTCCTAGATAGTTTAATGATATTTAACTTGGACGTACTTACAGAGAGCCATCGAGATCTATGTGGTATGCTCTCCCAAGTCACTCATATTTACTTCAGAGCACAATCACTAAACTTCACAATACCAAAGTGATGAATGCTATTCCCTTGCAATTCCTTGCGTAAGATTCCCTATCTCTCTTTAATTTTCCGATTTCTGTTTTATTGTAATATCTACAAAACGCGTGACTTTATCACGTATCGTGTAAGATAGGGCAAAAGTATTACTAAATCGTTCTTTGTCGAAACGTCAAGATCAAGTGAGCGTGTTTTCTTCTTTCGTGTGGAATTTGTGGAATTTTGAAAACATATTTTTTTTATTGTTGCAGAACGCAGGTTAATAAACGACTTAGTCTCATTTTCGTTCATACATTCTTTCGATCGAATATAATCTAAAATATTTGGTAGGCGTTACCCCCACACCCCCTATACGCCTTCATGGCGTGGTGCTATGCACAGGGGAACACTTTACTTTTTACTTTAGGCTTTTCCAGTTCTCGAAAATAATATCGACAAAAAATATACTGAGGACAAATTCACCTTATAACTACTTGCCCAAGAATAGAAAGGATCATAAACTCTTTTCCTAGAACACGTAATCTGCGCATATGAGATTGTGACTAGCAGAGCCACCTACCAAATCGTTCGAAAACTACTCTGGGTAGTTGCGAGAAAACCTCCTTAATCAAACGTTGAATCTCTTTAGCAATTCATCGAACAAACTAATATCTTCTGAGGTACTCATGCCATTTACTATAAAAAATAGCTGGAGTAGGTTCCAAACCCATTATAGTTAAAGTAATTGGCGATGCGTTTAATCGATCGACCTGCCATCTGCTGGAACGTACCAAATGAGATATTTTTTTTGTACGGCAAAAGAATGGAGCTTTCCAACCATAGTGATCTGTGATTGACTACATAGCTTCGCGCATGAACCTCGAACCCATCTTCTAGCTTTAGTAATAGGATCTTCGTATCTTCAAAACACGCTTCGACCTGATCCGATATTTATACCGTAATATAATACAAAGAAAGGTGTCGGCTTTCATGCATGCTTGACAGGGTCTTTTAGCACGACGAAAGGCTTCTGCAAAAGAGATGATGGAATGTCCTGAGCTTAAAGGGTTCGTTGTCCTCAATCTTCTGCAAGACGTCCCAGGGAATTTGTCTAGCGGTAGGTGGTCCTTCGTATAAGGTGAGGAAGCTCCGTCCAAATTGATCTTCGATGTCGTTACGCGAGATGATATGCGCGGAAGGAGGGAGTCGCGATAATGGAGTGTGGAAATGAGTGTTCGCGGGGAGCCCACGGCCGTTGGGTGGCACTGGAATTACGCAGGTGGCGTATCTGTCCTGATGCGTTGGTTCATTCATGTATAAAGTGCGTGGCACATGCTACACGACAGCAAAGAAGGATGACAAAAGTTATTAATAGAAATCAGAATCGCGTAGGTTGAGAAGTTGTTTCGCAGAGATTACTGCAAGGGAGGGGTTCATATGCATGTACTAAAATTGGAAAAACATGCAGTTAAAAGACGGAATACTTTTAAAACACAACAAAAAATACCATAGCTTATCCCAGACCCAGCACGACTTATTTTTTTCTTTCTCAATTGTGAATATTTTGTATAAAAAACTGAAAACAAATGCCATAGTTCACTACGGTGTTCCCAATGTTTCTGTATTACTTTCGTTCATACGAGGCGCATCCAGAAAGTAAGTTTCCCTATTTTTTTTAAAAAAAAAACAACTTAACACAGTTTCAGGAAACCATTTATTGGCAACAGGTACAGCAAAGGTTCAGCTATTTTTCAACATAGCAACCACCAGAATTGAGACACTTGTCGTATCGTGGTATCGACTTTTGGATCCCACTGTCGTAGAACTCTGCCGCCTGTGAATGGAACCAGCGTGTGGCAGACGTCTTCAGCTCTTCGTCGTTGCCAAAACGCTCACCGGAGGACAGGAATTTCTTGAGGTGCAAGAAAACGTGAAAATCGCTGGGAACCAGATCAGGACTGTAAGGTGGATGATCAAACAACTCCCAGCCAAATTCCGTCAAAACAGCTGCTGTGCGCCGAGCCGCATGTGGACGAGCATTGTCATGGAGGAGCACAAAACCTGCAGTAAGCATGCCACGCCTCTTGTTTTGAATGGCACGTCGCAATTTCCTTAGTGTTTCACAGTAATGGTCAGCGTTCACCGTTTCACCTCTGGGGAGGAAGTCAATAAGCAAAATGCCCTTCCTGTCCCAAAACACGGTGCACATCACTTTCTGTACCGACAGCGTCTGTTTGAATTTCTTCTTGGCCGGAGATCCACTATGCCGCCAATGCATTGACTGCTGCTTGGTTTCCGGGGTGAAGTGAGAAATCCACGTCTCATCGCCGTGACGATCCTGTCGAGGAAATCATCGCCGTCATCATGGTACCGTTGCAGGAATGTCAGTGCTGCTCCTGAACGTTTCATTTTGTGTTCGGGTGTCAGGTTTTTCGGCACCCACCTGGCACACAATTTTTTGAACAGCAGGCGCTGCGTGACAATCTCATGCAACACGGATCGCGATATCTGCGTGAAAAGGCGTCGTGAAGCGACGGTTCTCTACGATGCGCTGCCGCACCAGCTCAACCAGATCATCAGTGATGAGGGACGAACGCCCACTGCGCTCTTCATCATGGACACTTTCACGACCTTCCGAAAACTGCCGACACCAGCGACGCACCATCTGCTTACTCATAATGTTCGGCCCATAGACCTCACAGAGCTGACGATGAATGTCATTTGGCGCAATGCTTTGTGCATTCAGGAACTTTATCACCAAACCGAACCTCGCATGCGGCGGGAGAAGGAATACGAGCTTCCATTTCGGACCACTGCTGCCTTGCTACTGGCGCCGGGCGGGATCTGTCCGCCTGGCATATGATTGATACGTCTTAGCTCTGCTGCGCATGCGCAATTTACACGGCTCATTATGTTTACTTTCACGGGAAAAAATAGGGAAACTTACTTTCTGGATGCGCCTCGTACAATCATAAAGGTAAGTACATATGAGGCACAAGAAGTGTAGCTCCAGAGAATCTCGGAACAGACTGTAGTTCCAGACTTTCCAGGAACAGACTAGTTCGAGAGATTCCCGGGACAGAGTGTAGCTCCAGACATCACAGGGACAGAGTGTAGCTCCAGAGATTTCAGGGACAGTGTGTAGTTCCAGAGATTCCAGAGACAGAGCGTTGTTCCAGAGATTCGGGGAACAAAGCGTAGCTCCAGAGATTCCGGCGAGATAGTGTATCTCCAGAGATTCCGGGGACAGAGTGTAGCTCAAGAGATTCCGGGAAGAAGGTGTAACTCCAGAGATTCCAGGCACAGAGTGTAGCTCCAAAGATTCCGGGAACAAAGCGTAGGTCTAGAGATTCCGGGGACAGAGTGTAGCTCCAGAGATTCCAGGAACAGAGTGTAGCTTAAGAGATTCCAGGGACAGAGTGTAGCTCCAGAGATTCCAGTGACATAGAGTAGCTCCAGAGATCCCGGGGACAGAGCGCGTAGCTCCAGAGATTCCGGAGACAGAGTGTAGCTCCAGAGATTCCGGGAAGAGAGTGTAGCTCCAGATATTCCAGGGACAGTGTGTAGTTCCAGACATTCCAGAGACAGAGCGTTGTTCCAGAGATTCCCGGAACAGAGTGTAGCTCAGAGATTCCGGGGAGAGAGTGTAGCTCCAGAGATTCCAGGAACAGAGTGTAGCTCAGAGATTCCGGGGAGAGAGTGTAGCTCCAGAGATTCCAGGAACAGAGTGTAGCTCAGAGATTCCGGGGAGAGAGTGTAGCTCCAGAGATTCCAGGAACAGAGTGTAGCTCCAAATGTTTACTGGACAGAGTGTACACTGTGCAACACAACAATGCAACAAATTCTTTTTTAAGTGACTGTTTCCACCCTTCCCCTCAGCGAGAGCCAACCGACTACGTTTCAACTTTGGATAAGGGAACCTTGGTGTGGATGTGTGGAAGGCCAAATTGATACAATCATAAGGAAACCTCCTCAGTCCTGAAAAGCATAAGTACACCCCTGCTCTGAGACATAAGTGAAATTTTATGCAGTTTCGTCATCAGCACGTGATAAAATATCCGTGAAATGATAAAAAGGAGGCCGCGTCCAGCACCCAACTCCACACCTCGTCCCGGGAAGAATCGCGTCTAATGCGACGAGAAACCCGACGAATCGCAAATGAGCCTCGTTAAGGGTGTCCGAAACCTCGAGGTAGTTGATGTGAGGGCAGCACCTGGCCAAGGAGCGGCTCCTTTCATCCCACGCGGCAGTCGATGACTGATTGGTGCCTCTGGAAGCACCCACAGGGCTAGGATCGTGATTTGAAACCCGCCCCCCCCCTTGCAGGATGACGTCATGGCTGCATTCCACGATCTGATGTCATTGATTCTTATCCTCCCGCACGATCTACATTCTCATCTCTAGCTGTGGGGAAAGAAATCTCAGAAAATCCAAAAAAAGTGCACGCTTTACCTCGGACGATTCCTTTCACAAGGTTCTATCAGCAATTTTCTTATAATAAGATTTATTTTCTTTTTGTGCGAGCCATAGGCTGTACGCACTACATATTTTTGATTTTTCTACAATATTTTGTTACATTTAGTCTTCGTTTAAGCTGTCTCTTACTTTGTTCCATATATACACATTCTTCCCCTCCCTCAACAGTTCTTATTTCAGTCTTTCTCCTGACTTCTCTTTTCCTGCACTCTCACCAAAACACGCATACATGTTGCTTTACACACACTTACCCTATAAAGATGGCTCGTCTGGAGCATGATCACTCATTTCGCTACCTTCTCTAATAGCTTTCCCCCGCCGATCTCTTACCTCTCCCAGGTATTTCCCCACTTGCTGCGCCGCTTCCTTTATCTTTATTCTGTCGTCTACCACTTCTATCATCTCCCTGCCTGTTAAGTTTTTCATCCATTTGTCCCTTAGGTCACGTGTAGAAGGGCAGTGCAGTAGGATATGCTCGTCCGTCTCCTCCCCATCGCACAAAGGACATATCGTTTCCCCTGCTTCGTTTCTCTTTCTTAGTTGTTTCCATCCCCCTAACCTGAACCATGCCAGCGCGCCTCTTTCATTTTTTCCCACGAACTGGATATATTTCGCTTTCCCCCATTCTCTTACTCTTAGCTGTTCCCTGATTGAGGTCTTTGTTTGGCAGTCTGCTATTATTTCTTGCCTGTCTATGTCGAGTAACCTGTCCCTGATTTGATTTTCTGTTGAGATGCCCCCCCTTCCTCCCTCTTCCCATACCCAACCCATTCCGCTATTATATAAGAGATTTTTCACTTCCAGGCCCCAGCTGTAAACGTTATGCTCTCTTGTCTGTATTTCCAAACATTGTCCCCTCAGCGTAGTTTGGCCCTCTTGTGATAATCGCATCCAATATTTAACAACCCTCATCCGTGCTTGTACCGCGTCTCTGTTCAGTCCCAATTCCTTAAGAATCCCACAGTTGGCCGTGCCTCTGCTTACGCCCACTACTCTCTTATAAAATTCTGTTTGTATGCCAATTATTGTGTTGTCCCCCCTTAACCCCCATAGTTCTATTCCATAGTTTAATGTACCTAACACTACCGATGAATAGAGGTTTTGAATGACCGGGAAAGGCATTTGAGGTGCCTTATTTATTGTCCTTATGACTTGTCCTATTGCAAATTTTGTTTTAGTTTTTCTTGCCCTTATGTGGTGTGTCCAACTCCCTGTCATGGAGAGCGTTGCCCCCAGGTATGTGAAGTTTTTAACCCGCTCGATTAACTCTCCCCCGTATGTCCATGTCTCTTGTCTGCTAAATATGTAGCCATTTTTGAAAGCAATAATTTTTGTCTTTTTAATGTTTACCTTCATTTTATATTTGATGCACCCCTCATATATGCTATCTATGCCCCTTTGAAGACCCTCTATTGTCTCGGACAAGATGACTATGTCGTCTGCATACATAAGGACTGGTATACTTTGCACTCCTATACATGGGATAGAATCCTGGTCCATGTTAATTTCATGCGCTACCCAATCTATGAACAGTGAAAATAGCACTGGTGAAAGGATGCATCCTTGTTTGAGTCCCCTGAGCGAAGGCTGCAGTGCCGAGACTTGGTTTCCTTCGCATCTTACTCCGAATTCTACCCTCGCATATATTGCTTGCAGTGCTCTGATCATGCGCGCGGACATTCCCTTCTCATACAATTTTCCCCACAAAATATCCCTATGAACTTTGTCGAATGCTTTTTCAAAATCAATGAAACATGCGTATAATTTCCCCCGCTTCTGTTTTATTTTCCTCTGTACGAGAGTTTGTAATATGAATATGTTGTCTAACGTGCTGTACCCTTTCCTGAAGCCCGCTTGTAGTGGTGAAATTTTGTCGAATATTTCTGTCCATTTCTGGATCCTACGGTTTAAGATGTGTGTGTAGATTTTACTCCATATAGGTAATAAAGAAATGCCCCTGAAATTGTTTGCGTCATTTTTGTCTCCTTTCCCTTTATAAATAGGACAGATTATGGAGCTTGCCCAGTCCTTCGGAAAGTACCCCTCTTTAAAAATCTTGTCCATTAATTTGTCAACTGCGAAGGGGCGGAGGGCAGTAGCAAGGACGAAATCAGGGTATCCCCCTTGAGTACCGCCAAAACCTTATTTTGAATATACATAAGCGTGGCTATTTGTTTTAAAAGGAGTTGTTACAAACCAGATATTTCAATATCAAGAGATGGAAAGAAATTAGTTTTGGAAAATAGATATAGATAGCAGCACAACGTAAAATAATATTATTAAATTGTTAGAACATAAGTATCAATTTATTTACAGTAAAAATTTGATATAAATATGTGGAGAAGGCGAGGGAAATGTATACAAAATAGATAAGAAATTAGGAGAAAAGACAATTAATTTTCATCATTCAACATGTTCAAGCTTATAGTCAGTTGTTTGACCGAAGTAGACATTTAGTGAATTCCCTTGGAAGACCGGCAGAAAAATAGCACTGCTGCTATAGAACATGCTCATGTAAGATCTGATTTCAAGTTCCAAGATGTTAAGTACATACTTGACTTAAACCATTTGTCTTCATTGCTATCGTTTCTCCAAGGAGAAACAATATATACGAGGGGCGGACAATAAGTTTTGCCATGACCCACTTCCGGTAGGGGTATAAGAAAAATGTCTTCCATCACTTTTCGACATAGTCCCCCCCGACACTTACGCCATCATTTTCCTAACTCTGCAATTCCAGTATATTAAAATGTTCTGTCTTGCTTCTGTGACCACACCTCCACAGCGTCCATGACGTCAGAGTCACTCTGAAATTCCTTACCACGAAGCTCTTCCTTTATTTTAGGGTAATTTTCGGGGCCAGATCTGGGCAATAAGGTGGATGTTGCAGGCTTTTGAAGCCACAGGATTGGACAGCCGCTGTGGTTACACTTGTCGTGGTTTTGAGCATCTGTCAACATTCCAGGCACTCAACGAGAACTTATTATTTTTGATCCCAAGTGGTCAGGCTAATGATTAAAGTGAACGGCTTAAGGTATTTCAATATAATCCACAACATGTTCCTTCTAAATGATAACTTTAAAACTCGTTAATGTTTTTTGCGGCCCCAGTCCTTCTCAATTGAGAGGAACCAGAGTCTCGTTAGTCTGTATGAGTATATTTTACAGGTTACAGGTAGCCATTTGAGAGACACCCATTGGTGAAAGGTGTTAAATCATTCAAACACTTTTCGTAGCTTCCACAAGCCCTGGAGTGTGATGATCCTGTATTTGGTGAAGGAAGGAAAGGTAACACACTTTATAAAATGAAACGCAACTACCACAGAAAACAATTAAGGACACCCATATAAATATTATACTCAATGCTAGAAGACAATTCTATTTCAAGTTCAACAACATCCAATCACTCGACGTGGCAGAAATGACAAATTGCATTGAAGCGTGGATGTTCTAAATTTAGCATGCAACGAAGCCTAGTTTCCTTGTATTAGGCGACTCCACGAAAATCCTTTCACATTAGCATCCAAAGAAGATACATAGTGGAAACAGAGTTGCCAAATTTAGCATTCCCCACGTTAGAAATGAAGTAACTGGAAACGTAACTGTTGACAGATTTACTTCTGGGACATTCCATGAAAAAGTAACCTTAAATAAAATGTCATAACAGTTTTCTATCTTGTAATTCAAGAATCTAAAATTGTTATTTCTCGGATAGAAATTCAAGTATTATACGTAATTAGATTGAAAGGTAGAAGGTATTGTACATATTGTTCGTTTATTTTAACATTTTTATCTCTATTGTGTTCAGTGATGTGCGTCTACGCGTAAACAACGATAGTCTACATTCTACACGTAGATTACGTAATCTATGTAAACAACATGGCGAAAGGTGATAACTTAGCAAAGGGCGCCGTGGAATTATAAGAAAATCATACTGCGTATCAGTTGCTAATGTATGAGAAGTGCCTTTCATACTCTTTCTTCCAAATTCGAACAATTTCTCACCTAGAAAGAAACCTAATATAGGATATATTCTAGTGTTTTATGGGGAAAAGACAACCTTTGCCTCACGACTGCCATCTGTTGTTGTTTTTTGCATACTATTTATCTTCATCCATAGTTGACGATACAAGAGAAGAGAAATTTTGTTGTAAGTAGGATTCTTTTCATTTCGTTAGGAACCAATATAGTTGAAAATGTCACTTTTCTTTCATGAAACCCTTCAAAATTACTTTTAATGCACTTTAGATTATCTACGTAATCTATGTAAACTACAACCCAATGTAATCTACGCGTAGATTCCGTGTAGACAACGCATGTAGACGTAAACGTATAGTCTACGGCACGTCACTGATTGTGTTCCACCCGTAACACAAAAACAATTAATTCCTCCTTTAATTGTTATATTTTCCTTTCAACTCCTGTAGAATATTCAAAGATCAATTATCTTCTCTCTTTGGCTTAAAAAAGTATTTTTCATAATTTGCAAATTCACAGAAATTAAAATAAGTTTTTATTAAGTAAAGAGGCACTGTCCCACCAGTGACACAAAATTGTTCACTTATAGCTATAAATCTGGGAAAGTATTTCAAGGGTACTTATGTTTAACCAACAGTGTTTACTTTCGTAATTCATCGCACAAAACTATGAAAAGTGTTGCTTAACTATCAGTAGATTAGGTACGCTTAGTCTGGGATGATACTTCTATTGCAAGAAAGTAACTCTGATACAGTTTCAAACTTACTTTTAAAAGTAACTAGTTACAATTCCTAGAAAAAGTAACTTTTACTTGTAAATGCGTTACAACTAGTTACTTCCAAACGTTGAGTTTTAGCGATTTCTTTGTTCCAACTGTTTGCAACACTACTTATTGAACTGTAAGGGTGTGACATTTAACTTCTTAATTCGCACCCCAGTACACCCAGATTGTGCTTCCTGCTAAGACCGAAAGGAAATCTGAAACTGTATTTAATGCGGTTTCGGCACACGAGAAAGCTCTTTTGCTCCTAATAGCATCATTAAAATATAATGCATCTATAATTATGGACTACAAGAAGAAATACTTAAGGTCTTCCCCGCAGTGAAATTTACGACCAATAACATTCTGTTCACCTTTTTTTTTTCCCCCAAGATGTGACGGAAACATAAATGCAGTGTTGCCAACTCTGACAATATAATTTGTCTTCAGCACTTTGAAATGTTTTCCTTTTATCCCTTCCTTTTGTGATATAAATAGAAGCTCCGTAATTCCCCCGTTGCAGTGTTGCATTTACATAACATAAAATTTCAACAAATTAGGCTACATGTTTGGCATTTGAATTTGGAAAAAGAATACCTACGCAATAGCTAATTCTTAATGAGTTGGCAACAGTGACTGCCTGTTCTAGGTCAATTATTTTGCACGGAGAGAAATTCTTGATCAGTTGTCAAAAATTATTCTGTGATCTAGATCCATTTCCTTGAACGAAGAGATGGAAATTCTTGATCAGTTGTCAAAGAGTATTGTGTGATCTACATAATTTTTCTTGCAAGGAGGAAATTCATCAGTTGGAACTGGTTGTTCTAGGTCAATTATCTTTCACTGAACGAAATGCTTGATCAGTTGTCAAAAATCACTATCTGGTCTAGTTACGTTTTCTTGCAAGAAGGGCAATCATTGATCGGTTTTCAAAATTATTCTCTGATCTACATCAGTTTTCTTGAACGAAGTGAAATTCTTGATCATTTGTCAAAAATTATTGTTTGGTCTAGATCAATTCTTGCAAAGAAGAAATTCTTGATCTGTTGGCAAAATATTATCTGTGGTCTGGATGAACTTTTTTGCACGGAGGAAATTCTTCATAAGTTGGCAAACATTTGTCTCTAGTCTGGATGAATTTTATTGCACGGAGGAAATTTTCATTAGTTGGCAAGAATTATCTCTGATCCTGATGAATTTTATTGCACGGAGATAATTCTTCATTATTTGGCAAAAAATTATCTCTGGTCTGGATGAATTCTATTGCATGGAAGGATTTTCTTCATCAGTTGGCAAAAAATTATCTCTGGTCTGGATGAATTATATTGCACGGAAGGATTTTCTTCATCAATTGGCAAAAAATTATCTGTGGTCTGGATGAACTTTTTTGCACGGAGGAAATTCTTCATAAGTTGGCAAAAAATTATCTCTGGTCTGGATGAATTTTATTGCACGGAGGAAATTCTTCATCAGTTGGCAAAAAAATATCTCTGATCTTGATGAATTTTATTGCACGGAGGAAATTATTCATTAATTGGCAAAAAATTATCTCTGATCCTGATGAATTTTATTGCACGGAGGAAATTATTCATTAATTGGCAAAAAATTATCTCTGGTCTGGATGAATTCTATTGCACGGAGGAAATTCTTCATCAGTTGGCAAAAAATTATCTCTGATCTTGATGAATTTTATTGCACGGAGGAAATTATTCATTAATTGGCAAAAAATTATCTCTGATCTTGATGAATTTTATTGCACGGAGGAAATTCTTCATCAGTTGGCAAAAATTTGTCTCTGGTCTGGATGAATTTTATTGCACGGAAGAAATTTTCATTAGTTGGCAAAAATTATCTCTGATCTTGATGAATTTTATTGCACGGAGGAAATTATTCATTAATTGGCAAAAAATTATCTCTGATCTTGATGAATTTTATTGCACGCAGGAAATTCTTCATCAGTTGGCAAAAATTTGTCTCTGGTCTGGATGAATTTTATTGCACGGAAGAAATTTTCATTAGTTGGCAAAAATTATCTCTGATCCTGATGAATTTTATTGCACGAGGAAATTCTTCATTAATTGGCAAAAAACTATCTCTGGTCTGGATGAATTCTATTGCACGGAAGGATTTTCTTCATCATTTGGCAAAAAATTATCTCTGGTCTGGATGAATTATATTGCACGGAAGGATTTTCTTCATCAATTGGCAAAAAATTATCCGTGGTCTGGATGAACTTTTTTGCACGGAGGAAATTCTTCATAAGTTGGCAAACAATTATCTCTGATCTGGATGAATTATATTGCATGGAGGAAATTCTTCATCAGTTGGAAAAAAAAATACTCTGGTCTGGATAATTTTTTTAGCACGGAGGAAATTCTTCATCGGTTGGCAAAAGTGACTGTCTACATACACTCTGTCCCGGGAATCTCTGGAGCTAGCGAATGAAAGCAAGTCTCTGCCCTAGTATATTCCTTTTCCGGAATGTCTGGAGTAAGAGAATGCGAACGCATCCTTAGCGCACGTTGCGGCTGTGTGTCTCGTCCAATGAACGCGCGGAGGGGAGAGGTCGCGCAGGAGGGGGCGACTTGACTGATCCAGTAGTTCTGTAGCAAACATGACAGCTCGCAAGCCTGCTAGTCTCCCCACCTAGTCTGGCCCCGCCCACAAGCTTTCGCCTCTGCGTGTCGCTACTCCAGACATTCCGGAAAAGGATAGCAGTGACTTGAGAGAGCTCGACCAATGAATGAGTGCGACGGAACAGAATTGCGTGGAGGGAAGGAAGCGACTCCTGCTACCAGCCTTTACAGGAGTGAGTACTTCTTGTCTTCGTCCAAGTTATCTACCACACTTGGCGCCCTTGCTCCAGAGATCACCGTAATAGAGTACAGATCATCTCAATTTTCTTCCAATGAAGATATTTTCACGTGGTGAAACTGGCTGAATGACATAAAAAGCCCTTCGCTGCTCATTGCGAGTGTTGACCCAACACGTGACCCATTTCTTCGAAGCGAAGTGGCACCTGCAGGCGGCACGAGGGGGCTCGGCTAATTCCAGCCCCAGGTAGCTAATTGGCATCTTCCTGGCTCTGGATTTAATTGGCAACAATGGAGCTCTTTTATGGCCCCTACATCCGCTGCCTCGCAAGGGCTATTCAATTTCCCGTTGAAGGCTTCCACGATTATGGTTTCAGGCCTGAAAGGCGGCAATTTGTCGACATGATTCTGCTCTGATTTTTTTCTTTATTATTTTAATTTTAATATTTTTAGTAACATTCTGCCTAATCTTTTAGACGACCTTGGCAACAAATAGAATTACAGAGAAATAACCTGAAATTTCAAGTGGTGTCTCCACACAATTTTGAGTTCAAGGGCGAAGAGTGAAATAAATATTATGTGGTGTGAACTTCATCTATGGTCATGGCTACCCCCCCCCTCTCTCTCTCTCTCTCTCTCTCTCTGTGTGTGTGTGTGTGTGTGTGTGTGTGTGTGTTTTCGTTCTCTATATCATTATTTCTATTTTTATTCCTTCTCTCTCTATTTCGTAGGGCCTCCCCGATGACGAAGTGGTAGCGTCGTCGCCTTGTATTCAAGGTGTCCCTGGTTCGATACCCAGTGGAGGCACATGGTGGTTCGGATCCCACTTTAAACTGTAGGTCCAGTCCCGATTAGCCTTACTGTGCATAAAGTGGACTTAAAACACCAACTTAATCAATCAATCAATCTCTATTTCGTTTTCTATTCTCTATTTCTATATTTATTCCTTCTCTCTCTCCCCATTTCTTTGTATCTTCCGTTTTCTATCTCTATTTCATTATTTATTTCTTCTCTCTCTCTCTCTTTCCTTGTATCTATCCTTCTCTACATCCCTATTTCTGTTTTTTTTCCTTCTTTCTGTGTTTCTTTGTGTCTTTTCCTTCTCTATATCTCTATTTCTATTTTCTCTCTCTCTCTCTCTCTCTCTCTCTCTTTCTTTCTTTGTATCTCTGTATTTTAATTTTTATTCCTGCTCTCTCTCTCTATTTTTCTTTGTGTCTTCTGTTCTGTATATCTCTACTTCTACTTTTATTTCTTCCCTCTCTGTTTCTTTGTGTTTTTCGTTCTGTATATCTCTATTTCTATTCGTATTCATTCTCTCTCTCTCACCTAAATGCCAACCTCCTCTCCACGTAATACACTCAGGACTGCATTTTGCAGAATAGCAAAGATCTGGTGTCTGGACTCACAGTATAATCCTGTGTGCGACTCGTGTTGGTGTTTGATTGTCCCTTCATAGATTTCATCTTATCGCCATTCAACATCTTCTTCGCGATTAGCCAAAAGTGGCAGAAAAGAGATGTAAAATAAACCAAATCAATCAATCCTTCTGCGCTCATGAAATAAGAAACGACCCCTTTTAGCAAATTAACAAGCAGACCACTGGCGTACGCAAGGAGGAGCTGCTACAGCCCTTTCCCAAATTTCTAATGAAAGTACTTAAAAAACTCGTTAAGCAAGAATATGGTGAATGAAAATCTAAATAACCATGGGGTACTATTTTTTCTTTCAAACTTTCAATCAAAGGTACGTCTAGTCCGATCATGTTAGAACGGAATTACATATATCCATCTTTACAGTGGTAGCGTCGGCGCCTTTTAAACAAGTAGTCCTGGGTTCGCTACCCGGTGGAGGCACATAGTGGTTCGGATCCCACTTTAAACTGTACATCCAGTTCCAATTAACCTTACTGTGCATAATGTGGAAATCAAAACTCACTCAAATCCAGCCCCTTAGAAAAAATCATGTGTAAACTAGTTGCGGTAACGTTGTGTACACGTTTTGTTCTTGCATTGTAGAATTCAAAGATTAGCCAGGGTTATCTAAAGGAGGGTCTAGCACCCTTCACCCTCTGGCGAGCAGGATCTGAAATAGATTTCGCATTTGTAGACAGGCGACGCTTCAACACAAGTGTTTTGCGTGCGTGCCTGATATGATCCAATGGAGACTTGTGCATGTGACGTTTGCAAGCTACCAGCACCCAAAGACATGACAGTTCTTCTAGATGGCCGCTCCTCGCTCGTGGTCGGTTGCAGGAGCTCCAAAGAGCTTCGTTCAGGACGCCATACATTATGACCCCACGGTGCCTTTGTATTTGTCGTCCAACAAGTTTACCTCGCATTCTGCTGCTGGTTACGTTGGATATTTATGTTCTTCAGCTCCACACTGAGCATGAAATAGAGTGGCTTGAATGGGAAGCGGGGAATGTGAACTGGGAAAGAGAAAAAATAAATTAAGTTACGCTAAATATTTATTTCATTAGGCTACTACTCGAATAACCAAGTCTTAAACTTACATTTTAGATAAGAGATGGCAGCATATTACTTCCTTAGTTTACTGGTCAAAAAATTTTGAAAGAGTAAAGAAACAAATACATTTTTACGTATATAAAACATGGTAATAAATTTCTATACTGCTGAGAAAAAAGCTTTTGATTTGTGTAGTTATAATAACTCATATATATACTCTAAGTGAAAATTCTCTAAAGCATTATTAGTTGCGTAGAAGATAAATTGCATTCACATTTTCACAGCGGTATGAAAATGTTACTTCCTCATTCAACCTTTAAATTCGGCAAACTTCTCTCAGAAGTGTGTGCAGTGGCCGCTAGCATTCAAGCAACCTGGCCAATGAACGTCCTTTCAAAGACGCTAGCAAGTAAATATGAAACGATTGTTTATCTTTATTTTTAAAGAAATGTAACGAAAATTATCATTATAACAGACGGCATTTTTTTGGAAGGGGGAGCAGCACACTGTCTACGAAAATCAACATGGGGCAGAGTCGCGCCACATACAGAAGATATGATGTCACTAAGTGGAATTGTATTATTTTTATTATTGTTGCTGTTCTTGTTTCCTTTTGTATTTGTAGTTACACAGTTTGTGTAATCATTTTATTTTGTGTATTTCTTACAGGCAGGGGTGTCCATCCCCTCCAAGGTCTATGACGCATCACCTCCCCCCCAAAGGTAGAACATTCCCCCGTCTTCTTTATGCCGAATTATTTACTCCAATAATTTTGGTCAATCAAAATTTACGGAACAATATAATACAGACATATTTAAGCAATATAGACATTTACATATATTGACTTTGACATTGATTGAAATAAAATTTTACGTAAATGATAATAACGTATGACGTTGCAAAGTTGTTGTAGCAAACTTATTGATAATTTCCTATCTTGCACCACTTTAAAATATCGGACTCAAGATGAATGATGTTTCCACAGCACGTCCCCCTTCCAAACCGACTCTAAAGGAATAACAGGTGGTGTTTCATTTCAATCCCATCGCCGCGATCACCCTCAGGTAGGTTGAAAAACTGTACGTAATAAACATAACTTGAAATCAATAACAAATCAATCAAACGAAATGATCCTCCCAATTTTTGTGTAAAGATATACAGAATTGGTAGCTAAACTAAAACATTTTGTTCCCCCCCAAATAATTCCCCCTGTAGGCACCCCTGCTTACAGGTATATATATCTGTATGGATTACTCTACATATAGCTTACTACTCCATACAATTTCTCATATATGACGAGGGTTATGATAAAATAATACAATTCCACATAGTGAGTGACTTGATATCTTCAGTATGTGGTGCTACTCTCCCATTGTTCCATTAACAGCAAATATTTACCTTTGAAACATATAGGATATGATACGTCACGTATCGTTTATGTCAATATCGCCTCCCTTCGAAATTATTATAGTTGGCGCTACTGACTACGAGTTTCGTCGCTAACAAAAATAAGTGAATACCGAAATATTTTCTCGAAACGTCCAATCATTTATTATAGCCACCAGGAGGAGCGTATATTCTAGGCTAGCTCGGTTATCTGCGAAGCCTGAAGCCTAGAGAGTATAATGCAGAACAAAAATCGATTAGAAACTTTGAACAAATTCACCCATTTCAATAAGAAAATAATTGCGATTCTGAAGTTGGAAACCTGAATTCTTGTGAGTTGGCAACCTGAATTCTTGTGAGTTGGCAACCTCAATTCTTCTGAGTTGGCAACCTCAGTTCTTAGAAGTTGGCAACCTGAATTCTTGTGAGTTGGCAAACCTGAATTCTTAGAAGTTGGCAACCTAAATTCTTAGAAGTTGGCAACTTGAACTGAATTCTTAGAAGTTGGCAACCTGAATTCTTGTGAGTTGGCAACCTGAATTCTTAGAAGTTGGCAACGTGAATTCTTGGGAGTTGGCAACCTGAATTCTTAGAAGTTGGCAACTTGAACTGAATTATTATAAGTTGGCAACCTGAATTATTAGAAGTTTGCAACCTGTCTGCCATTGGGATGGCAACGTGGATTCCTTGTAAGTAAACAGCGAGCAAAATTGGTGTGTCTAACCACGTCTAATAACTTCGGGGGTTCATGCGAGCCTCGTCTTCTCTCTTCCTCCATAGCTTAGGACCACGTGCCATAGTGAGATAGACCAGGTTTTGGACTAAGCATACGCCACTGATAGCCACAATACGTTTAGAATACGTATTTGAAGTGAACGTAAATGAAATTCCGTCTGATCATTTTTCATAAAAGTATCTTCTAATACCGAGAAAACAATCTTTCACCACGACACGTTTAATGACATGTCCTACGTACATAGTGGCCTTCCTACTAATTATCTAAAGGATGTACACTCACCGGCAATAAAAATGGGGTACTTGGATCCTGAAATCTAAGGCGATAGTAGAAGTTTCAATTGAAAATTTGCTATTAATATCCACTTATCACTGTAGAATTAGGCAACACACCTTCCGCCTTGCAGAGAAGGAAGTAGTTCAGGATACAGTTCCATATCTCAAATTTCTTTTGCCGGTGATTGTACAATCAACTACACTATAAGAAGTTCACTGGAGAGATGAAGCCTGATAATTTCTGCTGCCATAACGTCGGTAAAAAAAGTCATGTCCCTTTTTAAAGCATTTAAATACACTACACTCGTAGCTCTCCAATTTCCTCGTGATGGTGGGTTGCCACCAGTCCTATACACACGCCGAGAACCCAGAGACTGAACCCAAGCCGTCCCGCAGTCGGAGCCCAAAGCACAGCGCCTTAGACACACACAGGGTGTCCCACATAGAATCTGTGCGCATGTATCTTTCATAACAGGTGTACCGGATTTATACAGGACACGCTGTATAACATGTATGAATGTTTGTCAGTGTTTAATATTCCAAGCGGTTATCAACTCCATGTTTGCTTGTAATTCTAGTCACAGCAGATATAAGTGACGTCATGAATGCGTCTACGCTCATACAATAATGATTACTCCCGTTTCTGGAACACACACACACACAAATTGGGTTTGGTTCAATTAACAAAATACGTTCGGTTAAGTTATTCGATAACTGTAAACAATAAACATAGTAGGATCATTTACTAAAGTTGGTAATTTTAAACCAATTCTTTGGTAACTATTAGCACAGTACTAAAGGGCATTTAGTACTGGTGAATAATTATTTGTTTGTCACTTGTTTGAACAGTGTTTGGTTGCCAGATACTATTTTTGGTTGTGAAGAATTAACAGCATTTTCCGTTGAAAATTCGTTTTGAAAAAGGAGTACGGAAGGACGTTCGTAAGAAAATTAAGGGGTGCGCAAGAACCCCTTCGTATCCCCCCGGCCATAGGTGTCATTACTGCCCCATAAGTTACCCTCCAGAGTACGCCATTAGTTAGGACTTACATTTCAGCCCACTGACAATCTGTACGGGAAAAAAGAGACTGTTAATTGTCTAAATTAATTGGAGTAAATCTATGTTTCTCGACTCCAGTGCCTTAATTCTGTGATTTATTGAGTTCCATGTTCAGAATATTAATTTTCCAAGAGTTTGTTTCGTTTCCTTACGCACAACGCAGTCGAATTAATCTTAATTAAGGAACAATCCCTAATTCCTATTTAGATTTATTCGTTTCCGTTTGCTAGTCTTGCAGTTTTGGCATCCGTCCAAAGGCGATAAGGTAGAGCGGCGGAAAGCCTGAAATTGATCGTCTTTTGCTGATAAAATCGAATGGGAAGTTTTGCCTACTTCGTGACGGCAGGTGGGGGAATGAGGCAGCCGTGTTTGAAGCTGGCAACGTGAGTATTCCAAGTTGATGATGTCCTCTTATCCGTAAAATAGGCAAGACTCTGAAATCAATTTACTTAATCTAGGAGACCAATTTAGCCACTGTAGAGTTTTTGTCTTATGCTTGAATCACATGAGACCAGATTGCTTGCTGGATTGATTGATTGATTTGTTTTATTTTACTTCGCCTTTTGTTCCACTTTTGGCTAATTTTCGAAGCTGGTGTTGAGTGATGATATGATGAAATTGATGAATGGACACTCGCAAACATCCATGCCCAGGCCAGGATTCGAACCTGGTACCCCTGGCGTCGTAGAGCAATGTGCTAACCACTCCGCCACGGGGGCCGGCGATTGGTTGCTGGATTCACTAGTTGGACTGGACTAGTGGCGTGGTACCTGCTTGTTCTCCCCTACTTGTTAAACTTTTGTTAAGAAGGCATTGCGCAGAACAGACAAGCGACTTCAGGAAGAAGGATCTGGTGCGAGGCACACCCAGCTTACAACAAACCCTAAAACTAAATGCTGAGAGCTCTAAAAACCTGGCCCTCTTCACCTACAACTCTGCTTATGTATAATACTGCATACGTGGTTAGGTTAGGATCGTCAGGTTTAGTGCTCTTAGGATTTAGTTTTAGCGTTTGTTGTAAGGTGGGTGTGCCCCGCACCAGAGCCCAGGAAGAACGTCGTAGGAGTTAAATAGATACTGCTGTTATTTTCCTTAAAAATGCCAAAAGTAAAAGAAAAGCATGGCTCGAAAGCAAATATGGTGATCAAAGTGTACTCAACCCGGGTGCGTATTCATACCCGAGATTCACAGGGTTCATTCATTAAAAAAATTGTTGAACTAAATATGTTTTTAAGACAGTGATAATAATGGAGATTTTCGTTATCAGTTAATCATATCTGTCGTGTAAAAATCTCATTGCTTTGGACAAATTCACAAATATTAATAAACACGAATGCATCTAAATTCTGTTACATTTTCTTTATTGAGTAGCGAAGAAATAATGTACAACCAAGACAAAAATACTACAGACAAAACCCAATTTTCCTTCCCAAATTCACAGATTATCTTCACATGACCAAAAGTTCGCTCTGATTGGTTACCACAGCATCTATCAGAGAAGCAAGTTGCAATTAGAAGACTGTCTAGTCGCCTAAACGCGTAGCATTTCCAGCTTGCTGGCCAGTTCAGCGCAAACTATGAATTTCATTATTACCACTTGCCGCCATGATTTAGCTAGGCAAGTCTCTGCATACAATTTGCTTCAGCTCGTTGCTGGATTCAGCCACTCTAAATTATTTTATCTGATTGGTGTAGTTCCAGATGTTTTCTGTTCGTCTCGGTTGTAAATGCACATGAACGTTTGTCGCCTGATCTTGCACATGGCGAAGTATTTTTCAAGGTTTTACAGAGGACATGAACAAGATCATTAAACGAGAACTAACAACCAAACACAGTCAATAACGATCTGTGCAACATATTACATCAACAAGTTGCTTAAAGTGGATTCTCCAAAGAAAAATTCAGTAATGAGAAAGATCAACATGATGTACCCGAGTTCTTGTTGGCGTTTTATGTACGAGTATCAATCACGGTTTATATCACAAATATATTTATTGACTTATTTATTCTTGTTTTTTAATGCCAGAGTTAAGGCATGATGTACATCTTCTTCTATTAGTGTATACTAATACTAATAATATATCACTTTAGGGGTTGTTTCTGTACGGTGAAAGGTGATATTTTCTGAACACATTCAAATGTCAACCTCGTTCCACATAGTACACCATAGACAGCATTTTCAGACTAACGAGGCTCTGGCGACAATACTCACAGCCAGTATAAGACTCTGCAGGTCTTGTGTTGTGCGCTGTGTGTGTTTGTGACTATTCTTTCATCAATATCATCGTATCATCACTCACCCCCATCTTCGCGATTAGCCAGAATTGGCATAGAAGCGCAGTAAAATAAGTCAAATCATTCTGGAATACGTTTTTCGGATTTAAAAGAACGGAACTCACAGATGCGTCAGAGTATCATTTATGTTGTAGCTATAGTGCGTAGCCATTGGCGTTGTGAGGGGGAGTGGCACCCCTGGAGAGTGACATCGTGCATTTCTTATTAGAAAGAAGAAGGAATATTATTTTGACAATCAATAACTGAAACACATCTCGGTTAATTATTATTCCAACAGAATGTCCAAACGAAAAATGCATTAGGGTCAAAAATTGACTTTAAAATACAGATTTTTTAAAAAAAAGTCCCAAAATAAGATTTTTGCGTGAGAAATCAATCACAGTATACATTCATGACGAAAATATCTCGTAAAATTTGTATTGAACGATATATTAGCTGTATAAAATTTAAAAAAGTTAAACACTGTTGTATATTATTCACCTGGTGCATTGAGTGAGAAGGGCCTCTCGAAAGAATGCAATAACCTCATATTAATAATAAAAAATTAGCAATGATAATAGTTTATAAGAATTATTTGGATATATCTGGCCGGCTCGGTGGTCGAACACGTTCAGACAGTAGTCAATCATTCCACCGAAGTTGTCTGGTTCTATACCCTACCCCCACCTCCCCCTGAGCATGGGTGTTGTTTGTGAGAGTCCCTTCATCAATTTGATACATTCATTTCTCATTAGGGGTGCCGGGATCGAATCCTTGCCTGTGTATAGATGTTTCTGAGTGTCCATTTATCAATTTCATCATGTCATCACTCATCCCCATCTTCACAAATAAGCCAAAAGTGGCACAAAAGCGAAGTAAAATAAAGCAAATGAATCAATCATTTCTCATTATCGTCGTCGTGATTAGCCAAATGTGACAAAAAATGGACTCTAAACAAAAATTACAAATTATAAATCCTTTGGCGCCCATATGTAGTCTTTTACCCATAAAATACTAGAATATTTCATACGTTACTTTTCTTCCTCGGTGAGAAATTGTTCGCTGTTGTAAAGAATAGTATACAGAGTTCTTTTCACACAGATGCACAGAATAATTTTGTTTTACTCCTGCAGCACCCTTCTGGTACAACATCTTTCGCCATGTTGTTTACATAGATTATGTTATCTGCGTGTAGAATGTAGACTATCGTTGTTTAGGCGTAGAAGCATCTATGTAGATATCTCGAAAATGATTGTTGTGGTAGACACAACTTTAGAGAATGCAGCCAGCCCCCGTGGCTACACATCGGGCTACGACGCCAGGGGTCCCAGGTTCGAATCCTGGCCAGAGTAAGGATGTTTGAGTGTCCATTCATCAATTTCATCATATCATCAATCATCCCTATCTTCCCAAATTAGTCAAAAGCGGCACAAGAAGCGAAGTAAAATAAAGCAACTCAAATCAAATCAAATTTAGAAAATTCAGTTGGACGGACAGGGGAGGGGTGGATGCACGGAAGAGGGATTTATAAGCAATTCGATATGAATTTATTGATAAAAGTTCATAATATTGATGAATTCCATTATACAATCCTTGTACACAAAATCGCAAGTCAAACGCCCGAGTTACGAATGCTGATATAGAAATAAAGACATAAACATATCGAAATTTAATAATACTTCAATGCCGTACAACAACATGGCGTCGAAGGCACCCAAAATCCCCTAAGGTAATCAATCACAGACTACTCGACATATTTGTTCTTCTTCCTCACATCATAATTATTATATATGTATTTAAGAGACACAACGAGGAATTAACTAAGTGCAATTATGATGTAATTCTATGATTTATTATTTTTTAATATTGTAATATCTTGTGTTAACCGATGAATTAGTGTTTAGTGCCTTACTATTTCAATGAGAGACCTACATGTATTTATATAGATTATTTTATTTATTTCAGGTCCAAACGCACTTACAACAATGCTTAGAATTTACTCCGAAGGTAAGATTTCAATTTTATTGGCCCAATATAGAACAAGTGAAATTAATTTAAATGGTTTTGATTAATATCGTTAAATGATCAGTAAGAACATTTCCGTATCAAAACTTTCACCTATGTATTTAATATGTTAAACTTCTACGCTAAAGAAATTCGCTTAATGCATAACAGGTGGCAGCACCGAGCATACCTTATAGTATTAAAGTATGTCTGTACAAGAAAGTGGATCACAAAGCACCACATATGGTACCATTTATTCATAACTTTACTTTTTCAGAAAAAGAAAGTTGCTAAAAAGCTATATCTTCTCACTTCACTCAAAACGTGACAACAAATGAACTCTTACTATGAAAGCGCTGCGAAAAATGGCCTCATGCTGTCACTAATAGGACTGGTAGCATCTGTCAGTTATTTGGATCTCAAGCATACTTGCAGATAAGTAATAACCTGTCAACTTGCTCCCAGATATACTTATTTAATTAACTAAAACCGTGATGTTCGCGTAAAGATAAATAATCGGCTTAATTTTGCGTATTATTGCCATTGTACGTGCACATAGTCCATTGAAATGAATAGTCAAGGAGCTGGTGGTAACTTGTTTAAAATTCCAAGGGTGGTTTCGAGAGGTACGTGTGTAGATTTTCATTCGTTTTAATTGGCTGTTTTTCTTCTTGTTGTCCCTAGCAGCAGGAAAATTGATCATTCGCTTATCTACTGCGGAATATTACTAGGAGCGAAAACCGAAGCAAACACAGACAATAAATACTCAGATACGTGTTGTTGTCTGTAATAACCAGATGTTTCCCGGCGGTGCGTCCGGAGCGAGCATCTAGGTACCCTGTGATGTCGCTGGCGTCGATCTGGCACTTGTCCAAGATCTTTTAGCGCAAGAACTTCTCGCCTAGTTCATTGCCACCGTACACTTTTATCAACTGAAAGGACAAGCTTCGTGTTGTGGATTGCGGAAATGCAACCAAGACGATGCAGTTATCTGCGGAATGGCACATTGGTAACTGCATAATAATTGGATATTTTGTAATTTCGTCAAGGAAGTTAGGTGTCTACTAATTCTTCCTTGGCAGACGATGACGCATACATAAGTGGGTGCAGAATGTAGTCACATTTTGTGCAATTTCTCGGTTTGGGAGTAACAAATAGTAAGCTATACTTTTTAAGTGTTTTTCACAAAATTTACCAGAAAAAAATGTCGGAATAGAGTGTGATAGCAGGTATGTTTTCTCGTCAGTGAGATGCACAATATTGTTCGGCAAATTGTCCACGAGTATTTTTATTAAGATTTATCTTACACTCTAAGTGTTTTTAAGGGATGGATTTTTTAAGTATACTGGTAGAGAAGCAGTCAACGAACGACTTGTTTGGTGCTTTGATTGCGCTTAAAAAAAATAAACATGCTGATCGACAATTTGCTTGTGATACTCTTGCATCCCACTGTACAAAGATTGTGGATGTCACTAGAGGGATCGATGTAGTTTACCGTTTGAAGCAGATGGATGGTATTGAATTCGCAACTTCCCTCACAATTCATTGCGCGAAATCACGCCTGCCGCCATGTTTCCGGCAAGGAATTAGGCTTACAGATTTTGTGGCAGGGATGCAAAGTACAAATATAACGATTATATGCTAAATGTAGTCCTTCTCCATTTATCCTAGTCCCTTAACAATGACCAAAGTATGTACAAGAATGCTATTTGACATAAACCAACGTTGTGTAAGGCTAGGTAACAACATTTTAAGAAATTCAGGACTAGGTAGCCTCTTAGTTTTTCATGGAAATAGGGGCCTCTCCAATTCGCGATTAAAATTACCACCTGAGCGCTAGTGTCGCTTCCAATATGGCCGCTCTGTGTAGGATAAATCTGTGTTTACATTCAGTAGTAGTACGTAATAGCAGCGTGTTGTCATTGCTGGTATGGAAGAAACGTTTAAATTAAGCGATATTTTTAAATATTGCGAATGCGATGTGAATTCCAGGAACTATCTCGAAGGTGAAGACGAAATTAATGTATACGCACTGGTTTTTCAAAGCAGTGCTGTTTCATCTGCCCCACAGGTTGTAACTGGGGCACCTGTATTTGCAAAGCTTGGACTGGAGAAAAATGTAAACATACCGTTGCAGTTCTTCCCCCAAAGAGGCAGGTTGTTTTAATAATAATAATAATAATAATAATAATAATAATAATAATAATAATAGAATTCACAATTTCTTCGAGGCTATCTTCACTGACAAATGACTTAGTAAATGAAACAGCAACATTAGCATGTCGATTTTTTTTTCCGGTTACCTTTATGATTACAGAAATTAATTAATTCTCAAATTATTTTCATCTTAGCACTTAATCGACTTGCACCTGTTCCAAATGTCATACATAATAATTGTTTTCGAAAAAAAAGTGTTATTCATAAATAGAGCCCGGAAGTTTGGCAAAATACCTCTTTTTATCTACTGCATATATTGATAAAAATTTTCCGGATATACGTTTTTTATGTTGTTTCGAATGTTTTAGAAGCCTTTTCATTTTGCCTATTTTGCCTATTTGGGACCCCACTCCCTGTTTTTAATTATAATGCCTTTTTTTGCCTTTTTCAATGAAATTTGACCATTTTTTAAAAAATATGTTGGCATTTATTTTTCTTCCGTTTATTACGTGAATAATTTTCGCTTTATTTAAGTAATATTGAACTCACGCATGTTTCAACATTGCTGAAGGAGAAAAGTGTGAGAAAAAAGTATTTCCTGCTGAGTTAGGATATTACCTTTCGGTTAACATTTCCTTGTGCATGATTGACTGCTGAAGTGGAGAGGTTGATTTCGAACACAAAGAAGATATTTCTGAAATTTCCATCTCGAACCCGAAAATTTCAGGAAGTTGCGCCTGAGCTTAGTTTACCTCCGCAACCAGTCTTGACAAGATGGGGAACCTGGATATCCAGCTATATATTATGCTAACAACCTTGAAAAAATCAGTGAGGTGATCGATGCTCTTCCAGAAAATGAAGCGGCTTCAATTCGTGAAGTGAAAAACTCCTGTGCTATTCAGAACTGAAGAATGAACTGTCGTTTATTTTTGCACATTATTGTGCATTGCCAGAGACAATTACAAAGCTAGAAAAAAGAGGTGAGACTCTTGTAGCATCCATGAAAATCTTCGAGGAATCTATGCAGCAGATGATGGAAATGCCAGGAGAAAAGGGGTCAGCTGTTGCGGAAAAGTGCAAACGTGTAGTGAGTGCAAATGAGGACTTGAAACAATTGAAAACAATTTGTGATATTCTAAAAGGTGAAAATGCTGTTACCAAAATGAGTCCAGCTACATTAGCTTGTTTTATGTATGTTCCAATAACTTCTGTCGAAGTAGAAAGATCATTTTCTATTATGAAAAACATTCTCTCTGACAGACGACTATCAATGAATGTTGAGAACTTAAAAAAACAACTTGTAGTTATGTGTAATCAAGACGGGAAAAATTGAAATGCTCTTCCCAAAGTAGATTTTAATATTTTGCCAGAGATTATAGATAAAAGTAAAGGACTTCCAAATGTGCCTTTCTTCGCTTTATTTTGCCTTTTTTTCATTTTTAGTGCCTATTTTCCACATTATAAATGCCTTTTTGCCTGCCTATTTTAACGAAAATAAATGCCTGAACTTCTGGGCTCTATTCATAAAGAACAATTTAAAACTTTACTTTCATGCTAATAGAATCATCTTTCGGAAAATAAAGTGAACAGACTCGTGCATTCTTCGTAATTTCTTTGCCGCATTTCAATGTTATCCCTCATGTCAATCTTCTGTCAATCAATTCTGTTTTCCCTGATTTATTTAAGAATTACAATTTTTTGATTCCACGGGGTGGAAACACATGTAAACGTTTCACTTGTCCTGACCCACAAAACGATTTAGAGCAAAAAATTGAACAGTAAACGTTACTCTTTCGAACATTTCCCATGCTTCGAACTACTTCAACACTACAGTATCCTACATAGAGTAGTTCAGGAAAATCCCACCAGATGGCATATCGGATAATTTTAATCGCGAATAGCGTAGTGGTTCGTGCTCTCGCCTTGAAATTGAGGGGTCCAAGGTTCGATTCCCGTCAGTAGGTTTCCTGTCAATAATCTTAAATATGTTCCGGAAGTGTACAATTGATTACTTAATTTTTAATTTAGTAACGTGACATTTTCATGTGGTCATGGGATGTGAGGCAACACTTTCTTCAGTTGGGGTTGAAGATGCGTTTACGTCCGCGAGGTTAATCTAGGACATAATGAAGCAACGTAAAATTCCAAACCAAAACGTCGATGTGAAATTTCCAATAACTTATTTCCTGCATAATTGAGTTTATTTTAAGTCAACTTTAATCACAGGAAGGATAATAGTTTTAAGTGGGATCCGAACCAGTATGTACCTACACCTGGTATCGAACCCGGGACTCCTAGGTGTTGACCTTACCAATACGCCACCGGGGAGGCAATAACAACTTGTTTGTGAATGAACATACTCACTCTCTGGCTAAATTAAAGATTTTTGTAAACTTTAAACATGTGTAAAATAGAGTACAATAAACGAAGGCGATGAGACTGACGTATTTAGACAGCACATCGGACATTAACCTCTCTTCCCTTCAGAAACGTTCTCAAACCGAAAAAATATGGACATTTTGGAACTTCAATGGTACAATATTTGTCACATTTAATGTTAACAATAATCCGCAGAATGAAAGATAAAATTATCTCCTGTGCATTGCACTATACAATGCAGGCAAATAGGGCTTGAGGAAGTGGCATCTACATATTCTCCATCTCGGCTCATGTTGGAGGTGATGTGATCAGTACCACGCTCAAACGGCCTTTACCCCCAGGGTTAGTTCCAGGTATCCATTGATTAGATCCTGAGTGATCCCCAGATCCGCTACATACAGAGAACCTCTCCTCATTCCATCCACCCAGAGAATCGAATCAGGGTCTTCCACACGGCAGACACACACCCTCTCCGAGTTGATTTGTTTTATGTTATTTTGCGTCACTGACACTTTTGGTTAATCGCGACGATGATAATGAGTGATATGATGAAAGATGAAGGGGCAGCCATATGCAGGATAGGATTCCAACCCAGGACCCTTTGCTGTGCTCTACTCCACCACGGAAAGACCAGCGTCTCCGCATTTCGTTCCGAAAAAAGTACCTTATTTTCTTCCAACAAATACATGTCGTCGTAGCCTTCTAATCAAGAGGTCCCGGGTTCGATACCCGGTAGAGGCACAGTGGGTCGGATACCTCTTTAAAATGTAGATCCCATCCCGATTAGCCTATCTGTCCATAAAATGGCCTTAAAACCTAATTCAAACAAAGAAATACACGTAATTCAACTTTAGAACAGGAGTAAATAAAACTAAAAATGAGGAATTAATGTTTTTACATAATGGGAGCTGCAGCCACTATCCCTCCTCTGCGCACGCCAATGATTGCGTCTCAATTAGAAATCTCGCGAGCGAAAATGATTGAACGGAAGTAAGCTCTAACAGTATCCTGTCTCCGGTGCCTTTTTGTCGACCAACAAGAACTCGGGTTGTCAGGACTGCAATTTGAATGGGCGAACGGAGGTGATGAAGACGTGCCGAGGTGAAAATCACCCTGAGGGTTGAGCTGGGTAATTTCGCCGTTAATAGCTTCACGCTCCTCTAGTGTTAAGTGCCCCCTTAATAGTCACCGTGAGGAGCTGCAGAGTACCAGTTCCACGTAGAATGACACCGCAAGCAGCTCTTCCTGGAAGACAATCTGCCGTTGCCTTCATTGACACACACGATCTGTCTTGTGGAAGGGGAACACGTAAACAGTGATTGTAACTGGTGATGCATCATCTGTTCCGAGGCAATCACAGTTGGCAGTGGCATATGCAGAAGTTTGTCAAAGAGGGGTTCATTTTAAAATTGTTTGCATTATCGGTATTTTAAAATACGTTATTATTATTATTTTATTAATATTATTAATACTACTACTACTACTACTAGTAGTAGTAGCAGTAGCAGTTTTAGTTTAGTTTATTTTAGCATCCAGTAAGTTTAGTATATGAATAATATAGTACTTGTTACAACCAAGATTACATAATAGTTACTTCGAACATTAGTAGCAGTAGCAGCAGCAAACGCAGTAGTATAAGAAGCTTCAAAACGTGTGAAAGTTACAAATTAACAGAGTTTCAGTGTTGCAATCTATGGAAGTTTCGTGCCAAATTCGATATCTCAAGATCATTTTTAAACAATGACGCAAAATGAGGTGACATAAAGTGCTTCGTTTTAAAATTGTCATAAATTGAAAAAAAGTAGATAGAAATTTCCAGGGGGTCGAATGACCGATTCGACTCTCCTTGCCGACGCCCATGGTGTCAGGTCTGGAGACCGCGGTGGCCACTCAGGAAAATCACCTCCACCTTTTGTCAGAATCTTCCTTCACTCAGTCAGAAACTTCCCATGTAACCTGACTTTTGACTCAACCTGTATACCTTGTCTCGGTGATCTCTGGAGCAAGAATGCGCATAGTGGCAGAGAAGGGGAGAAATCAAGTGGGCAGAGCGAAGCAGTACACGCTGCTCGAAGTCTGGTAACTGCAGTCACTTCCCCTCCAACAGGCCCGTATCAAGGAGTAGGCTGGGGGTGGGGGGGGCTGAAGCCTAGGACGCCATTCAAAGCCTTTTTTTTCTCAAGACAACAAAGTCCGAACATGCGACTGAAAAATTTACACTTGGTAGAAGTAAACGGAGAAGACACAAAGACATAACTGAAATATTCCTAAATATGATAAATTTATTTTTTATCACAAATGCAAACTACGAATTTTTAAGAGTACTTTAAAATTTGTAGGATGTAAATATAACAAACCATGACATTGGACGCAAATATCAAAGGAAGCACACAAAATGTGGGTGCTTGGTAATACTGGGAGGGAGAGGGGGCAAACTACAATCCTGGCTAGGTCGAAACGTGGCTGACCTCCAATGCAGTAATATGTTGTGGACTACAAGGCTGAGCGTAGATTGCATTGGCTGTTAGTTTACAATATAGGCTACACTATTAATTTATAACATATGTTGGTAAGAGAAAAACATAGTAATCTTTAATGAGCAATTTCTCTAAAGTAACCTAACCTAGAAGATACCTATGATAGTGACGTCAACAGTAGAGAACTGGGCACGATTGAGTCCAAACAAAGATGGCACGTGGTTTTGGCCTATTCTGTAGCATTGGATTTTTCATCGCAAGGGATAGCTTTAAATATTGTGTAGGTATGTATTTATTAAATACCTACATAATGATATCAAAATAACAGTAATTTCTTAGCTTATTATGTTATGCAGCAATAACTTCAATTTTTTTTTGTCTACACAAGTCCAACTCTATTTAAATAGCCACGCTTTAATGTTTTGGCGCTACTCAAGGGAAACGCCCCTGTTTAACGTCTCTCCGAAAGCAGCGTCCTATCCTTAAACCGGTCTTTTTGAAGCAATTTCAGTCTTCAAGTACAAAGGGGAGTCAAATGAAAAACCTTAATTTGTTTTTATCTCGTAGATTTCTGCATGTAAAATTGCACAAGTTGCTACATTTTAGACACATAGACACATTGCTGATCCACATATATTTTCTCAAATCTGAGTTATTCCATATATACCTTAAGGAAGAAGAATATTTAGAATCAATGTGCAGTCACTTATGAGCCACTGAGAAGGAATTTCCACCCATCTGTGTGCGGAGTGAGGTCATTGTCGAACTTCCTCTATTTGTAAACTTGCTCGCGGGGTAAGCATTCATAGAGACATTGCATTTTTATGAATATCTATAAGTTTTAGACTTCCAGAGGGCAACAGACCACTGCTCTATGTTGGTGCATGTGTATGCAGGAGGCGCCATCTTTAATATGACAAAATGGTGTGAAGTTCACTTGATCAGTGTTGCAGCCTTGAGGTCGTTTTACAAATAACAGTCGATAAGATTGAGCTGTTTACAGTCTGTCCTGTAGTTTTTGTCAGACTTTTAAGGTTTGGCTCTCCCTCGTAGCACGCTAGGCTAGCCATCCTCTTATTTACAATCGAAAGACGAGCAGTTCGATTGGTACTCTTCGATAATCGATTCTTTTCGATTAGTTTTTGTCTCCTCAAGTACATACATTCCTCGCGCGTCTTTCTCAGGCGTTAAGCAAAGAACTACGGAAATGTCTGCAGGACACCTGGCGTTTGCGGTTTTCAAAGACCTACGTGAGGAATATCAAGCTTTTACTGCTATGTGAAGGAATTCCCATCCAGTCTCGACAAGTCCGTTTTGTCCATGACTGAAAGTTTCTGCGGGTCAGCATTAATGAATCTTGCATTTCTGCAACAGGAATGCAGAAAACGCAGACGAAAAGTTTTCTGCAAAGCTGTTTTTCTTTCTTTATCGCATTCCTATCCTCCTACCGTTCACCGTAACTTACAAAGGCAATAAACCTTGCCTACGTAATTATACCTGAGAAATATGGAGTGTTTTAAATGGTTCGGTGTGTTATCTTTTTGCCACCATTAAAGCTGCAATGTAGTCCGTGGATCGTATTTGTGCCCGGTACGACGCTTCTGTTTATCTTGTTTTAAACCTGTGCATGGGAAAATTTCTAAGACGTATGAGAGTGGTGTTCGGTTGGAGGACGTTTAGATCTCGTCTGATACTGTCAACCTAGTTATTTACATTCCTTTTTGTCCATGCCTAAGTCTGCTTCTCTTATTCTTATCTTCCTCGGGAAATTTATCGCATCGTAAGGGAGACGTTCATTTGTTCATCGGTGCATTCACCGATTGTTCCATCACTGTCCATCACTTTAATAATACTCTGATGGGTTTCTGAAATCGTAGTTAACAACTTGTGCGCCAAGGCGGATATATAACAGGTGAGCCAATAAGATATTTTGTGTGTTCGGGACCTTGGCCAATTACCTATCTGGAATTTCAAGCTTGCTTTCTTGCCTGCAACTGCTTGAACAGTTTTGTTTGTACACTGCACAAATTAACTTCGATTTTTTTTCTTCGTACTTTCCATAGACAAATTATAACTTGTCCAAATTCATAGCGCTTCTTGGAATTTTTAATGGTCTTGCATATTAGTATTTTCGTTGTCATCATATTGTTCTTGTTACAAAAATCTCTTTGTGGAATTTCATGGAAAACACATGGGATTTGTTTGCAGCTATCTTTTTAAACTCATATCATATCATATCACGTGACGTTTATTCTAGTCTTTCTGCTATTGTTTAAATGGTGTTTCGTATTCCAAATCAAAGCAAGCAGTTATGGAAATCGCACCTTAGGTTACTCTGTCCCGGCTATCTCTAGAGCCAGCGAATGAAAACAAGTCCCTGCGCAAGTAATGACGCAAGACGGCTCCACCAATGAACGCGTGAGAGGGAATGGGATTGCGTGGAGGGAGGAAGCGACTGCCTTTACCAGCCTTCGCAGCAGATGTACTGCTTCGCTCTGCCCACTCGATTTCCACCCCCCCTCCCTTCTCTGACGCTGTGCGCTGCCTTGTTCCAGAGATAGCTGGGACACAGTATAGAATGAAGCTTTACAAAATAATTACTGTCACTGTCTCGGACAGCAAGTTAGCCACATTTTCCCTGGGTGTGTTTGATTGTGCTATTAGATTGCTGCAGGAAGAGGAATTTGCTCGAGCGTCAAATAGCACGGACGACGCTAAATAGCAACGGAAATGAGAGCTCCTTCGCTCCAACAGGCAAAACGACCGGTATACACTCGAAGCCCAGTAGTTCACGTATAACTGTAATTTGTCTGTGCTAGTGGGCCCTTAAATATGGATCGTGAGGTGAAAGACGCAGTGATGAAACTTAAGTGAACATAGTTCCATGTTAAAATGAAGTTTAGTCTATCTTTCCAATACGCAGCGATATATGAAAATGTAATAGATGATTGTGGGCTGAAACTACCAAGGCTTACATTTTACAAATCTGTGTCTGCGATTATTATCACACGAGCGAGCGAAAGTGGTCCCATGCAGGACACTAGATTGCATACACTGTGAAAGTTTAAAGTGGAGTACGAAACACTAAAGTGTATAGTTCAAATCACAAACCCTGACACCTTCTGTAAACAAAACCACTTGCATGCAGAAAGCATTGCAAACTCATAGAAGTAAAATAATCCACACGAAAATCCAGCGTTGTTACAGGATTCATTACGTAAGGTAAAACAATGGCAAATTTGTAGTATGGGATACGCTGCCGCAAATGATGTCTCACTTTAAACCCAATGAACTTTCTTTTTTTACTTATTGCTTCACCTTTATGGTTAACTCTTTGCACCAGTAATTATTTCCCATAAATTTGGCTTCTTTCTTTGAATATATTTTACTTGCATTTTTTAGACAAAATGATATAACATGGTAATGTATATTTCTAAGGATGATATAGATAGGAGTGTATTTGAAATTTGTTTGTACATTTTATGTAAATTGTATCTTATGTAAATAAAATATATAATGGGCATAAACAGCCATATGCATTGCTGTAAGTCCAATAAATATATGATGATCAAAACAATACAAAAAGTTCGTAAATTTATTGCGGTTGGAAACTTTGACAAGCATCCTAATAACGATTTTTGTTCCGCCAAATATAATGCACTTCGTAAAATAACTTGGTGACATGGCAAGGCAAGATAAATGTGAACATTTTGTAGTAATATAACTTTCAATGAGCTTAGAGATTTGTGTACATAATGATATTTTATAACATTGGTTATTTTCTAAAAATAATCATGTGAACAGCAAGGAAGTAGTGCAACTTAGTAATATTGCCTGACTTAGCCTTAGAAAAATAACATGCCGAGTTCTATGCGTGAGGGAAAGTCTCCGTTTACTCCGAGCTTGTTTTCAAAACACCAGCAAGGACAGCCTTTGAAAAGGGGTGAGAAACAGATTCTACTCAATATTTATGTAACGTTCTGTCAGTAGTATCCTGAGAAACCAGTAAATGAAGTGGTTAAGTTGGTATCCCAGTGCAGTGGTGTGTCAGTGTCTGCAGTTTTAAGGGTTATGAAAGAGAGAATGACCGGGAGAGTAACAATGTATGCGGCTGCATATTCGTCTGATGTGTTGAGAGCGGGTTCTCACATTCAGAAGCTCTTATATAAAATGAATAGGTGCGGCGAACTATGAGTGTAACAGCAGATGATTGCGGTCATGGATCAGCTGACGCGGAGTGATACATCGAATCGGTGAGACCGTTTGTTTACAGAAGGTCTCAGGGATGGTGATTTAGACCTTAGATGTGCATCCATTCGGTACCCCTTGATTACAGGGTGACAACATTAGCAATCGCTCGTAACCACTCTCTTCTTCTTATAGGAACTCGTTTAAGGTAATTTTTCAAGCGAATTATTATTTGTTTCTTTAATGTTATTTGGTGAGAATCATAAACACGTTAAATTATATATCCATAACCTTATCATTTCTATTTAAAGCTGAATATTCGAATCAAGTAAATTTACTCAATTATCATCTAGCATCTTACGCGGTCTACTCATTCCTAGTGGCGGATCTCCGTGGCAGAGTGGTTAGCACAGCCAAGTCCCTGGGCTCGAATCTCGGCCTGGGTATGGATGTTCTTTGTGAGTGTGTCTTCATTCATTTCATCATATCACCATTCATTCTCATATTCCTCGCGATTAGTGGCACAAAAGCGAAGCAAAATAAACCAAATCAATCAATCATTTTATTGAGGAAGACTTTCGTTCGCTCAATAACTTCGAATTTTCCATCCATATTTAGCCACGATACTTATTAAGACTCCATTGTAGTCTGATAATTTCAACGTGCCTGGCAACACTACAAGTTCAGGCAAACTTTAATAACAATACGGTTAACAGCGGGAGACTGCGTAAAAAAGTGCACGCGATCGTAAACTAACACATGTAAACTGGCCACTGCTGTTTTTGCATGCAGTTAATGCAATATTTTCTCGCTGCAATACATTACTTAGTTATTACTTGTTCATAGGGTTTTAGTTTCGCGTTACACAATGGCCAATTGTTACAAGACAATCAAGGAGGATTCAATTTTCTTCTGACACCTTTTTCAATTTTAGACCAAATGAAATCTTTGAGATGGTAGTTGTTTTCTCGCATTTAAATATATTTGTTCACTCTGCAATTTTCTGTGCAGTTATTTAAAGTTTAGCATTTTTCCGTTTCTTCACATAATTATTGTTATTTTATCAAAGTCCCCACATTAATCTCTACTCGTTTATGGTCCAGTATATGCCATCAAAGTTGATTGCGAATATTTCTTGATACATGTTGTGAGAACATTCTGAATGAAGCATGTTTTTCATCTATATTTACGAACGTAAGATCTTGAAATTAATATTGAATTTATATTTACGACGAAAAAGGTGAACAATTACAGGTGAATCAATTGCAGAAATAACGTCAATTGTACAGTGAGATCTATGAGTATTACCGTGCAAATTGTCCATCACCATGTTCGTGCACTTTATTTCACCCAATAAGAGCTCTGAGAATGAAAATAAAAACCCAAAAGAAGTTGTTGACAACTTCTGCACCAGCATACATAATAACCCATCCCTTGAACTACTGTATGTGCACGTATGCCCTTTTAAAAGGAATAGCACTAGTGTTATTTACAAAATCTTTGGCTACAAATAACTAATTTAACACTTTCCATCTGTTACTAGATGTCTATGTATGGGAACTAGTTGAAGCTACATTACATAGAGTGTTAGGTTCATAATTGCGATAAGAAAAGCGTAAATAGTTCGGATAAGTAGCCTGACTAATTGTCATGACGTAAATTCCATTACACTTAAAGCAGAATTCTTAGTCCGAAAAATCCGTGTAAAAATTTGATGCAAATGACAAAAGTTAGCCGACGAAAACAACTTCTTGTGCACTGGTAGCCGATGAATGTGAAATTCAATCAAAGTTAAAGTAGTGTTATTTAATGCAATACGTTCAGAGTAATTTTGCATTGCAAGTTTTTCATCCACACCAAAACCAGTCAAGTGAAAATCCTCTGCGAAATCTAGTCTTTAGCCTTTAAACGTCGCAAAACAAGCGAAAATTTAGGGAAAGAATTTCGCCATATCCAAATAAGGCTTTGCACATGGACGTTTTGAACTATTAACAAGAAAGAACTCGAGAATAAGGCTGAATTTAAATTTTCGATCTCTGTGTTTACTGCACTTGCAAGAGTTCACGTCTGAAGACAAAAAAATCGCGACAAGTTTGTCTAGACACAACATGGCGCTGATCAAGCATTTGTTTTTTATACAGCGTGTAAAGCAGTGAAATATGTAAGCTGTTCAGTCTCGCATTATTATAATCAAAGCAGTTCCACGTTAGGGTCTACAACCTAGAACGGGCGCTTGGTGTTGGACGTTTTGTTCCATCTAATCTTTGAACGCATCTGCAACGTGTTAATGACTGTAGCAACTTGTACATTGACAGAGGCGGCAAAATGTCTCACTTTTATATCTTCCCTGTTTGTTCATGCTTCACTAGTGGGTGAGCACGTCTGCGATTGGAAAAAATAGCATATGGAAGAGAAATGCAATGAAAATTTTGTCAAGTTTACGTGAGATGAGACTAGAAATATAGAAGCTAGATCCTAAGTTGCTTTCTCTGAGAGTGCAAGGACCTGTACAGTGGGATCCATGAGTATTGCCATGCAAATTGTCCATCACCATGTTCGTGCACTTTACTTGACCCAATAAGGTAAAAAAGGTAAAAAAAGGTAAAGTGTTCCCCTGTGCATAGCACCACGCCATGAAGGCGTATAGGGGGTGTGGGGGTAACGCCCCACACTTTCTTGATCCGGTCGTGAGTGAGGGTGATGTGATCAGCATCACGCCCCTGACCGCCTTTACCCCCCAGGGTTTCCCCCAGGTACCCATGTTATACGACGCTGGGTAGGCGCCGGGGCCGCTTCCACCGTTAGAAAAGTTCCCGGATTTGAACCGGCCGGGGATCGAACCCGGGACCTTGAGCATGGTAGTCAGACGCGTTACCGACTGAGCCACCGCGGCCACACTTGACCCAATAAGATGTTCAAGAATTAAAAGAAAACTCAAAACAAGCTGTTGACAACTTCTGCACCAGCATACATAAAAACCCATCGCTTAAAAATACATAGGATGTAAGATAAAAATTAATGAAAATAGTCATGGACAATTTGCAGGGTAATGCTCATGGATCCTACTGTACAGTCAACGGCAAAGATAATGGTAGGCAAATTGTCCACCGCTATTTTCATTACCCTTTTTTTAACATCCTGTGTTGTTTTAAGGAATGAAACTATGTTGCTTCGAAGCAGGCATTGTTCTTTGCTTATTGACGTCATTACTTTATTGGTCAAGCAAAGTGCACAAATTCATGATGTACATTCGTGAGTTATGAAGAGAGAGTGGATAATGTTGCTGAAGCTATGTCGGGAGATATTTCTATTAGAATAGCTGATTCTTGAACCGTTTCTCCAGCGTTATTTTCATCTTAGATTGACAAAAAAAGAAGTATCCAAGAAAAGTAATGGGATTCTCAATTTTTTATATTTATTTTCGTAGATGATTGATTATTACAATGGCATGAGACAGGCTTTCAGGACGTTGATACTTCTTGGAATCCACTGATGGACTCTTCAACAAATTGTTCGCGCTTTCCAAGAAGATAAAGCCTTCAATAAAAGCCAGCAAGGCAAAAAGACGAAAAGTGATAGCTAATATGGGAAGAGTTTGCTGTAGGTCTTCATTTCGTTCTTTGGTCGAGGCTATTTGTCTTGTCTCTGCGATTTTTATATACGGCGTTTTTTTATATATATATATATATATATATATACCAAGCAGTTGCAAAAAGTTGGAATTGGTTAACACGTGTTTTCTACATTTATATGGTGCTATCAATATTGTTGTTTTTCTCCGAGCAACTCCCCTGTATTCAAGATGCGTATAATAGAGACGATTGTAAGTGTAATAGTAGGCAAATTGTCCACTGTTGTTTCATTGGTGAATCATACGTACATTACATAAAGAAGCAAAGTGTGTGAACACGGTGATGGGCTATTTGCTCGCTATTACATTTCATACAGTCTGTACACCATTAATCGTTGAATGCAGGTTGTAACTTATGTCACACAGTTTATTCTGCGAAGTAAGCGGTTAAGAAATGAAACAGATTAGTTGACAACGCAGAGGGTACTATCATAATTGTGTAGACATGCACTGTAAATCTAGAGCCAAGTTTTCAACATTTTCAACCAGATTATTATGAACTCATTGCAATTCAGTACTTCTTGGATTTATCTAAGTACGTTATCTACAAGTTATAGAGACAGTTCTGCTTTAATACTGACAACTTACAAAGATTGTAAGCTTAGAAGAAAGTACATTTACGAAATTTTTACGAAAAATTATATTTGCATAAAATTTGAAGTTGTATGCGATAATTGTTCCTTGCAGGTACACTTGGCAGTCAATATTTGCCCCCTTGCCCCCCCTGTGGTTGCGCCAATGCACAGGAGCGCGCGTAAGGTAACGTAGCATACACAACACATTATCCTAGTAGTCTCTGAACACCAATTATAATGCGAAGGACCGATAACGTTACTAATTTGCATTACATGTAGTTCAGTGTAGCTTACATTTATTCCGAGAGTATTTTATTTATTTTTACTCGTAATCCTTCTACAGAAGTCTCAAATTCTATACAATTACTAATACTGGAGTTAACATTGTATTCACAATATACGAAAACCTTCCCCGTTCACATACAAAATGCTAAAATAACATCTATTTATTTAGTTAGTTACTTTCTTTGTTTGATGGGTGTTAGGGACTGGATAGCTGCCCCCCCCCCCTTTAACGTCGCCACTGATTGCCAGTAAAATTGTCCATCACTATTTTATTAATTATCTCTTGCACCTACTTGTGTATAAAGAATAAAATTATACCTATGTAGGTTCAGATATTTTTCGCCGACGTTTCATTTCAAATATTCAACTTTCTAAAGAACAAAGTAAATATGACAGTAAACAATTTGTATCGTAATAATTCTGCATCTTAATCTATCACCACCACATTCCTTTCTGCAAATGTAAACGAACTTTGAGAGGCCAAAATGTCAGTACTACTAGCGCCCCGGTGGTGGAACTTTGAATCACGAATAGAATGTGACTTTTTACACAACTATCGAGTTGTGCTCGTAAGTCGTAACCTCTTGTCAGTCACTATTCGTTCACAAATGTTGAAGATAGTGTTTAGAGCATATTGATAACTAAAGAAGGATTTTAACTCCATAAAGTAGTTTAAGTGGCGTGCGTGTCTATGTAATCATTAACCTCAGTGGTACCAGAATCTGTAAGTCAGTATCACCAAATATTGGCCACTCCTTGCACAGGTGGTTTCTTGCAGATGGGAGGATAAACTCGTAAAACAAATGCCTTTCATTACGCAAGCTTTAATGCTAGTCGAAGTGAAATCCGGACTGAGTTAATATTCACTGGGCATTGGAACGCTCTGTCAAATTGTCCCTTACGACGGTTAATAGGTGGGCGTTGGCCAACAAAAAGAGCAATGATTAATATGGGCTTCTTCATTGAATACTTTCTTTGCACTACTCCTTGTAGTGTTTCCTCGTAAATTCATGTGGCGTTCCTAAGTAAAGTATTAGCTGTTATCGCCTCTTCTGTTTGTACCGTGTTTGTCCGCAATATTGAAATAGTTTTCATCAATCCGTGCGTCCCGTGGAAAGAAATCATGTATTTGTATTTTCATGTTTGTTCGAGGTGTCGAGTTTATTTCAAAATAACAAGCACCATATAATCTTGAGCTCTTTATTCCTCGATCTAACACACATAAAGTACGTTCACATTTTTGAACGACCGATCGACGTAATATAACAAAAATCAAATCAAATAGATACATAGATAGATGGAAGGTGTGTGTGTGTGTGTGTGTGTGTGTGTGTGTGTGTGTGTGTGTATTACAATTCTATTGAGCAGTGGTACAATTGTAGTCTGAATTATTCTTCAATCCCTGTACCCGTTCGAAAAAATCTTTTTTAAGAATTTAATTTTAAAAATCTTCCATTATTTTACTATATTCACCTTGATAAACATATCGCAACTTTTCTGTGCCTAACAATATATATATATATATATATATCTGACATCACCTAACTAATAGTGAAGGTAACACAGAAGAAACGATTTGCTATTACTGATCAGATCATTATAACGTGTTACATTCATCAGCTGAATAAGAAACCCTTTTCAGTGGCTTCAGCTACGTCATGGTAAATTTGTATTATCATTTTCCATTAACTAGGAATGGACAGATTAATTTATTGTTAACTCTTTTGGAATGTAATTAATGCATACGAAACTAATGTTGCAGTTTTATATTTCTTACAAGCAGAATATCAATATTGTACTCTTCTCCCATCTCTGAACAAAAAGTAATAGCTTGAGGTTTTAACAGACGAGCAATTATTAATGAGTGAGGTTTAGCAACTTGGGGATAATGTCAACAGTAGTTTTTTTGAAGTCACATATACATCATACAAATATCACCAAAACTAACTGACCTACCGTACTCACACCAAACATTATCTGCCTAAGTACTCGCATGTTTGTTCTTGCTATTTATTGCTTACGTGATTGGTTAGGCAGATTGGGTTTGGTGCCAAGTTGTCACGTGGTACATCGGACAAACCGAACGACTGCACACCTGTCCTCTTGAAGTTAAAATTTCGCCATTACATCACGGGAAAATCAACAGCTACTGACATCATAAATCCAAACTGCTATAGCTATATCTAGTTCTTCGTCCTAAAAGTGCAAAGCATTTACCACTTTTATCTTATTTCTTCATTACAAAACTCCACCGGAAGGCAAGCTGATAGACAACAGAAACGCCCTTTTGCATAAATGTTCCATAGTTCCTCCACACCTTTACACTCAGAAAGAGTTTTTGTTATAGTACACGCTGCAGATAAAATACATTATTTTATTTATAACCATAGATTTCATGCACGCACTCTCTTCGTAGCAATGACAACTTTGTGAACAATATTTGGCTGTATCTAGTACATTACATACGCGTGAAAGATTCCCTAAAATTCACTCGGCAACTTTGGCTAGAAATCGTTTAAAGCCAATAAAAGAAGAAGAGGAAGATTCCCTAAAGAGCACCGATACCCAACTGTATGTATTCTACTTTGCCTCATTCATAGAAAATTAGAAACGTTCTGTTGTTGCCATGGTTATTGTCAGAGAAGAGTAATATTTCAGTTGCTCTAAAGATCATCATTTTTGTAAAAGCTACTTGTTTCTTTCAACAGCACGGCATATGTATATTTTTAATAATTTTTTGCACACACTTTTAATTTACATGATTTCCGGCTATTGTATGCATTTATAGCGAATGTTACCATTTCTTGAACCGTTTTAATGTGGATTTTGCATGTTTATATATGCGAATTTATAATGACCTGTTTCGGCCCGTCCGCTTAGCGGCGCCACCAGTGCATAGAGTATACGCGGGCTCGGCGGAGCGAGCAACCCAGTGAATGTGTTGTATGTTAATTTGAATTCCTTATTTAAACACGCGAGAATGCCGCTGACTGATGTTCATTTCACGCTTCCACCTGCATCTATCATGGAGATATCAAGGGAGCTAGAAGGACAGCTTTTTTGAATAACAGGTTTCGCAATGAAATACCTGTAGAACGGAAGAAGCGATTATAAATGCTGTACGTGTACTTGGCCGTAACCTTGCAGAGCCCGGCTATTCTCTGCTGGTGTCCAACACCAAAGGGAAGAGTGTTATGTGTGTGTGTGTGTCTTGCGTTATAATGAACAAGGTCACATTCAAAAGGGGATGTTTTGAGTTAATTCAGTTTAGAATGTCAGCTATATAATGTATGTAGTGTGCGTGTATGTAATTCTTCCAATCTATTTAGTCAAAATATTTCAATGCATTCAAAATTTACAGCTCTCTAGATTGTTGAAATATGTTTGGTCTAAATTTACCTGCATGTGGAATCTTTTAGCATTCTCTGTAAAATTCATGTAGCCTACAACTTTTAGAATTATTTCCTATCCTGGAACATACCGTTATTGAATATGCAAATGCTTGTGGTTCTTTTTCTGGTTGAGATAACATATCAGTGTTTCGGACAGTACTTTCAAAGTGAAACTACAGTATATAATAAGTCACAGTGAGAATCAGATTATAAGTCTTGAAAGAAACATTTATCTTCCTGGTACAATTATACGTAGCAGGAATTTAATTTAGATAATTTCTAATTGTAACAAATTCATTTGTTTGTAAATATGTGTAGTACAGCCATCTATGGAGCATTTATTGCAAGATATGTTGAAAGAGGTTGTCGAATGCTTACATTGCTGGGAAATAAACAACAAGTAGAAGAAGCTAATATAGGATAATATCTCATCTGTTGTTAGCAAAGTGCTACGACGCCAGGTGTCCCTGGTTCGAATCCCGGTCTGGGCATGGATGTTCTTTGTGAATGGTCCTACATCAATTTCATCATATCATCACTCATCCTCATCTTCGCGATTAGGCAAAAGAGGCAGGAAAGCAAAGTAAAATAAACGAAATAAATAAACATTAAACATATATGATGCTCTCTTGAAGTTCATTGCGCTTTGTAGTTATATATATTCAAATAATGTTAAAAGTGCTCCAGACTAAGTGTTATGTAAGCATATATAGTGAATAACATCTATCAATTCTCCTTGACAAATCTCATTTCTTTCAAGGGCCTTCTCGATAGCACAGTGGTAAACATAGTCGCCTTGTACACAAGTGGTCTCGATACTCGGTGGAGGCTGACAATGGCTCGATCCAAATTTAAACTGTAGGTCCAGTCCCAATTATAATATCTGTGCATAAAGTGAACTTGAGAGAAACTTCAAACTTAAAATTCTTCAAAGCTTCGGGCAAAACGAATCTATAAGGCATGATTTGCACAAAATATATTGAATGTTTTGTCTATTATTTTATTACTTATAATAGTGCACTTGAATTTTAAGATATATTCCAAGTTACACCAGTTATAACTAATAATATTAATTCACATTCTAAATTTCTACAAAATAAGTTTGTTAGTATGATCCTGATTACTGCAGGTATTTAAGACAGACAACACTCTAAAATGGATTAGATATATATTCAGTGTTGCCAGTCAAAACAAAAAGAACCACACGAATGCTAGAACGCTGTGCAAAAGCAGAGAGCCATGTACTCTATCTCTAACCTCTTTGGCAAGATCATAAACTCTCATTACGCTCTTCATACTGCAGAAGCTGTCATCCACTGCCTCCTGCCAAAACAACATCACCAGAGATGACGCCATTACAAGCACATAACGACCAAACAGATCACAACGAAGGTGCATAGCGACTTGGCGAAGTCTCTTTTTGTCTGGCGATATAAAAATCCACAAGCGATATCTCGACATTTCATCGCCACACAGCTGGTCAAATTAAGCGGACAATGAGAGAATCCAGTCTATCCTTTGCACATGGATCGTAAATCTCTCTGGCAGACTCGCTCCAATAAGTAGCGAGCCTACATCGAGATCGACCTGAAATGAGCCGCCCTTTTTAATCGTTTCTCGTTGTTTTTTATACAGCGCTCTGCGTCAGTTTTGCAGTGCAAATGTGCATATGAAATATGTGACGGTCTTTTGAACCAGTAAATGCAAATGACTCAAGATTATAAACATTCTGTAAGTTGCTTTTTTAAATTTACTTTTCGAATAGGTTGATCACTCCAAGCTAGACTAGACATGAACAAGTATTCCCGAGTTACCAGCCAGGTTAAATCGGCGTTACCGTCAGATTTGGACGCTAAATTCGATGTTACCTGGCTGGTAACCAGAGAATACTTGTTCGAATCACGTCGCCAAGAAAGCTACAATTCCTACAGACTAGACATGTAAAAATTGGAACCAGGACTGAGTTTTGAAAACACACACACACACACACACACACATACCGATTTCCGTTTATGAATACTGGCTAAAATTAGATATCAGAATTGTTAAAAATTCGATAGTCACTTTATATTTATCACAAAACATCAATAACTCATGGAAGATCGTTCATTAATAGAACATGATGATGTATTTTTCTGCACCTAAGAATTATTCTTTCCTTGTGATCGAGGGGTCTTGGGTTCGATACCCGGTGGAGGCAGATAGTGGTTCGGGACCTTTAAACTGTAGGTCCAATCCCGATTAGCCTTTTTGTTTCTATAGTGGACTTTAATAACTCAAGAAATGCGTATTGCTTTCCTGTATGGCTTTAATTATTTCACTGTTCAGTTTCTCTCCGATACTATAGGAATAGTTGCCTCTGCACAAGATTAAAACATCTGAAGATAAACTATTGTTAATACACAAACGGGAATTTTCATATAATTATATTCGGAATGCCAAAATTGACATTGTGTTTATACATGTTTTATCTGGTAATGTGTTAAATATCGACATCGTAATCGAAAAATTTAATGATTAATTACAGCTCTATATATACACACAGGTTGTTCAAAAAGTAATGCCTATCTTTATTTTGCTCGCTTGATATCTTGACAACTTGCGCATATATGTGCATAATTTCATGATCGTCTGACAGACGACTTTTAGTATCTGAACACGAAAGTGTGGTGAACATTCGCAAGCGATTGTGTCCACAGAAGTGCTGTACTCGATTGGAGTATAGTCAGACACTGAATTAAGTGATTCAAATGTCAAAGTGGGGGGAAAATAGTTCAGTGATATCGATGGAGTTGCTTTTTTTTATATATGTTCTGCCCCGAAGTGCGATGGTTAACTCAGACGCATAAATCAGCACCCTCCACAAACTCCAGAAGCAACTCCGATGAGTGTGGCCTAACAGGAATCCCAAAGACATCTGGATCCTCCACGATAATGCTCGCCCGCACACAAGGCCGAGGTGAATGGAGACAATCGCTACATTTGGTTGGATCGTGCTCTTTCATATACGCTACAATCTAGATCTTGCCAATCAGATTTCTAACTGTTCGGCCCAATGAAGGACAAAATGCAAGCGACAAAGTTTGAAGACGCGAAAATGTTGTCAAGAGATGGCTCTGGGAACGAGATAAGACATGATACAGGAATGACATACATGCTCTTTTTCCGCAATGGCTCAGTGCAATGGAACTGAATGGAAATTTTACAGGAAAGTAAGGTATCTATTTGAAATATGTTATTTTGGTGAGTGTAAATTTTATTCAAGAGGAATAAATAGTTCTCAAAAGAAAGTATGTGGGGCATTACTTTTTGAGCAATCATAGTATGTATACCGATATTCACACAAGCCTCGCTAGGTTTTATTGTCTTCAACTTACAAGGGAGATTGAGAGAGAAATAAAGAGATATATTATATCCTGTTTCGGTTATCTCTGGATCAAGGCCACGCATAGCGGCAGAGAGATGGGGGGGGGGGATCGAGTGAACAGTGCGAAGCAGTACACGCTGCTGCGAAAGCTGGTAACGGCAGTCGCTTTACCCCATCCACGCAATCCCACTCACACGGGTTAAGTGAGCTTAACAGCACCATTCTTGTCATTTTAATTCTGGCGCCTCCTGTACACATATTCACAAGATAAGAGCAGTGTTTTCTTGCCCTTTGGAAACCTACTGCAAATTAAAATTCAATATCTCTATGCATGCTTACCACGCCAACAAGTTTACAAATAGAGGAGAAAGTTTGACAATGGCCTCAGTCTGCACGCAAATGGGTGGAAAGACCTCAAGACCTTCGCGGTGGCTCACATGTGACTGCATATAGATTCGAAGTCTTCTTCTTCTTGAGGTATACAAGCACTAACTCAGACTTGAAAATATATGCGGATCAGCAATGGGTCTATGCTAAAATGCAGTAAACTTGCGTAACTTTACATGCGTATATCTCCCAGATATAAAAGAAGTAAGTAAGGTAGTCATTTGGCTGTCCTTAGTATATTTTAGTGGTGGAGACATGTCCTGTTCATGTGTGATTGTCCTGTCATCCATTTGAACTGATCATCATACGTCGCGATTAGCCAACAGTGCCAGAAAGGAAACGTAATATTAAAGTAAACAAATACAACAAATCAAGGTTGTTAAAGGTGCAGGAACTCATAAATTCTAAAGGGTTCTATTGAGTTCCGCTGCGGAACCGCAACACTTTTCTCGCACAATTTAAATTCGGTACAAGTTGCGTATTGTTACATTGAAAAAAAGTAGATCCAGAAAAAAGGTTCCTTGATCGTATTTATATTGAACCTGATAAATGTTCCTGAACCGTATTTAAATTGAGCCGGAAAAAAGGTTCCTGGACCGAATTGAAATACTTTACAGATAAAAAGGTTCTTTACTGTCCAGAACCCATTTACCCTTCCTGATTTTCTCTCCTGGACCGGAATGGAATTTATTTAAAATTCTTGGACCTTTAACAACACTACAAAAAATATATCCTTATTTACGCTAGTTCATCAGGCTATCACGAATTATGTGCTGATAAGGAAGGTGCTTCAAGAGTAAAGTTAATTAATTTTCTGGTCGTTGATGCAGCAAATGAAAATACGAAACAGCGGTACTCTAGAAACATCACTCAGTACTCAGATATATTTTCAGCAGACTGTTTCTCACGATAATAGTGACTATACTTACTTAACGTTGTCGCTTTGTAATGGAAGACCTGTGTTCGATATCCGGTAGAGGCGCATGGTGGTTCAGTCCCTGATTACCCTATCTGTGCATAAAGTGAATCCAAACTCAAGATCAAACGTCAGGAGCGTATACGTATTCTAGGCTATCTGCGAAGCCTGAAGTCTAGAGAATAAAATACGGGAGAAAAATCGATCGGAAATTGTAGATAATATTATTCATATCAGTGAGATGATGATGCTGATTCTGGAGTTGGCAACGTGATTTCTTATGAGTTGGCAACGTGATTTCTTATGAGTTGGAAACCTGATTTCCTATGAGTTGGCAACCTGATTTCTTATGAGTTGGCAACCTGATTTCTTATTAGTTGGCAACCTGATTTCTTAGGAGTTGGCAACCTGATTTCTTATTAGTTGGCAACCTGATTTCTTATTAGTTGGCAACGTGATTTCTTACTAGTTGGCAACGTGATTTCTTATTAGTTGGCAGCCTGATTTCTTATGAGTTGGCAGCCTGATTTCTTATGAGTTGGCAACCTGATTTCTTATTAGTTGGCAACCTGATTTCTTATTAGTTGGCAACCTCATTTCTTATGAGTTGGCAACCTGATTTCTTATGAGTTGGTAACCTGATTTCATATGAGTTGGCAACCTGATTTCTTATGAGTTGGCAACCTGATTTCTTATGAGTTGGCAACCTGATTTCTTATGAGTTGGCAACCTGATTTCTTATTAGTTGGCAACCTGATTTCTTATGAGTTGGTAACCTGATTTCTTATGAGTTGGTAACCTGATTTCTTATGAGTTGGCAACCTGATTTCTTATATGAGTTGGCAACCTGATTTCTTATGAGTTGGCAACCTGATTTCTTATGAGTTGGCAACCTGATTTCTTATTAGTTGGCAACCTGATTTCTTATGAGTTGGCAACCTGATTTCTTAGGAGTTGGCAACCTGATTTCTTAGGAGTTGGTAAATGTATTTCTATTCATAGCCTAGGACCACGTGACATAATGAGATAGCCCAGACGTTGGACTCAGTACACCCTGAACTTAATTAATCTCTAGTGTCTGGCCTTAGAGGAGTGGGACTTTGTTGTGTGTCCTATTCATGCGTGTTTCTCCTTACACCATTCATCGTCATCTTCGCGATTAGCCAAAAGTGGCACGAAAGTGATGTAACACCCAATTCAATCTCAACACCCTTCTATTTGTTTTTCCATTATGGCTTAATGTATAGCTCTATCGGTGATAAACCCTTCTTCACACTCTCTGCGAAATCTACTTACCACCTAAGATCGAAAATTCTGAATAAAGCCCAGTCGGTACATGTATATGTTGGTAACCCTGTCCCTTAGGGATACGCACGTGGAGAAAGAAGGTTTCCGCCTGTCCGCTAGATGGCTCCACTCACGAGACGGACGGGTTTGGCGATTCTATCGATGCCTGTGCGTGACGTCTCTCTCCTTGCGACCAAGCGTCATGCAGGGCCGCAGCCTCAGTCCGCAAGTCCATCAAATATTGCTCCCGGCCCCCCTCAGAGAGGCGCTGAGAACTCCTGATACAACCTCAGTGGCCATTCAGCTGGTAAAGTTAAGGGCAATGGCGTAACTAACGAGTCCAACGTGTCAGGGGGGCTCCATCCCACACCGGATACCATAAAATTATGATTATACTTTCCTACATTGCTATAAATTGTGAGTAGTTGCTTTTGAATGCTAGTATCACATTTATAAGACTGTATTTTGTAAATGTAGTGTTGTACGTATATAAAAACATAAAATATTTATTATTTTTTAATATATATCTAATTAGCCTTACTGTGCATAAAGTGGACTTAAAACAACATATCAATCAATATATATCTAATGACGGTTACGTGACCTGTTCATGTATGCTTGTGATTGACGTGTTACCCATTTCATCTGATCACCATACGTGCACTTCGTCGCGATTAGTCAAAAGTGCAAGAAAGGAGACGTAATATTAGAATTAGCAAATACAATAAATATGTCTCTTTCTACCAGCTTATCTGGCGACCACGAGATTATATGCTGAGCCCGCGGACATGAAACAGGGTTGCCCTGTCAAGAAAAGTGAAAGAAACAATAATTCTAGAATAAATATTTTCGGGACGTTGAAGCAATAAATGAAAGTATCAAACAGTAGTTCTCTTGTAACAACATTTCTCAGTGCTCAGGTGAATTTTGAACATTTTCTGTTGACTAATTCTCGAGATATTCGTGACCACGTACAGGGTTATTCAAAAAGAAATATCTGGTTTCAAAAGTATTCTGTTTATTGTAGATCAATAGTAACGTACAATGTAAGACACATCTGTAGAAAAACGCTGCAAGTCTTTTTGAGAAAGTTAGAGATGCTCTGTGTGACTTCGTCGCGTGACATGACAGTGTGATATTGCAATTCACCACAAAGACGGTTCAGCATATCCGAGTCAGCGCTTGCAGTATTTACAAGCGGTATGGCTTCGTGGACGCTATAGGGCAATTCTCGAGACAGTTGTTTGTGACAGTTGAAGCTCTCGACTTGTCCGATTTGTTGATTTCGACACCGATGGTCGGCCACTGGGTATGTGCACAGACAACCAGTAACCATGAATTCATTGCACCATTTTATCGCCCACTGAGACGTTGTTAAAAGCGGCAACAGAACGCAACAGACGCGTTTCCGGCGTTTCAGTGTTCGACAACCTTTAAGATAATCTGCATGCAGACTTCTGGCACGGAGATTCCAGCTTCGCTTCCGCTCGATTCCCTGTAATGGGAGTTACACCATTTGATGTCAATAGATCAGACAACAGAAGTTGTGTTGGCACGTTTCTCCGCGTCTCAGTGGGCGTTGAGCTTCAGCTTTTCTCCGTTGGTGTCTCTTAACATACTTTGTTTCGTGCAATTGCAGAATAGCTACTTTCCTCTCCAGATGCCACCATGTTGCATTGCGCGCTCCTAGCGGCGAAGTGTGGAACCAGCGGTGTGCAGAACTATTCAAATAAAAACTTATGGACAACAGGCACAGATGTACACCCAACGGCGAAAGAAACAGTAGGCGAATTGTCCACCACCATTTTCATTCTGTCTGAATTACACAGTGTGATGACCATGAATTGAAATAAAGACATCAATAACCAGAGAACAATGTCTGCTTCGAAGCAACATAGTTTCATTCCTTAAGACAACACAGTAGATTAAGAAAGTTGTGAAAATAGCGGTGGACAATTTGCCTACCATTATCTTTGCCGTTGACTGTACACCCGTATAATGACGATTGTTCCGTAAGTTGCCCATGCCGACCTTCGTAGCGGAGTGGTTAGCACAGCGTGCTACGACGCCACATGTCCCGGGTTCGAATCCAGGTATGGGCATGGATGTTCTTTCTGAGTGTCGTATGTCATCACTCATCCTCATCTACGCGATTAGCCAAAAGTTGCAGAAAAACCAAGTAAAACAAATAGGGGTGAACCGAGACCACTTTGAACCGATTCCGATACCGACACTCTCACTGGTAACCACCGATACCAATACTTGAAAATTATATCAAAAGCTGTAAAAAAATAATTATTAATATGAGTGGGTGAGTAATTCACTCCAGTTAAAAGCATCAATTTACCAGAGTCTTGTTTCAAAATATTCACAAATTGCATCAGTATGTAATCACAAAACAACAATATTAGTGCAAAACAAATAACAACTTCGAATTTTGTACAATTTAGAGGATAACTAGACTTGGCAACAGTGTCGTGCGCAAAATACTACAACGCCGGAAAAGTATCGGTAAATAAAATCCGACCGATATTTTACCACTCAGCCCTAAAAATAAACCAAATCAATCATTCATAAGTTCCCCACAATAAAATTATGAAACCAGGGTGTTCTCGTTATTCATTTAAATAAGAAATCTGAATTGTCAGTGAATATTGGTGAGGAAGTAAGAGGTACTCAATCCCCTTAAGGTACCCCGCGGGTGTTCAGAAAGAACCTTGCACACCCGAGCGAAGTTGGTCGACGCCACTGGTCAGTAGAGTATCCAAGATGGCTGAAGTCGCAATGAGATCAGAATAAAGGCGCGGCAATTTCCCTTTCCAGAATCCTGCGAGAGAGATTGCAGGAAAATCCAAACTGCTGGAAACTCTCTGGAGAACCTATCCAAGGATATCCGACTCACGTTCCGTCGCAATCCATTAGTTCCCACACTCTCAGGTGTTTGAGGCAGCTGCTGCTCTTTGCTCCGTTTCCCACACGGACTGCAGGAGATCTGTGGAGTCATCCTGCCATTTGAATCGCGGGATTTTCCACACTCGATTCCGGAACCTCGTAATACCCTCGGAAGCGCTTCGCATTCTTCTGGATCCCCCGCCATGACCTACACCTTTTCTTGCTAAATGGAGAAAAGATTGCATTCTTGTAGAAAGAGGACACCTCATTAGTAGGGCAAAAGTTACAAATGTTGGCGAATTATGATGTTAGAAACATCGTGGAAGTTTAGTAATCTTGCGATCTTACTAAACTCGAAGATGTACTTGACTATTGTAATGGCCTTGCCCCAATACAAGTTTAATAATGGAAAATAATATGTAAGAAAGCTTCTAGTTTTTCTTACTTTCAACATGCACCTGCCATACTATTAATACTATTAAAAAAATATGCTGGCTACAGGAGGGCCGAACCCCTAGCTCCTCCGTAGCGCCAACCTTGCATATATACGAGCGCGCACTCATATAACAAGTGTTCCCTGCGAGAGTTGTTTCTCGGATGTTTTTATTTACACGAGATGGCAGCAGTGTTCTAAGAAGTTAAGAAATTTTGAAATGCTGAGTTTTTTTCACACAATGCACTGGCTTGCACAGTTTAAGATACACTTAATAGCAAGTGCCTTAAAAGTGATAGTTTCGATGTTTTATATTGTGTTTACCTTGCACAAGCACAACTGAAAGTAAGTTTTTGGTAACGAACGGATAAAGAGTCTGAAATAAAAGTGGAACGTCATACCTCTCCTCAAGTACACTAGACTCTCTGTAATCCTGCCCCTCGATAGTTTGCCCCTCTCAGTAGTCCGGCCTGTAGTCACTCAAGCAGAAATGACGCTCACAACAATGAATTATCGTGTTCAACAATGTAGTTAGTTAGAAATGTTAAACAATGCTATACATACGTACAGTATTTGAAATTGTGACTTTCTTACAGTAAAGTTCAGTACATACTATGGCTTCTAAAAGGAAACACGTTACGCATGACCTCAAGCAGAAACTCCAAATTTTAGATAAGTTGAACCGAGGCTCTGCACAGAAAGCCATTGCTATTGAGTACGGTGTTGGACGAGCAACTATTTATGACATCAAGAAGAAAGAAGAAGTTATTCGACAGTACGCATCCCAAATGGATAGCCAGTTGGGAAAACGGAAGGTTATGCGAAAGAGTGACAATGAAGAACTGGACATAGCTGTTTATAGATGGTTCATACAGCAACGAAGTAAAGGAATTCCAGTCAGTGGCCCGATAATAAAGGAAAAAGCGGTTGCATTTAACAAACAACTTGGTGGCAGTAACTTGTTCGCAGCAAGCGAAGGTTGGCTATCAAATTGGAAAAAACAACATGGCGTGCGGCAGCTGACAGTCACCGGGGAAAGTCGCTCAGCTAACGAAAAATATGCAGAAGAGTTTGTAAAGAAGATACGGAAGATAGTGGAGGATGAACATTTAACTGCAGATGCCTTGTACAACTCCGATGAAACCGGCCTCTTTTACAAGATGCTTCCTTCAAAAACATTAGCTACCAAGAACGAGAAGGAAGCTCGTGGGTACAAACAACAGAAACAGCGTGTAACCATAATGGCGTCTTGTAACGCAGATGGGAATCATAAACTAATGCTCATGGTGATTGGGAAATCCCAAAATCCACGTTGTTTTCAACACAGCGACAGAAATACACTACCAGTGCAATATTGTGCCCAGAAGAAAGCGTGGATGGACAGAGAAATATTCTCTCGGTGGTTCCACCAAACATTTGTACCAGCTGCGAGAAAAGAACTGAAGAAGAAAAAACTTCCACTGAAAGCCATCCTTATAATTGACAATGCTCCCAGTCATCCTTCTGATGTGATTCTAAAGTCCGATGGTATAGAAGCACCCTTTCTTCCACCAAATGTGACAGCCCCGATACAGCCCTTGGACCAAGGGATTTTGGAATCAATTAAACGTCATTATCGACATGCACTTCTTGTTTCTTTGCTGAACGAATGTGAAAACGACTCTACCGAAGTTATGTTGAAGGTGCGGAAAGCAATCAACTTACGTGACGTTGTTTTCCAATCAGCAGAAGCATGGGATAAAGTGGAGAACGCAACCATAATGAAGAGCTGGAGAAAAGTGTGGCCATGCATTGATGCAGAGTTGGAGCCAGTACTGAGCGACAGAGACGAGCCAGTCAATTCGGAATCATCAATTGGTGACAATATGTACATTGATATGTTACACAAGCTTCCGGGAGGAGGAGAAATTGATGAAGAGGATGTTGCTAAGTGGCTGAATGAGGAAAACTGCGAGATAGACCAAACTTTAACAGATGAAGAAATAATCAAAAGCGTGCAGGAAAGTACTAATGATGAAAGTGATGAAGAAGAGGACGCAGGAGGGGAGAGCATGAAGATTTCTCACACTGCTGGTGCGGAAGCTGCAGACATCTTCCTGGAGTACATTATGCAACAACCAGATACATGCAGTACCGATGTAATGCTTGTAAAGCGTTTGCGTGATAAAGCATGCTGCCGTCGTGTATCATCGTGACATGTTTCATAGTGAGTGATACTACTGTATATGTACACACTCAACGACTAAATTTTCTATGTAAATGAATGTACAGTGTCTTTGGATTTAATAAAGTACAGCCTGTATAGTCGCTATGTGTTTAAACTACATAGTAGTACGTAATTTCCGACCGTCAATACTCCGGCACTTCCGAGAATCCAGCACCCATTTGTGCAAGGAATGGCCGGATTAGCGAGAGTGTAGTGTATTTCCATTCACGTAATCAGTTCATTGCAATTTAGTACGAACAATATGTTTTGAACAAACGAAAATTATGATTCAAAGGGAGTTGAATAATTCTAGTACAGTCCAGCCAGAGAAGACACAACTATGTGGAAAGGTCTATTCCAGACGCGAGAGGGGAAGCAGGTAGAAGCACCAGCCAAAACTAAGTGATATTTCGTTTACATCGATTTGCTTGTTTTTATTTCAGTCTGAACCCTTCCATAAAATTGGAACATATCTCTACTTACTTCATTGAAGTTTCCCCAAACGATTTTCACGGAACCCTTATCTTCCCAAAATGCCATTGCTGCCACAGACCGGAAACGTGAGCCTTTTTTTATGGTTCAACTTTAAGCCAACCATTTCGTATAGGAGGGAATACTTATCATGGCGGCGAGCAACCTTCATATTTCTAATTGTAAGAACTATTTTGAAGATTGTGAGTAATTTCATCACACAGGATTGTAATTTTTAACTTCACTAAGAAGTAGGCCTATATAACTCTATATTATACTCCACAAGTGAGTACAAATAATTTCTTCGCTAAAATGAAAACATAACTAAAGTCGTTTTCACGTTCAGAAGACACAATGGGCACTTATGGGCAATGCTTTTCTTATGGGAAATACGAGCGCGCTGTTGTGAAATTTCTGGATTTACAAATTTAGCTTAAGTAAAATCGGTACCTGCAGTTTTGCAGGAAATTTTGTAGAGAATATGATGGTGAACACAAAAAACTGGTAACTTGCTTACATAATTTTAGATAAATTAAAAACTCAAATTTTCTGTGAAAACACAATTTTTACATTGTCTTCATTTCTAACGTTGAAACATGCCGTAAAATTGAAGCATTCATTATTAAAAAAATTGACACTGTTTTTTAATTGTCATAGGTGACGGTGGTACTCAGAATTTATCAATACTTTAAAGCATATTTGCATTAAAAAATATTCAAATAAAGTATGTGGAGATTTTTTATATTCATGCAGTAGAAAATGTCGTCGCTGGCCATTTTTTGTTCTTTAATTCCAAGTAAAAATTTCCAGCGACAAAGTTGTGGAGAAAATAATGAAATTATTTTTTATAACCACTCAAAGGTTCCCAGAAATATTACTTCCATGCATTTGGAGTTTCTTTTTAACCCGAACCTCGCGCGAAGTAAGGAGACGTTGTCTGGCCATCTTGAGCTGACTCGCCGCAGCATTCCGGCTAATCACCACCAAGTTTTCGAGTTGTTGTTTTATTTCCATTCAGTAAAAATATGAACTTCATGCAATTTGTTATAATAGAATTGAAATTACTTAAATTTCATAATTGACAATTATTTCCAATGCTGCTGTTGTGAGCAACATTAGTGCTGTCGCAAATACACGTTGTTTTCGTTTACATTACTGTCGACATTAATACTGAAATGAAGATCACCTTTCAGTTTCCAACGTACACATAAATTCATAGACACCATATTAACCTTTGAAAGGCTTTCCAACACGTGACAAAATATGGGGCTTCAAGATAGAAATATGACATGCCTTGCTTGAGTCATTCACGTCTTATCAGTTCACGTGGGCCATAACTCATTTGTTTGTTTGGGTTGCAATTTGAATCTAACCCATGTGCCAGGTTCCCCTTACTTGAGTGAGAGATCTGCTTTGGTCTGTTTAGACTTTTTCCCTCTCGAAAATGTGTTTTCAGTTGTGTGAGCTCTCAGTGACTTTTACTTTTTTAAGTGATTTCTGAAGTGTCATATTCGTGCATTACACTCGCGTGTGTAGTGATCGCAATGGATCACAGTAAAAAGGGTAACTGTAACGTTCACAGTATAATATTAATATTTACATGTAATTATCATTATATATACAAAATATGTAACACCTACATTGTGAAGGAAGGTCATCATTTCCCGGCGACATGTGCTAGCGCTGTATTGGCAACACTGTGCGGTTTCTCCATAAGCGCCGTTGTGTCTTCTGAACGTGAAAACGACTATAGCTGTAATGTGGATCTCCGCCATATTTCAAGCCCCAGGACTATGCACGGCTTTAAACAAAAGCTCATCGTGTCCAGTCTGTAGAGGTCTGTGATTTCTGTCGAGACGGGATGAGAACGTGGCGTACCTCTTCATACACTAGACGAGACGAGTATCAAGCAAATCCGTATAATGAGTAGTTCATACAAAATAACAATTTATTAGTCATCAAGTGATGGGAAGCATGATTTGCAGGTGGCAGTCGTGGATATTTCGGAGATAAGTATTCTTAATTACACCACTACTAATAACAATGTAATTAGTAACGTAGGCTTCGTAAAATATGTAGAAAGCGGTGATCTTTGTATTCAATTTTAGTACCACATTATCTCTAAGATAATCCTAGATTACTTGTGCAATCATTTCGCTAAAGCGCTTCTGAAATATCAGCTTTAAAGGCTAATGGATTTCTTTGAGCAAATGCAATCCCCGATTCGATTTATTTGAACGTGCAAGTATGCTTCTTGGTTCACCGCACTGCTGTGACGCGTTTTATGAGACCAATTGGAACTTCTCACGGTATCAATTGCTAACTTGCAATAAATTTTTAGCACCTCGGTGAAAGAACGTCCTCAAGGCTCTTCCACAAAGCATGGAACTTTTACTCTTCTGCGGTGGTTGTAGCGGACTGAACAGACTAAGGCGAACAGTTATACAAGAACAGGGTGTCCCAAAATCCTGCATCGTAATGAAAATACAAGATCTGTTCTGGATGACTTCCTTCTCAAGCGTATAAAACCCGTAAGGTTTTATGGGATCGAACTTAGGCTGTGCCAGCCCAAAGCCACCCGCTTGTGCCGGAGGCACCTTCTTACATGCAAGGGGACCTGCCCCTGAGGAATAAGGAGAACGCTTTGACTTCGATTGACTGGTCTGGCAGGGTCATGACAGTACTAGAAAGGGAATAAAGGAATGTTCGTTTTCCTCTGGTGTCTTGTAGAGACAAGGCACGGTCCTGAAATGAAACTTCTTCCGGGAGCGCGACTCCCGCTGTAACTTCTTACGTGTCGATCGATAATCCGACTATTAATTGGAGACAAGAACTGTTCACGCGATAACTTGCTGATTACAACTGGGGCTGAGATCTATTTAAGAGGGATTCAAATTTCCGATTGTTAAAGCCGTTGGGCGAGTTCCGTCCTGTCGTTAACCGTGTTTTTTCCATAATTCTGAGTTTACATATTTTCGTACGATTTCCGATTGATTCCCGTGTCAGAGGAGTTTTCAGATCCACTGACGGTCACTGGTGTATTATGCCTAGACCATCTTAGAGGCTCAGGCCGCAGAGCTCAGTCCTGACGTCATCATCTGGAGACGATCATCTTAACGCTCTAAAAGGAAGACAATATTTCATCGTAGAGAATTTAAGTTCGTTTGTTTCTTTTTTTTGAATGACTAGAATCTTAAACTTCGTTGCAGTTCTTAAAATGCATTGCAATTGAACATTCCATATAAAGGTCCAACATTACTTCCACCAAATGAATCAAACATGGCGGCTGTCTCGCCTACAGATGATGACGTCGCTCACGTGACTAGAAGAAGCCATTCGGCTTTCTCCAGTTTGAGAAGGTGATGATTATGCTTTTAAGAAGCTACTTCCAGCGCTTCAGCCGGACCCCTTGGCTTAGTCTATCGAGTTATGACAACGGGGGTCCCGGGTTTCAATTTTCAATTTCAATTTCCCTTTATTAAAAAGCGAGGAATTAAATTTTCCCTTATTAACGGGCGAGAGCAAAAGACACTTCTATGGGTGGAACCTAGTGGCCGGCCTTAGATAAGTGCGGGGCCTGGGGCATATCGTCTATTAAAATTCCTTAATATTGTGATAATAGCACAATAAAACACCATGCCAAGTCCTTTAGCTTGCATATTTCACAAAAGAAGATAGAAGGAAGGAGTTTATAGCGTTTAAATATCTTCTTACATCATGACCCTATAGTCAGAGATCATTTATGTGCTAGCGTGTCAACAATTGTTCCTCGAAGTAACGAATGTAAACATTTTGAATGCAAACTATTGAAAGTCAAGTGGATGGATATTGACAGTTGAAATCAACATATTTGTTTCTCAGTTCGCAGACATTGTGGCTACCGTAATGTGGTGTCGGTTCCTTTTCATTTTGTGCATGTACAGTATTAATGTTGTGTGGCTAAATGCATAGTGCAAGTGCCGCTTACATTAAATTTGGATGGTTTCATTAGAAATAATATTTCACTTCAAGATTCCATTTCATAAATAAACGAATATTAACTATTTCTGATTGAAATATTTGAACAAGATTTTATGTACAGCTTGTCCAGGTATTATTCACCCTATAAATGTTGTCCATAAAAAAACTTTCTATGCAAGTGGAGTGGAGGTCGTTAGTATTAACACGAAGAGCATCTCAAACGATTCCTTCCATGTACTTGGCAACACACTGTACCATCATGCATTGCGACAAAACAATATTCTTGCGAGAATCGCCGAAACGTCTTGGTTCGCCTTGTGCTTCGGTGTGAGACGGACGTGTGTGTTGTGTTTGTCCAAATTATTTTGCGAGGGACCTATTTACCCTCGTGAATAGCAGGAAGAGTTTTGTGTTAATATTTGCGAAGGAAGAGTTTATTTTCACGTGGGATGTTATCAGATTTTGTCTGATACATTCCTTCAGTACACATGTCAAAATCACCGTCTTTATTGGCGATAGGGACAAACGGTGAAGAAGAAGAATACTGAACGTCTTGTGTGTAATGATTAGGCGACTTTCTTTGTGTCAAGTGTGCTTAATGGACACAACTGCAGAATATGGGGTTGCGGACTTGGTGGAATGGAAGTCCAGGATGGAGGAGGCTGTGGCATCAATCACCGTGGATATGATCCGCAACACGTGTAGTGAATTCGTCAATAGACTTGATATTGTGATTTGATTGATTGAATTGGCGTTTTAAGTGTACTTTATGCACAGAAAGGCTAAACTTGATATTGTGAAAGCCACTCAGGGTGCCCATGAGACTAGGGCTGAGCCGATGCCGGTCGATACCAGTGGTATCGGCATCGGTAAGTATCAGTTGAATTTTCTTCGCCGATACCAATCATCTTCAGTGACTACGAGAGCGGTCAAGAGAAACAAATCGTTTGTCAAGATATGTCATTTTCAAACGTTCGTTCGCCCTTGCTTCCAACATAGGAAGTCCCATGTAGATTTTCAAAAAATACTGCACACTCCTAGGAATCAGATGAGAAGATCAAAGGCAGGACAGGACTAAAGTTAAAACGCTGCACCTAAACGTGAAATTGAAGGCATGTAACTGCCTGGTTGTCAACGCTATGTTGAAATAAAATAAACCATTCGTTGCCAATGGGCCTGGTCAAAGCAAACTATTGTAGGTGCCAGCACCCCTGTTGTGTCCACACGCTTTTGATCGGCAATTGTTCTCCCATTTAAATACATGGGGAATTTGATGCTGAACGTGCTGCTATTACATTAAATTGCAAGTTTAATTTCATCTTAATCTCAGAAATTATGTCGGAACATGATAGATAAATAATCAGTGCTGTGACTCTCAGAATTTTAATAAGACGATCGTTAATAACAGAAGATATATCGGAACTCAAAAAAGCCTTAACATTTGCACAGCACTTGTTTACGTCACTTGCAATTTTCACAATTTAAGTACGTGACTGTACTTTTATTTTTATAGTTGTACGTGATATCATACTTTTCCTCATGGCTAGTAAATATGGTTCTCTATTTTATACATACACATTTATCGAGAAGAATATTTATTCCAAGAAATATTTTATGTTCTGTTTCTTGTCTCGCAACCTCTAGGGATTTCTTATTTACAGGAATTATAATTTTAAAATTGTTGTAACCCGAAACAAAAAGGACAAAGAATAAGGGGGAAAATGTCTGGTTATTACAAAGAAAACATATGTTAATATTAAGTTATCGGGTAGGGCATAGTGTATAGTAATAAATATCATGCGCTTACTCACTTAATACATTTTTTTCTTTGTAATTTGGTGAGTTTCTCCGATTCCTACTCCCGCACATACTCGCTAGTCGCAACAAGAGGAAACATAAAACCGTTGTGTAAAAATCTAATTTTTGTATTATAGACCCATGGCAGCTAGGGATGACCTAAATTATGTAAAGTTTAGTGCTTTTTGTGCATAAACATACTATATTTAGCCCGTCTGAGCTACCCTGACGTTGCGCTTTAATATTTTAATTCTTAGGTTCAGGAGAATGTAATTTCCGGAAACTTATGACTTGCTACATAATCTTAAAGGTTTGCTAAATACATATTTGTTATCGATTTACACGAGAAATGCTTACCTTCGTTGAAAATAACGTTTGAATAGCCATTCCATCGCGCTCCAATGCAAAGCTTAGGGCAACCAGATGACGAACGAAATTCTGTAAGGACTCAACAGGGGTGGCGCCTCTAGTGGAAAGGTTTGACATTAAACAGCCCCATTCTTGCTCGCAAATTCATGGAGACGTATAGACGTTTATAAAACCAGCATGATTATCATGCTGGGTCGATTCCGGAGATCTTAGGGTCGCTGTGGGAGAGAGGATTGTGGATTTTCTTCTCGTGCTCTAGTCTTCTGTGTGACTGCTGGCCAATACCGACACTGGAGTGACTTGTTTATATTGCAAATGACAGAGAATAATGAACGGCAGGGCGTAAACAGAGGCGACCAAAAAGAAGTTCACAGAAAATGTCACAAGACATTTTATTTTAAAGTACTATTGCTACATGAGAAAAATTTGGGAATTACTTAATGTCATTAAGAGAATGTGATGTAATGGGTTTATGACTCGGTAACTAGCCTTTGTTTCTTTAAACTGGAATTATACAAGTGTCAGTATCGGCTCAGTCCTAATGTAGAGGTTTATTGATAATGAGAACTACAGGGTGAGCATAAAGTATTTCCCTGATTATGAATATTTATATCTCAACTTCCACGATAGATAGGCAAATAAAACCTATGGTAATAAGTAGTGTAATACATCAATTTTTTCCCATTTCTTTGTTTTGTCTGATTCTTATTCTGATTCCCAAATCATGGCCACCGTTTTCGCCGGACATAACCCCTCTTGACTTTTTTTATGGGGTTACGTTAAGGACACAGTGTTTAGTTCACCAGTTCCTGTTATGCAAACTCTTCAGACACGAATACGGGATGCTGTAGAGACGGTGACGGAAGAGATGTTGGCAAAGACATGGAGAGAAATTGAGACATTCTAAGGGCAACAAAGGGAGAACATGTCGAAGTGTACTGATAACAAAATATTATGAGTTAAGCAACCATTTCCAACAAACCGCATATCTGGATCTAGCATAGTTCTTTAGCAATAAAAGTTTGTAATCAGGGAAAGACTTTATGCTGCTCACCCTAATTCACTAAAAATTCTTTGATTAAATGAATGCAATACCATGTCTGTTGTTTCCGAGAAACTTTATACAGTAAAGATATTAGGATCTGCATAAGATATTGCATTTCTTCGTTCAGAATATGATTTCAGCGATTTTGAATATTTTAAAGTGTGTCAGAACATGAGGTCAGGAAAAATTAGATTTGTTGAAGCACCAACGTCCTATAAACTCGAAACAAACCCTAAGGAAACAATTTATTTGGTTTGACGCGGGACCTCGGGTTGTGCCCGAGTTGCCTCTGCCTTACAAAATATTCAGCACTTATCAACAGGACCCAGATTTTATTGACCTAAAAATATCTGAAAAAATTATCTATAAAATTACTTAAAAATATCAATAATATGGCCTAAGAAATGAGTTTAAAATGTTTACTTAATTTCAGGGTATGACTAAGGGACAGTCCCCTTTTTCAGTTCGTGTCCTGACTTTTTTCTGACCTCATTCGGGACGTCAAATTGTCCCGATTACTTGTCAAGCCATTTTTTCTTTGATTTTCTAGTGTTTACTCAGTTATAATAAACATACAAACGCACATTTTCCACAAAACATTGTTGATTGCGAAAGATAAAGAAAAAGATAACATGCAAGAAACGGTTTCTTGGATGTTAGTCAGGCGGAGGGGCAGAAAGAGGTTCGACGTATGCAGTTGTGTTTGGTGGCTGACTGTGTGGGTAATTGTAGGAATAAGCATAGGAATAGAGTAGTAAAAACGTCCCGATTTCACGTCCTGAAAATATGATAGCTTTAGATATGACAGTTAGTACGGTACATTTCTTACTTCTCTAACGTTAGAACTGACATTACAAAGTGTATGTGAATTTTAGGTATAAAAATATTACCTTATTCAGAATTATTGCGGTAGTTAATGTTAAGCGACATGTTGCTTTATCCCTTCAATCGTGTTGTGATAGAATTGTCGTTTTCATTGTTACCAACACCAAGGCGATAAATGCCAGTTCCTGCAATTATATTACGCCTTTTTGCAATTATGAAAAAAAAGAAGAGCAGAATAAGACTTAAATCGCGAAAAGTGACGTAAAACTTAAAAAATGAAGTAAAACTTAAAAAAATAGAAAATATGAGGAAAAATGCACAATAAAATTCACATTTTTATAAGCAGAGGTTCGTATTGAGGATTTTAATACTTAACAACAATGCAGGAAAAATAATAAACATGTCATCAAAATCTGGTCCCTGGTTATCAATAAATAATTCCATGTCGAAAAGGGAAGAAATTAAGATACTATAGACTTTTATTAGAACACCAATTAATAAGTTGCATTATGTAATATAATTTTCGGGTAGGCCATTACTTTGCATAACATTATAGTCTACTAAAATGTACTACAGCTACAACTAAAGTATTTATTTTATTGAATTGTAATCCATATACGTGAAATATAATGCTTTCATAAGAGAGAAAAATTTTCGAAAATACTGAAGTAACACAAGTTGTCGATGCTTGTGACATCTCTACGTCGTGAACGTACTAAGATTGTACGGAAATGTTTCCTTTCGCATAGAACTTTTCAACGACTCCTACAGTGGTGTAGAAGGCGGCTTTTGGACTACTTGAAAGAAGGTAAACAATTTTGCCCAACCCCCGCCAAAATTCACTCCGAGTTGAGAATCTTTATCTTTTCTTGTCATTTTACTTCACTTTTTCTGCCAGATTTAGTGATTTTTATTTTTATTATTATTATTATTATTATTATTATTATTATTATAAACGGATAAAGAGAAATATCATTAAGAAGCTGCTATCTTTTTTATGAAGTATGTGAATACTTCTTTACTTGAACTCCGTAACCACTGGCGTACGCAGAAGGAGCTGATGGGGCTACAGCCCCTCCAAAATTTTGAAATATTTAACATTTTCAAATAAAAACAGTGAATAATTCGGGTGTAAAACGGAGTGGTAAATTTAAATCCTATTTAAGATGACCCCCCGATTGTAATTTTTTAGAGTTTATATAAATATTGTTTATTTCAATTGTACTATCAACCTTCAGAATTCCAGATCCTCCATGAGTACGCCAGTGTCCATGTAATCCTCTGCTTCATTGCTAAGATGGTGGAGAAAGATATTGCATTTTGCTTCTTGTCTTATTCAAACACCGAGACAAATAAGAAGCCAGCGAGATAAGTACGTTGCCTCAACATGTATTATTAATTGGACCTGGATTTTGATGACTTAAAAATATCTGAAAAATGATCTATAAAATGACTTTAAAATATCAATAATGACCTAAAAATGACATTTTCCCCCCTTAAATTCAGGGTATGGCAGTTAGTACGGCACAGTTCTTACTTCTGTAACAACTGAAATTACAAGTTGTATGTGAATTTTAGGTGTAAAAATATGTAAAAATCTTACCTTATTCAGAATTCTTGCAGTAGGTAATGTCGAGCGGCATATTGCTTTGTTCCTACAATCGCGTGGCGATACAATTCTTGTTTACATTGTCACCGACATCAAGACGATTAATGTCAGTTTCTGGCTAAAATAAGTGAGGGAAAGGTAATGCAATTACATTACTTCTTTTGCAGTTACGCAAAACAAAGACGGGAAAACGCGAAAAATGACCAAAAATGACGTAAAACTTGAAAAAAATGTCCAAAAAATGAAGTAAAATTTGAAAACAATGACCTACAACTTAAAAAATAAAAAATATGACAAAAATGCAGAATAAAATTGACATTTTTATAATCAGAGGTTCAGATTCAGGATTTTTATAGTTAAGAACAATGCATACCACATAAGGAAAGATAAGATGACATGTCATCGAAATTCGGCAAGCTCACCAAAGAAAGAGTACCAGAATATATTACACTACTCACCAACCAGTAGCGAAGATTGGTATCTCAATATCCCCGAATGTATTTGCCTTTATTGAAAGCCTACTTTGGCCTAATGGTTGGGTGTGAACGGTGAAGCTCTTGTAACGCCTCTTTAATTGCCTATACTACAACATAATAAATTAGGGAATCACAGTCGTCAGTCTGTCTTGTCTCACTACAATGCTACCGGAATTTGCCACCTACGGTTGCTAAAATTGTATCTGTTTTTCGAGAGAGAACTCTTTCTAAATTCTATATCATCTATCAATATCTTGCTAACGATCTTTCGGATGTACTACTATATGTTGTTTATATCTAGAAACAATAACAGTCCGTAGAGTCCAGCGCAGATAATTCTGCCGTGCAATGCGCGACAGAACTAAAGAAGCAGTGTTGCTAATGGAGCAGATAGAAAAATCGCTGCGGTGCGCCGATGCACAGCTGTTACGTACAACAATAAAATTAGAGAATTCAGGTCTATCTAACGTTGAGTTTTAAACGTCATGCATTATACCAGGACTAGGATTAATATGTACTAACAAGTGACTATGTATGTAGCTACATACATATGGACTAAAAATTCGCAAAATATGAACTAACACATAAGTAAAATTACCAAAAATGCTGCAAAGAAGACTTCTTCATACGATTCCTTATTTGAGTGATTTCAAACAAAATAAAAAAATATATATATTATTTTTCATTGCATTAATGCACTGGTGGCGTTCTAACTTTTCACTCCCAAAACCCGTATACACTGGTATGGAACTGCAACGGCAGATAATAACATGCCAACGTGTTAAACCGCTACAATTGCACCATAACACTCCTCCTGAAGCAGTATTATTATTTCCTCTCTGAGATCGGCGACAGTCGGTTGCCTTTGTTGTACATTTACAAAGGATGCCGGCTTCCACAACAATAACAAGTACATATACTGCCACTAGACGATAAGCTGCGCGGCTTTTTCTTTTGTTATGAACCAGGGCCGGCGCTAGTAATTTTGCCTCCCTGGGAGGTGGCGGCAGATGCCGCTCTATTTCGACCCCCCCCCCCCCCGATCATTACGCAGCAACGGAAAATTGAAAATCAATATATTCCTAACTAAAACATCAAAATATAAAATAAATAATGAGACTTCTTATGCTATTTCAATACTATTCAGCGCAAAAGAATATCTCGCTCGATCACAGTTTTCAATAGGCTTATTTTTTTCTTCTCTTCAAATTTTGCCGCTCTGGGCGATGGGACGGTTCGCCCTCCCCTTCCACCGGCCCTGCTATGAACTTGGTCACCCATCAAAGCATGGCAATTTTAACACAGAAAACAATATGTATCGCATTAAGCAGCAAAAATGACAGCCTCCTCTATGCAATTTCTACAAGAACACGTGCCGGAGCCAGAGTTGAAATGATGTTGGAACCACATAATTTATTTATTTTGAATAATTCCAAAATTATGAAATATGAACAATTTGTTGCTGCTGTTCGCTGCTCTCTTGCCAAAATGCTTTATTGGGATGCTAACACCATGACTGGCTTCCTCCTTCATGAACTCGTGCACGTTGCTTAGAATTTCCCGAGCTTGGCTATGCAAGGTTTTTGATTTCAACTTCGACAGAACTGGAGGCATTATGGAATTTAACGTTCATTAGCAAACACACACTTTTACATAAACACACGCAATACACGCACACAACGTCAAACCGGTCAAATACTTAGTATAAAATAAAAATATGGTGCTTCCAATCCAACAAAACTCACCGCCACTTTACCTGCCTTTTCCCCTTCCGTGACAGAAATAGTGCTTCATTATTACAGTTGGCAACACTAGTTACTAGCTAGCCAATGAACATGCACTGCATAAAAGAAGCAAGCACTACGCCGTGCTATATTGCCACATTAGCGTCCCTACCGAACGGTGGGAACCGCTAGTTGGAGCGCTATTCAATTGTTTTCAATTATGTTTGCGCGAGTGTGTCCAGGAATGGAATGACAATGTGGCAACAATAGCGAAGGTTTTCGAGCAGGGTAGAACACATGATGCTAAGAGAGAGGGAGACGAAACGAAAATTCGTTTCTACGCAACGGCAAATTTACGTGTGTGGCACTCTACAACTGTTGATATCTACTGTTACTAGCTAGTGTGGATGTGCTTCATAGGATGGTCGACAGATGGTGCTGTCGTACTAGGAATGGAAAAAATATCATTACTTACGGACTGGTTTAGAGGTTTCTCTGAGTGCAGCAGTGATATTCATATTCAGCATACTTGATCGTACGATAATTTAAGATATAAGCAATGATGATACTGTTAACATTTGTTCATGTTTCTCCTATTGCAAATTACTGGAAATTTTATCATAATGTGGCCTTGAATTTCCTTCATTTGAATAACTAGTTACCTTGCTATCTGTTATGCCTAGCTACGACATTTTAACAACTATTATGCTTATTTCTATATGTATGCTTTCATGTAGTTTAGTACAGTGGGATCCATGAATATTACAGTGCAAATTGTCCATGACTATTTTCATTAATTTTTCTCTTACGTCCTATGTGTTTTTAAGCGATGGATTTTTATGTATGCTGGTGCAGAAGTTGTGAACAGCTTGTTTTGAGTTTTCGTTTAAATCTTGAAGCTCTTGTTGGGACAAATAAAATGAACGAACATGGTGATGGACAATTTGCACGGTAATACTCTGTACATCAAATGCTAGAATAACATAATTTTTCCCATTGCAGGTCTGTGAAATGAAAACTCGGATCGAGATTTGGAAGAATATGGTAAGTAAAAAATCTTGAAGAAATACATTGGTGCTGCCATCTCTTGTTAGATCCAAAGAGTTAGTTCTATTCAAACCTACTCTCTTTTCGCCTGACTTTCTCCGTGGCAAAGTGCTTGGCACAGCGCGCTACGATCCCCGGAGTCCTGAGATCGAATCCCGGCCTGGGCATGTGTGTTCTTTGTGAGTGTCCCTTCAATTTCATCATATCATCACTCATCCTCATCTTCGAAATTAGCCAATAGTTCTGAAAAACGAATAAAATGAACCACCTCCTCTGTCTCTCTCTCTCTTACTCCACAAACACACCTTTCAGGAACCTCCCCGATGTCGTACTGGTAACATCGTTGCCTTGTAAAGAAGTGGTCAGGGGTTCGATACCCGTTGGAGGCACATTGCACCGTAGTTCCAACCGGCCAATGTGACGAAGTGGTTAGCAGATCACGCTACGACGCCAGGGGTCACGGGTTCGAATTCCGGCCTGGGCATGGATGTTTGTGAGTGTCTATTCATCAATTTCATCATATCATCACTCATCCCCATCTTCGCAAACTAGCCAAAAGTGGCACGAAAAGCGAAGTAAAATAAAGCAAATCAGTCAATCAAAACTGCAGTTGCAGTCCCGATTGGTCTATATGTGAATAAGATGCATTTAAAAACAACAATACAATTCAAATCTCGTCTTTTACAACCAATATTTGTGTAATGGCGTTGTAGTACATCATAATGTAACTACTACCGCCTATTTCAACAAATAATAAAATGTATATTTTTGATTGTTACGATAGGTCACACTAAAAGTTTTTAGACACGCGCAAGTAAAACACTGGAGACCAAAAGTATGAACGCTATAATTTTTCAAAGTATTCTCCATGACAGTTGATACACTTGTTCATCCGCTCAAACCAAGTGTGAAAGCACTGGGACCACACATCTGCAGGCACCTCTTGATGCACTGAACGAAGGCGGTGACTGCCTCCTCGGGAGTAGGAAGAACCTCGTAATGTATCCTTGATTTTAGGGAACAGGAAGAAATCACAAGGGGCGAGGTCGGGACTGTAAGGAGGATGAGTCATTTCTTCGATGTTGGAGGCTTTGAAGAATTCAATTGTTCGTACTGCTGTATGGCTGCGCGCATTGTCTTGATGCACAATAATGCGACTTCGTGGGCGTCTTTCACGAACTTTCCGTACGATCTCCGGTAAACAAACCGTAGTGCACCATTCAGCATTAACGGTCCGACGTCCCTGTAGCGGCACTGTTGCAATATGGCCCGTCCGACTGATGAAAGTGGCAACCATTTGTTTGCCAACACTTCGTCCCTTCCTGACTTTTGTTGGTGGGTCTTCATCCGGGAAGATCCACTGCGTCGACTGTCGTTTGCTCTCGGGTTCATAACAGTACACCCAAGTTTCGTCACCTATTACGATGTCATACACTGCATTTGATTGTCCTTGGTTAAATTTGTCCAGCATTTTCATGCACCATGTGACCCGTGCCTGCTTTTGCTCCTGAGTAAGATGGTGTGGGATCCATCTGGCACAGAGCTTCCTGACACCAAGGCGGTCATGCAGGATCGTTTGAACCTGACTCATACCAATACCCAGTGTTGCACTAATAACTGCATATGTCACCCGGTTATCCTCCTCTATCATGCGACGCACTCTGTCGACGTTTTCTTGAGAAGTTGCTGTCACAGGACGACCATCACGTAATTCATCACTGAGTTTCTGACGTCCACGTCGAAATTCTAAAAACCAATTAAACACAGTCGCACGGTATGGAGCTTCCTCCTGAAATGCATTTCGGAGCCTTTCATAACATTGCTGCTGCGTTAAACCTGCTCGAAAATCGTAAAAAATCATTGCTCTGAAGTGCTCCATTTTACTGTACACACACGACAATAATTGACTAATTTCTGGCACACAACAATTAACAACTATAAATTCTGCAGCATTATCACACTTCACAGACTACTAACTTCAACATATCCTAGAGACAATGTATTACTGCAATCAGTGTTGCCGCATCTAAAAACTTTTAGTGTCACCCACGTATTTATTTTCTTCGGAGCAGACTGTTGGGAAGGGGATAGAAATTTCCCTAACCCCGTCCCCCCCAAATTGGGGTATATGGTTGTAACCAAACTCAAATTCAAATAAATAGCTAAAACAATGTACTTTCCAAACACGTTACAGGAAAGCTTATAAAGTATATCATTTCAAATAGGTAACGAGCTTTACAAAAACAAATTCGCACCTTCTGCCTTCTCTGGACTTTAAACCAGTTAATGTATTAACCTTCTCTTTTAACTTTTAGCCAGGTATCTCCTATATTGTATTGCATAGTCTAATCGGGACTGGACTACAGTTTAAAGTGGGATCCCAACAACTACAAGCCTCCACCGGTTATCGAACCGGGACCTCTTGATTACAAGGCAATGACGTTACCACTACGCCATCGGGGAGACCCATGATGAAATTGATAAAGGGAGACTGACAAAGAACGTCCATGCCCAGGCCGGGATTGGAACTCGCAACCTCTGGCATCGTACCGACCTGTGCTAACAACTACAGAACAATATTCGCATATCGTGAATCCCAAACAAATAAAATTTTACTTTTGTACCATCAAAATCGTAACCTATCCTTCTGGCATGTGACATAAGTCTAGCGGACGTCTGGCGGAAATACATTTGAATCGTTTTTGCATAAGAGAGCCACGCGTTCATTTTTCAAAAGCATTGAGCATAAAATGTACTCCGTCATGCCTGCAATGTGAAACGAAATATTAATTTGCCCACTACTCTGCGTCCTTGTACTGGATGTCACTAAGAGGCCTATTAGTGAGCTCCACGCCATCATAACTTTTGAATTTCTTTCTGCAGCTGACTGTAAATTATGATTAATGGTAATCTGGTAATAAACGTTTTAATATAATGCAAGTTTATGCAGTATTCCTGTCCTAGGATCCTACTTTGCATATTAATAATCATGAAATGTATAAAAGTCCTATGACTGGGCTCCAACGTTCTTCTACCGATAAGTCTCAAGCAATTTGCTATTTTGAGGGCGTGCCTTTATATACTGGATTTATGTACTCGTGTCTAGAACCTTAAGGGAACCATGTGATTATTCTTGGCGTACATTATGTGATTTACAGTTGAAAATATATACGTATGTGACATGCAAGGCAAAAGTAAAAACTGATTATTGCTCACCAAATAAGGATTATGACACCAACTTGGTACTTATTGCATCAAAGAGTTGTGAGATCTTCCTTGTATGCACCCAAGTGGGTGACACCCATGCAGGTGCAATCTAGATCTGAACCCAGTGCATACGACAAGTTGGATTATGATACAGAGCAGAAGGTGCCAACTTCTCTGAGAAAAAAGAAATGAAGTGACAAAATCACAGACATTAAATGCCAGATCGGAAATAACAGCTTCAAAACAGTAGCCACGTATCTTGTGTTTAGCACAGAAAGTAACTTTGCGTTGACCAATAACAGATTGGTAAATATTTTCATTCTGATAGTTCAAGTTTATGCAAGAACACACCAGGTGGTGCCACGTCAAGAACAAGTGAGCGCACAAGTGTCTTTTTACAGTTTTAAAATACTAAAATCTCGGAGTACACATTTTAGAGGTTGATACAGTGTGATATTAAAACAATTTCTAGTGGGGTATTCCAATAACTTCTTTCGAACAAAACCACCTATATGCTTAAGTATAGCTTCATTATGACAGTTACGCGTAGTACGTAGTGGCGTCTCGTGGCCTCAAATTTGGCCGGGGCTTATTTTTTAAAGAATTTAAAATATAATGACAATTCACATGAATTACAAAAAATAGGTATATTTTTCTTCTATACTACAAAACTAGACTTACTTTTTTTAAAATAATTTAAAATGTAATGACAAATTACATGAATTACAAAAAAACGGGTATTTATCTTCTTCTAAACTACAAAACTGGACTTATTTTTTTAAAGAATTTCAAATATAATGACAATTCACATGATTACAAAAGAAACAGGTATTGTTGTGAAACATACCTTTCTACGAACGTTGACTCCTGTTCTTCTGCTCAGCAAATTTTGTTATTACTTTTTCCTTGAAGCCCTCTATGTTTGAAATGTATTCTATCTCTATTGTAAGCAAGTTCCAAGGCATTTGGTCTGTCTTGTCCCATTGCATTTCTTAAGCAGGTTTTAATACGCTTCAATGTGCTGAAACATCGTTCAGATTCAGCTGTTGCCACTGGAGTTATTAAAACTATGATTGTCATTTTTACTGTTTCTGAAAAGGTACCCTCTAAATAATTTTAAATAAAAAATGAATGCAATCTACTGATAGAGTTTATGTTTTTCAACTCTTCACTACAATAAAGAACACGAAGTTCCCTCTTTAGTTTTCCCTCTTCTATGAAGGGATAATAAATCTAGGAAGATGCCTCTGTTTAAAGATTGTTCTCTTTCATTATGTCCTCGTAGAGCAAGTTCATGTCGACCACAGAATTTTAAGCAATCGATAATTCTATTTAATATATGCCTATTTTTCCGGACAAATTCATTGTGTCTTGTAATTGACAGCCTATGTCCTTCATCAATTTGTGTTCGAACATCAACCCTGCCAAACTCACTCAAACATAGCGAATGAAAGCCACTATAACACTACAGAACATCACGCGAGATCGAACGCGACGCACCGGAATTAGCCCCGAATCAGCACTCAAATCCATTGCACTCTCCCCTCCTCTCTCTCTGCTAGAATATGACCTTCACTGTAGCGTAGGTGGGTGTAGGCCACGCCTTCCTTTGCGACGTGCCCCGGAAAACGATAATTGACATCAATGTCGCTAGGAGCGCTGTCGTATCCATTGCAACAGACGATGCATTTACGTGGGTAAAAATCGCCTTTTAAAAGACTGTGTGATAGTTATGCGTTATGGTGATTGATAATTTCGTGAATACGTCCGTTTTTCTTTAGGGGCTAAGCCCCGGAAGCCCCAAGGGACGAGACGCCTGTACAATGTAAACAAAAATAAAAAATAATAATAAAAAATACAAAACAAGGGTATTTGACTTCCCACACTTGCCAATGGGAATTGTTGGGAGTTGAAGTGATCTAATCGGTAAGGTGTTTGACCGTCTTGCGGAAAATCTGGGTTCGGTTCCCGAGACAAGCGTTTTGCTTTCGGTGTCCCCGCAACCATCAATAGGTACTAAGCATAGGCGTAACTTGGGACTTATATTTGGGGGGGGGGGTGTACGAACTTTAAGCTTAACTTTCGTAGGGGGCAGAGTCAAAAAGTTTTTTATTCCATACCAATAGTGTCCAGGATTATTTGCTAAATAAGTGTTACATTTGCAAAATCACAAATATTATTATTTATTACTTAGCTCCTCAGATCTCAGGATGTTAACAAAAGTATCTTTCATTCGTAAATTTTAACAAACCTCAAAATGGGGGGGGGGGGAAGCGCCACCCTTGCACCCGCCAAGATACGCCTATGGTACTAAGGATTTGGAGAAGGGATAAAGGGCAATGGAGTGTGATGATCATACCACCTACAACTTAGTCGATTTAAGAATGTGTGGATACATATCCATCTCCTTATGTCTTCGCCACACGGTGGAGGAAAATTCTACCTCTCTTACACGCACGCGCGCGCGCAAAGGGAGAGAAACGGAGAGGGAGAGACGGTGTGTCACAGTGCAACACAGACTCCCTTTCACAACGTGTAGAGGACATGAAGACGAACTTTTCTAGTATCGATTTACTAGTTAGAAACCTCGAAAAACGTAGTTTCCTTTGCTGTATATCTATATGTAACTCTGCCGTACAGATCCACTGTTGCCACTGTCATACATTTTTCAGTCCGATCATGATTTAGTTTGTAGTACGCTGCGGACAAACTGTGTAATCAATAAAAGCAAGGTCAGGCCTCTGGTGAGTGAATATATCTTGTTGAATCCTAGGAAGCCCCTCGTAAAGTGGGGTATACATTACATGTATTTATTTGGTAATATGTGCATGATTTAAGGAGGAGTTTGAAATTCTGCTACTTCACGCTGCCGACTGGCATGAGAATGTTTCCACAGTGTTGTATAGTTTTAGTATGTTTTCATCAAAATAGAAGAAAATAATGTCAGTGGCAACCATGAATTTGTACTGCATGGTTGCATTCATAGAGGATAGAATATGCCTTTTTGTTAAGAGCTCGTCGAAACTAGGCCTGAACAAACAAAGCGTTACCAAGAGAAGTTCTTCATCTCAATGTCCTCTAAACGCTGCGAAAATTTGTCGCTGTTTTACGTCGACACCCTGTTTATATTTTTTCTCACCATTCTGTCCCGTGTGGGTGTTTATTTGCACCAGTAAACTAAAGCAGAAATACCTTTTTTATAACGTGCTTCACAAAATACTGTCATGAAATATAATATATCCTTGGTTCTGTGGCAGTTATTGGTGCAACAGCTGACTGACATCGTGAATCATACTCTCCACCAGGGGCGTAATGGTGCCTTGCGCAGTATTGCAGCAGTAAGCCGCTGCTCTTCACCTGAAACAAGTACAAATTTGTTGCAGAATTGCTGCTGGAGATGGTCTTGTTCACTCGCACCTCACAGATAGAACAGATGTGTTTAACTTGATGGGGGTCAACTCGCACTCACGTTTTCTCCGCGTGTGGCGATGACGTTGGACTTTCCGACACTATATACTTAATTCTAAATCGTTGAGTATGGCTTGAAGCACTGCAACACTGCTTTACTGTTATTCTGGAAGAAACCGAGACATTTTCTTTCTGCTTACTAAGCGGAGAATGCACGGTACACCATTTTATATCTCGTAGACGAATACTAGCGTATGTATGTCCTAAGGGCAGCAGTTTAATTACAATTTCTAAAAAGTACAAGCAATTAAATTCTGCATGAAGGAATTAATGATGTTTTAGCTTCCACAATGTCAGTATTTAAATTACAATTTGACTTTCAAATTAATGGAACGAAAGTGTGACGAACGCATAGGTCAAGTTATATTCTGGTCAAAATTATTTTTAACACGCACATTTACGCAAGTACCTTGAAGTCTGTGTAGCATACTTCAGAATCAAGGCTATTCAGTAAATAACATGCATAAAGTTACTTCACGAACAAATTTCTACTACAAATGTATGAACGCCATACTTGAACATGGTGAAAACTTCAGCTCACAATTTCGTACGTGACGGGTTAAAGGTATAGTTTCCAATGTTACTAGATGGATTGTTTCAGTGGAAGCTGAATTTAACCATCAAAAGAATGCGAAATATATGTGGTAGGAAAAAGATGTCAAACATCAGACGCACGAAACCGAGTAAACAAAATGCTAATTTTTCTGATGTCAGTTGCTTTCTTATTTATAAACAGTAAAAATATTTACAGTTTCTGGCTTGAGATAATTTGAAAATACTGACAAATATTTAAATATACTTAACATGAAATAAACACAATTGCCTGATGTTTAGAATGAGCAATGTGTACATTTTTGTTTGAATATTTTATAATTTAAACATAAAATATAACGCAAATAATACACTCTACCTTCACCACTGCATTTCTCGTGAAATTATAGCCTGATTTGATACATCACACCACCCGTTTCCAGTTTTAGTTGAATTCAATATGGCGGCCAGCAATATTGCAGGCCTCCTCTTTGACGCACACAATTATGGTTCCTCCTGGGCCTAACCTATTTCTATAATGACCAATTGTACCCAGCATTACTCCAATACATTTTATAGAAGGTGTTACTCTGAGTAATAAGAATGTTGGTATGATAAGAAAGGACAACTAAAGCTGACTAAAGTGGTAGATTGTGTACAAAGCTATCCATTTAACTAAAGTTACTACATATTCAAATACATTTCTAATTCCGAATAGAAAATAATTGTACCAATTATGCTTAAAGTCGTTACTGAATTTGTACTCAACCATTCTTATTGCCTGTTGAATAGAATGACCTGCCACCTGGCGGGCGGTTCGCAAAAAGAGATCTTTGTGCACGGTCAAAAGCCTCGAGTTGTCCATCCATAGTAAGCCATGGGCGTAACGAGAAGATATCGTGGACTCCTGAAAGGCTCGCTACATGGTCAAAGCCACCGCACATAAACTCGCAACCTTTCCACGATTAATCACTCTCCGGTGAGCGAGAACAGCCAACGAAGCGATTCAACAAGCTCTATCAGCCCCTTGCACACGCGAAGAAGCTAACCGTGCCATGAGTTGGCACCGTTGCCAACCTTTGATATATTGCTTCCGGCAAGACGGTGAAAAAATTATCACTTTCACTGTGGAGCTAGTCAATTTTTCCATGTGCTCGATGTTGTATATTTCTACAAAAGCAGTGGCTTTGCAGAATAATATAGTGCATGTTACACGTTGCTCTTTTGCTTATTAATGTGGGTTTGATTTGACATTCACTCGGAGTAGGAAGCGAAAAGTTTGTTTTGGGTAGGGTACAATTTGTTGTTGGTTTGTAATGAACAAGGGATACATACATTTGTAGGAAATTCGATTTTTATTTTGGGGGGTTGATATATTCGTATCATCATCATCCAAAGCTTGAAGTATGGGTGTGGGAGATCCCTAAAAGTCGGTATCGGGATCGAAAAAAAATCCCCGCCCGATCCCAACTTCAGGAAATTATTACCAAACTTTTCGGGATGCCGAACAGTCGGGAAATTCCAAATGGTCATTTTTAAATGTGCGTAATTTTCGACTTTTCTGTATTGTATCTGACACTTCTCGGAAACGGTTAATTTTTATTCCAGAAATGTTAAAACAATCACCTAACAGAAAATAACGTGTTGGATTTCAATATTTCCACAATGTCTGAAAATTTTGAACACTTATTGCGAATTTTTCCCGTCCCGAATGTCGGGATTTTAAAGATTTTCCGTCCCGATCAAAAATTTTCTGTCCCTCACAAATTTCTCTCTTTTCCTATTGAAAAGTATGAAAATATAAACTTTATACAGAGTGTGCCGTAAGTGAGAAAACTATTCTATCTTCTATATATATAAAAATGGATGTATATGTGTGTGTGCGCATATATATATATATATATATATATAAATATTCATATTCTGCATCACTGACGCCACAAATCTCCATACCTTTGAAGCGCATACATCAATCGAAGGCCTATTCAACACACTAAAGAGCAAGTACATGTCTGTGGCCGGGTTTTGAAGCATGTTTCACGTTTTAACCTCGTGAGTCACTCACCGATTGTCTCGCAGTTCGTGAGAAGCACTGGACGTCTCAAGGAAGGTTGTAATGGTTGTCATGGTGTGAATTTACATTTTAAAAATGCCACGAAACACACTTTCAGCAGTGGATAGAACCAGAATAGTGACTTTACTGCAGGAAGGTATGAACCAAGTGGACGTAGTACATCGGGTAGGCTGTAATCAAAGTGACGATTCTAGAGTGTGGAAGAAATTCCGGGAGACCCATTCAATAGCAGATAGGCCCAGAGAAGGCAGACCATTCAAAACAACGGCTTCACAAGACAGGCATATCCGTATTTCTGCGCGCAGACGTCCTACGTCCACAGGAACCCAAATCCAGAAGGAGCTCCGTGAGGTCTCAGGGATCATGGTGTCCACCCAAACGGTTCTATACCGACTGCACGATATAGGGATTTATGCCCGTCGACCTTTGAATGTTTCCCGACTCATTGCAAGACATGGGGCCCTACGTGTAAGATGGACCAGACAACATGAAAACTGGACCTGGGAACAGTGGTCACAAACACTATTTACAGATGAAGTACGGGTTAGTCTGCACCCCGTGACAACACTATACGTGTCTGGAGAGCAAATGAGCAGCGTTTTAATGAATCGTTCATGGTGGAACGCTTCCAGCAACAGGGTGGTTCGGCACTGTTCTGGGCAGGAATAATGTCGGGTCGTCGGACGCCATTAGTTCACATACAGCGTACTATGGCTGCACAGACATACGAGGACAGTGTTCTCCGACCCGTCGTTAGGGCATTTACGCAGTATGTTGGTGCAGGATTCACGTTGGTGGACGATAATGCCAGTCCTCACCGTGCCCGTTCAGTGGACCTTTTCCTTCGAAGGCATGCAATCCGTCGGATGGACTGGCCAGCAGTCTCCCCCGATATGAATTGTATCGAACATGCCTGGCACCTTCTGAAACGTGCCATTGCAAACCGCCCTCACCAACCACAAACCCTACGTGATCTGATGCACGCTGCCATTCAGGAATGGGACAATCTTCAACAACATGCATTGTATAACCTGGTTTTCAGCATGCCCCGTCGTGTTCGAGAATGTCTACGTGTTTGTGGAGGCCACACACGTTACTGAATAGACGGTGAGGGTTTTTTGATAGGTTTACTCACCTTGGTAATTGGTGATCTTTTTGTTGCATCTTACTTTGGTTAGGAAAACAACTTTGTTTATTTTGTTTGTTTGGTTATATATTTCAGAATTTTCTTTAACTATGTTTTGTGTTTTGTACTTTCATTGCTCTATTCGGAGGTATCGACATGTGTGGCTTCTGTGATGCAGAAAATATTTTTTTATATATATATGCGAAACTTTTTTTGACCAGCATATATATGAAAGTGGGAAGAGGGTGAGATGTAGAAATAATCGAACACGACCGATATTAAATTCCGCACAAAAATCAGCCGTGACTCTATGCATCCCGAACAACGATTGTGTTTCTCGGGATGTCTAACATTCAGGCTGATATGAGTTTGTGTTGCGAAAACGACCTATATTAGTGTGGAATCAATAGTTTTCGGGGTTGCTAAGATGAATAGTGACACTCGCAATGACTTTCAATTCCAAGTTCATCACTTACCGGCATGGGGGTGAGAGGGGGTGAAAAATAACCTACATTAGTGTCGAATCCATAGTTTTCGGAGTCGCAAAGCTAATTGATGACATTGGTGAAATTACTTACATTTTACACTATAGTTAGAATTCATTATTTTCCTGTCTAATAGAACATTGGGATAAATAAATACCCGAGCAACGTCGGGTAATCAGCTAGTTTAAAATAAATACGGATGGGAAAACGCAAATCAAACGAAATGGTTCATATTATAGGAAAAGGAGATAACTTTTATGATAAGTTACCAACGTGCACTCCATCCATCTTGAAATCCGCCATTTTAGAGTAAATTTCATTTTCATAAGTATAATATTTAAAAGAATAAAATAAAAGTATATGTTAAGTACATAAGAGAATGAAGTGGAAAAATAGATAAGATAGAAAAAGATAGAAATAGAGATAAGTGGTCTAGGATAATGGGGATAATTATGTTAATAATAATGAATAACACCATGTTATTGTAGCTAGACACAGGAGTGCCTAGACTTAAGTTCGGTAATTGTTTGTAGGGTTTGCATTGACTAAAAAACATATTAAAACACACACACATCCCGTCCCTAGTACCAAGTTTCTAGGTACATAACAAAACGTTTCTCTAAAATCTTGTCCACCATGTAATGCAAGTTCTTAGTGCTTAAAAGTAACCTTAATTAAATCTAATCTTATGTTAAATTCAGCTGAATCAAATCCAAGCTATTGTTAGTGTTTAAAAACATTGTGTTATACACGTTAGAAAAAGTTGAATTGAATTGATTTTATTGCTGGGCGAGGTTACGCCGTTGCTGGTATACCACCTAACCCCAAAAAGTACAGATTAAAGGAGTATAGTAAATATAAAGATTGAACTCGTAGAATTCCACTCAAACATTTATCTCCGTGCAAAACGAACAATTAAGCGCGGCCCTGTGCACCTAGAAATGTTTTTGAGACCACAATTGTTATGCAGTGTTGCTTTAATTCGTTTAGTCTGTTTATTACTTGCGTTTGTCTATGTCTTCGAAGTATTTTTACCAATGCCAACATAGTTGCCAGATCAGTGATTAACTGAACACTAAGGATTGCAGAATAAACCTCATTGGTATTGATTGAAATATTTGTCAAGTTGCTAAGGATATTAAAGAGGTCTCAAAGCCACTGATTGATCCATAACTTGAGCACATAACTCACTCTATCTTTCAGGGCGTCTTTAGTAATGAAGAACTGTCTGGCCAGTAAGTAATAAATCAGAGTGATTGCTAAGAATACGACAAGTGAGCTCCCACCCTTTGATAGCTTCATGCATCTCATAATATCCAACGCCCTATAATTATTATAAATAAAGTTAAACCTTAATAGAGCTACTTAGCTGCAAATACTATTCGTTTCTGCACGAAAAACCACAAAGCACAACTTCTTTGTAGCGGTGTATCAAACCAGAACAATAAAACACCAAACGGTTAGGTGTGCAAACCAAGAATCTTCTTTGTCCGTTTTTTTTTTTTGCGGGCCATTAAGAACTTAATGACTTAATAACAAACAAATTACAGCTTATGATAAGGTCATAATGAATTGACCTGTGGAAGTTCAAGTGATGATTTACAGTCCTGCCTAGGAAAATCCCTTTGCCTTCAAGGGGTTTGCCAAAACCCACAGACCCCTTCCATGGGAATTGTATCTTCTCTGGTAGGGCCTGTCGTGCAATTAAATGATCCAGTCTTTCTCGGTATGGAAAGCACGTGCTCAGGTATCTTGATGCAAATTGTTGGTAATCACGGTGCTATGTGTGTTTTACATATATGCCTTAAAGAGGATTCATAAGATGGCTTCATATTGGTCAAACGAAGTTGAGCTTGCATGCATGTAGACGAAGCACCAAACATGCTCAATATCTGTCACTAATCAGCAGATTTAAAGCGTCTGTCTGGCTTCGATCATGTACGAGGATTTTTCAAAAACAAAATTCAACTTTTTTCCGAATTATTATTATTTTCCTTGTTGCCTCCGCTCCCAACGTGTTTTTTCGTTGTTGGAATGCCTTCTGGTACACGTTTTGTAAAATAACCTGAATTTAGCTTTAATCTCTTCTATTGGCTGGATACGGCGTTCAGCCTCGGGAACAGAAATAAGTCCTTAGGTGCAAATCAGGAGAAAATGGTACAGTCTTGTGCAAATTAACGTGAACAAGAGGTACTTTTGAACATTTTATAACTTCAACACTGTTTCCATGTCTTCAGGGAACTCATTTTAAAAGCACGCACATTACTACACATTGTTGTTGTCTCCCAGTAAGTTTTGAGTGATATTGTTATAGTTGTGTGCGTTGTTGACTCCTTGCAATTGTTCAGTTATTGTTGCCATTTTGTGTTGTTGGCTACGATCATTAGGCATAAGACATTGCGTGGGTGTGCTGTGTTGTTTTGTGTGTTGTGAGTAATCCAATATAGATTTAACGCCAAGGAAAAGGATTAAGATAATAACTCTCCATGAACACACAAGTAAGACACAAAGGTAAATAGCAAGTGAGTGTAAAGTGAGTGTTGGTTTCGTCACCAAATTAACCAAACAAAAAATACAGACAGGAACAATTTCACCCCAACGAAAGGGTCGCTACGGGCGGAAAAGGAAAACCACGCCAAAAGATGATACAGTTTCTCTAAGGAACAGTAAGGTTAATCCCCAGAAGAACAGTTTTGACCTACAGAAGGACTTGGAAGCAGTTGGGGTCAAAATTCATGATTCCACTGTACGCAGAAGGCTTCTGGAATGTGGTAGCAGAGCTCGAAGGCCTCAAAAGAAACAGTTACTGACGGAAGATATGAAGAAGACGCGTCGGAAATGGGCCAAGAAATACAAAGAGTGGGGTGCTGAGGGTTGGCGGAAGGTTCTGTTCTTTGATGACAGTCATTTTGGGGTGCAGGGCATGAGAGTTACCCATGTGCGGAAGAGTGCTGACGGAAAATTGTCACCGAAGCACATCGTGCAAACTTTCAAGCATTCTTTGAAAATTATGTTCTGGGGGTACTTTTCATACTTTGTTCCAAAATCATTAAAACCTATATCTGGAATGATGAATAGTAACAAATACATTCCCATACTGCAGCGCAGGATCATTCCCGAACTTCAAAGACTGGCAGAAGAAGTGGGTGTTGAGGATGCATTTTTTCAAGCAAGATCTGGCCAGCTGCTTCACGTACAAGAAAGTTAAGGGATGCATGAACGAAAATAAGATAAAGTGCTTGGACTGGCCTGGAAATTCTCCAGATGTTAATCCTATTGAGAATTTGTGGGCAATAATCAAGAATAGACTGAGAAAAACAGACTGCAGCACGAAAGAGAAGTTGATTTGTTCAGTGATTCGTTTTTGGTATCATGATCCAGAAATCAAAGAAATATGTTCTAAACTAGTAAGTTCAATGCCGAGAAAGGGTTGCAATACTTATTGAAGCTAAGGGAGGGCATATCAAATACTAAACATCTGTAACATTTAAATGAAAATAATTTAAAAAAAAAAGAACTGTACTTTTTTTTTGTAATAAAGTGTACAGACCAAAATTTGCCTCTTGTTCACATTAATTTGCACAAGACTGTACAACAGCTGCGCTATGCATCTTCTTGTAATTGCCCAGGATCCACGTTTTGTTTGAGATAATCGGGAAAACAATATTGATTGATTTAGTTTGTTTTATGTCGCCTTTGTGCCACAAATGGCTAATAGCGAAAGTGAAGATAGGAGAAAAATTGTATTGCACTGATTGTATAAATGAAGTTTTTGAAGAGTTCTATTCCATCATATCAAAGATGTTTCTGTCGAAAAGTATGGAGCCTTGTGGAGTAAAGAAGGGCACGATCCTACAACTGATCAACCTCAAAGAGCGAAGTCACAGTTTTCCACCTAAGCTTTCATTGCAGAGTGTTGGTGTTTAAGAAATGCCAAAACGAAGTTCTCAAGAAACTTGCAGGTAGATTAGAAGGACATTAATTTTGAACTTGGCAATAAAAGATTTGTTCTTACTAGTTGGGTAGCTCATTTTTTGTATGAGTTAGGGTTTTCTTAGAATGTAAATATATTACGTATTTCTAAATTACGTGTAAATGTTATCATACGATTTAGGTTAAACCTAGGTTAGAACCAATGTTCTAGGGTACCGGTACTTAGAACCGCAAAGCAATGGTTTAATTTACAGACTGACACACATAGAAAGCCTTCCCCAAAAATTAAATTACAAATACGCCACTGGGTGGTCATCTCCCCCAAAGCAAAAAGATTAATTCGCACAGTGTGTATCCCACTGTACATACGTCAGCTTTAGATTATGTGTAGACCACGCGGAACCAAAAAATGCTGTGGGTCACGACTGGAACGCGCCGCCACTGATGTATCAACAATTTCCATAAGGGGATCGTAGTAAGCTAACAAACAGATTAAGAATCTGTTTGCAGACACAAATTTATATTGGTCTTTCCACTTCTTTACATTTCATATATACTATCATTTGAATACGTTGTTAATTTCACACGTATCTTTATTAACTTATTATCTTCATATCTTTTCTTTTTTATCTTACACTCTTTTTATTATTGTTTATCTTTCTAATTTACTTTTACGCCTATTTAATACAGCGATCTTCTTGTTTACACGCCTTGTGCTGCCATCCCTGTTTCAACTTAGCAACTACTTACAAGTATTAGGCCTATTGGGTACGTAACACTTGTAGACGTGTAATTATAGACTACGACCCGTCACTTGCTAGAACGTCTAGCAAGACATTCTCATCCTTTGGTTAGATGTCTGGTTTCTGCAGTTTAACGACAAGGCTCAGTTATTGCGAGAAAAAGAAGTTTCCCGCCAATGACGCAAATAGCGAAAAATTTGCATTTCCATTCGCCAATGTCGCCGTTTGCATTCACATCACAACTCAGTGCAGCACCAAGTGAGCTTAATGTCGAGTTTATTAGAATAAGTCGAATTCCAACGATCTTCAGTGTGCAAATTCGGGGGGTTGCAAAAACTGATGTTTACGTTGCGATTTCATCGGGAGGGGATGATGTCTTGGGAAAGTCTCAACGATCCTCCTGGATCAGCTCATACAAAAAAACAAACAAGGAATTCGGAAACATGGCACTGGCAGACAACAGCAAGTCTAGTCTGCATCCCGAGTCATCTGTTTACACTTATTCGCTATTTACAACAACCGTGGTCAACGGCCACTCAAATATCGAGATAGCAGTTTCAAAATATTGTAAGTAAGTAATTTCGTTCCATTTAAGATTCTGGATGTAGGATATGATCAGTGTTTGAAAGTAAGAGTTACATTTTGAAATCGGTTACTGCGACTTTGTTACTTTTTTAGATAACGACTAACAAGATTAAGTTACTTTTCTGTACGTTACAACATGGGTGTAACTTGGAGCCTATTTTAGGGGGAGGGGGTAAGATCGAACTTCGGAGTTAACTTTGTGGGGCAGAATCAAACTTGGGACTCACCTTCGGGGACAGAATCAAACTTACGCCTTAACTTTGTATGCACAATCAACAAATTTTCCATCCCATAAAAATAGCGCCCATGCTTGTTTTGCTAAATAACTTACATTTGTGCAATCAAACAACACTCTTCAATACTTTACTCGTAAGGTCCAAAGAGGTGCACAAAATTATCCTTCACCTTTACATTTTGGCGGGCAAGTGCTCCCTCATGCCCCAGCCAAGTTTCGCCTGTGCGTTACAAAGTAAAACTAGAAACAAAACGTTAATATTCACATGAAACTTAGACTCTTGTTTCGTATAGATGTTTGCTTGGTATAATTTTTTTCAGTGTAAACGTTTTCTTTGAAATTCTTTACCTATATTTCATATTGAAACATAATCTAAATTAATGTTTATTGGTTAAAAAAAAAAGAACAGTTGACTTTCAGTTCATGCACGTAAAACGTTCTAGAATAAAGTAACATATCTTCTTAAGAATGATATTTCTGGCATCATGTGACTCGCTGTATTATCGCAAGGGTTTACTCAACGCAGTTCGCTTAACCTTTAGCTGAAATTCTGTCCTATTTGACTAGAAGAGCGCTTGAGTTGCGTATATCAGCTCAATATGAAACACGACACGTAGTGCCTTCATCAGAAAAGTAGTGAATAAGTTTAATCGAAAGATTAATTTTTCGACTATGAATTTTCATCAGTGTTGTCTTTGTTTTAACGTTCACGTAAAACTAAACATCATGGTGCAACACTGCTCTGAGAGCCAGGGCCTGCAAGAGCGAATTTTCCATTGGGTGACACGTGGTCAGGGCATAGAGTCCTATCCCCGCTTTTCTGGCTTTCGAGACCGGGGGCCGTTACTTCTCCTATTCAAGTAGGTCCCCAGTTGTCCTGACGATGTTTGGTTAACACCGACATTTTAGAAACTCTCATCTTGAAGCCTGAACAGCTCACACCAACAGCGAGTGTGCTAACTGTTTTCTTCTTATTCAATAATCTTTACTTAACTTCCCATGCTTCTGCCCTACATCACATTTGCATATTACATTTAATGGTACTTTCGATATCGTCACCGAAGTTTCCAGATTCAAATTATGGCATGGGCACGGGTGTTCTTTTGAATTCTTCACTCATCAATTTCCTCTATATCTTGGGCACAAGTGGCAGAAAATCTGCGTAAAATAATAAAGACACAATAAAACAATATATTTAATTGTGTTGTAGCATTATATTGCGCTGACTCCAAGCAATACAATAAAAAAACTTACATTTGGCTACACTGGAATCCTTAACGTTCATGTAACTCCAAATGTTACGGACCATCACTACCGCCTATTGACTTTTCTTTCATCTACGAAATCTTCTGGAAGTGCCTTGACTTGAACTGGAGACAAGCGGCTATGGACAGCATTAGCACCTTGGGAAATACATGCTAACAGCATCATACATGGCCTGCCTAACCTATCCACGTAGGCATAATATCCACGTATAATTGCATAAATAAGCATGTAAATAGGGTTGGCAAGTTTTTGTTTGTATTTTGTTTATTTAAGCTATTATATGCATACGGGGATAGGTTAGGCAGGTCAGTTTTGGTGCTGTTAGTATGTATTTCCCAAGGTGCTAATAAGATTAAAAAACAAGAGTGGTGGGTTGAAGCAAACTGAACTTGAGATTCTGCCTAACATTTTTTTACACACGTAGCTACAAGCTGCCTCCCTCATCCAGACTTGAGCAGATTGATACAGTGGGAAATGTATATATTACCGGGCACCACTATTTTAAAACAATTTTACTCCTATATCCTGCGTGTTTTTGACAAATGAAATGTTACTGGTGTGGTATAGAGATTGTCAAATGGGTTTTTTTTTGGCGTTTTATTTCATTTCTTGATTTAGGCATTGTTTTAAAAATGAACACGGTGATGGATAATTTGCCTGGTAATATTTATGCATCTCACTGTCGCTTACCCTGTTGCTTCACCCAATCGCATTGGCGCTGCGAAACAGCCAGGTAAATTGCTTCGACAAAAGACGATCAATCTCAGGTTTTCTACCCCTCTACCAAGTTCAATGCAATATCCCATTAGACACGGTGTCAGGAGCAGAATGGCCTGGCAACATTGCCTTCAATTACGTGCAACTTGTGAAGTCCCCACACGTTCCCAAGCATCCAGAAATTCATTTCATCTTCAAAGGCCGCTTCCTCCTTCAGTTGGCAAGCCAAGATAACGAGGTGGGAGCGAACAAACAAGCAACAGTGTCTTTGTTTATGGACAAACAATCAGCCGTGAGATAATCGTTTTCTGCACGTTAATTCCCCGACATTTCTACCCGTCGATTACAGGCCACACAAAACGAACCCGCAATATGCAAATAAGAGAAGCATGATTATGGTCGTGGTCCAGAAGGATGGCGCTTCGATAGTTTCCCTCACGGCAACAGTGGCCAATCTTTATTCATGGCCAGAACCTACTTTGTTCCGTTAGATTCGATATTCTTTGATAGGCTGCATGATGTTGCAATAATTTTCGCAATTTTCATTTCAAGGTATGTAATTGTCGATTTACATCCTGGTTCAATCTCTCATAGTTAACATGCTTTGACTCGTAATGTATCTCATCTTCGGTTACGGCACTTGAAACAATATTCCTTGAAGGCGTTTGGTAAGTGTACATGTTACGCTACCTTGGAGTAGGGGCGTTTGTACCAAATGGCACAGCAAGGAAAACTTTCATAATATGCATTAATATATTCAGCTAATGTATCTTTTAGTGTAACCTTTTAGGAAAATGTTCAATTTTGCGTATGAAAAATTATTGAATTTTAAATCAAGAGAAATTTAAGCGTGTTCATAGTTTAGACATTATATTTCCTTTCGTATGAGCTTCACCACATCAGTACATATATTTTTTTCCTTCCTTACAGCTTAATAAACACTATTCAATGATTACGAGGTTATTGTACTTTCACCAAAAGTGATTCTGATATCTACAAACACCTTTACATTATTCTATGAATTATTTCTTTAAAGTGATTCAAATCAGCGATTATTTTTAAAGAAACATCACCCGATTTAAATCGCGATTTTAACCAATCTGATTTAAATCAATCCACATTGCTTCTGCCCGTGTCCGAAAGGTGCAAGATTATACTTGAAGCGAGCATCCTCTGGTCTTGGAGTGCGGTCTTCAAGTCGTGGACTGGAAGTACACGTCTTTCGAATTGCACTTCGACTGCAGCGTCAAATACGATCAGTAGATAAAACTGAGTACTCGTTGTTTTCCTCGCGTTTTAAACACTTATTTTTCACCATAGAAATCACATAGCATTTTCAAATGTTCGTACACATAGGTACATTTCCACACATTAGAAGAACTATAACCAACAACTTGCTGGCCCATAACGTATATCTACCTGTGTCGCTCGCTTTCTACCTCCGTGATTATAAACAAATGAACGACGAGTGCGGAAACCACGTGACCTAGTCAGCAACCATCTGCACTGTGAGCTGTGCATTTGCGTGCTTCTGTTCTTGGCGCTTTCGAACTGTACTAGGTGACGTCACGTCCGCCAAGACCATACTTCAAGTCTGTACTTTGTACTTTTCGGACAGAGCCTCTGAATGGATTTCGAGCATGGGTAATGGTGGCCCAGAAGCGGTCGATGTTGGTCTCACCACCAATGTTCCGGGTTCGAATCTTGACCTGAAAATGAGTTTCCAAGTGATGTCCCTAATCAATTTCATCTAATAATTGTTTGTCCTTATCATCGCGATTAGCCAAAGTAGCAAAAAAGGTGACCTGCATAAGACAATAAAACCAGAGGGTGTGAATGAAACTAGCTAATGGATTACTTTATCCAGCTAGGTATAGCCCTAATTTTGCATCAGAAATATCAAAACATATCTTTCATTAGAAAAAAAAAGGAATAACCAAGTGTTAAATTGATAGCAATTACGAGGTTTATAAATATATTCATTGTGCAGTTACGTTGAAAACTAAATTAACTAGTAGCTAAGTAAAACCTTAATTATTACAATGTCGCCAATAACTAATTTGTTTGTTATAAGCTTATGAATACTCTGTATGCATAAAGTAATATAAATTTCTTTTCCTCCCACACAGATTTGTCAGCTGAGATGCTGATGTTACTGACGTAAGTACTTTTATAATATTCCCGTTCACTATTTATGTATTCTTAAGCAAGTAGTAATATTATTTACATATTTGTATTTATTTTATTACAATTTTAGCGTCTTCTATTTTTAAGTGAATAATCGATTGCGGTCTTTAAAAGTAAACAAATTATAATGGAATTTTAGAAGATTGTTGGAACTACGCGTACTTTCTGCTGTATAGTGGTTAGTGTGTTGCTCTGTGAAGCTACAAGAATAGTTTTTTAAGTGCTTTCTATTAATCGCGACTATGAAGATGAATTGAGGGAATTACTCAGGAAAGAACAAGAGAACATTAATATCTTCACCTAGATTCGAAATCAGGATTATTATATTTGTAAGGCACATAGATGTTAAGTTTTCTTATTTATTTAATCTGATTATGTCCATCCTCGTTGCCGCGATTAATTGAAAGAAATAACAAAGGACAAGAAATAAACATGATATAATTCAATCCAACTTATTTGACTTGGCCTTACTAAGACTTATAAATGAGTTTTTCTGTTAGTATTGCAGTTTTTATGTGAATAGTTTTTTTTAATAGGCATATGTCATTACGCATTGCAATATAATAACAAATGAGATATGCACTACAAGTAATACATTTTTAGTATAATTGAGATAGAAACACCAGAACCAATTTTTTGCATCTGCTTTGGTTATAAAATATGTTTAGACGAATTCCGGCAAAGTACTTCTATATTATTCATTTATGTTTGCAGACCACTATATAACTTTCTTAAAACTTTAGATAGAATTGTATTACCTTACATAAAGTTGAATATATTACAAATTTTCATGAAGCTATGATCCTGTAATAAGACTTTTCGGATGATATTTCGATGTAAGTTTTGATTTTATATGTGGGCAAATAATAGGATGCAACTATTAATTAACATTATACTTTATAAATATGCTGTAACGTAATCTACAAATGATCGTTGAATATATTTAATGTTCTCACTGTATGTAGTCAACCTTTTATTATTATTTGTGTTAATACTTAATGTCTGTATGCTGGACGTAAACAGCCACATGTAAAGCTGTAAGTCCAAAAAAAATTGTTGAGTTTAATACTTAAATGTTTACTACATCTGGACCAAATGTATACTGGACATAAACAACCTAATACAAAGCTGTAAGTCCAGTAATTGGAAGTGAACACGCATTATTGCAGAACGTGGAGTTTCACACCAAAGACTTCAACATCAAGTAGAAGGCTCACAGAAGGCACGGAGGGAGATCTTTCTCGAGGCGACTTGGGCCTTAGTGGTTCAGTGGATCTTGGACAATGTTCCTGACGCAGGTGCGTCTACTGGCCTGCTAAGTCCCAAGCTACCCTGAGAATAACCAGCACGCAACATATTCCCCTTCCAGGAGACGTCAGCAATCTGCATTGAGTTATGGAAGCTTATTCAGTTTGGGGCAATTCGCCTCTGGTTACACTGAAATATAAACAGCTTGGTATATAAAGGTAAGTTATTCACAGGAGTGAATTGTATCTAGTTGAAGTACGAGCAACATGTTCTGCTCGCTAAAATGGCAATGTACTGTTTCCAACAACCAAAGCTCGAATTTATCCGAATGGGGAGCTCGCACAAGAGTAAGCAAACATCCCAAATTTGCTACATATCATTCATAAGCATCGTTGGAGGAGACATGATGATGCATAATACACCAAATTTCATACACATTCATGATCCGTATTTCTCAATTGTTTGGAGTGCATTCCTCTTATTCATCCACTGAAAACGCCAGTGCTATCTATAACATGTAAAATGTGCGTATGAGACGTTGACTAGAGCCACCTACCGAATAGTTTGAAACCACTCTTTTGCACTACAGATTTAACCTCATAAATGATACATGAAAATCAAGAACTAATGTTTCCTCTTTAAGCATGTTACTTATTCTGTGTTAAAATAGCTACAACATAATTCTGATTTGATAAAAAAACTATACTCTTACCAATTTTATTTGAAGCCATTCCTGAATATTAGTATTGAGTAATTATTAAGACTCAATTAATCGATTTTAAGTGTCATCTTATCACTGGTTCTAAATTAGATGTTTTTGAAGCCTTCTGCTGCATGGTAGCCATTACCTCACAGACTGTCTGTTGCGAAGGAACAGTGCCGATGGAATTGTCTTGAAGTGATTTTGTTGAACTCTGAGTGTTCTTTGTTAATTTATTGCACACCAGGTTAATCCACGATTGATACTTCCAGAATTATGGTAATATGAAATCTGATGGATCATTTTTAACAACCCTGTACTTTTACAAACCAATAGCTGTTGAGATTTTATTCGTTATGTAAAAATATCGATTCAAAGATACATTTTCCCTTTTATAAGATTATGTGAATATTTTTTTTTTTTTTTTTTTTTGAAAGGAAGAAGAAGGCTTTAATAAGTGTTTGAGCAACTAGGTAATGTCGAAATAAAATCATGCTTACTTGAGCTGTTGTTTTTCGAGTTCACAAATGTAAGTAAACACTTACATAGCATCACACCATGTCCTGGAATCTTTGAACGCGGCTACAAAACGAACATCACAAGAAAGATTCCTATGTTAGGAATTCAGAACGTATGGAAGAGGAATGAAAAAGAAAAATAACAGAAAACCAGCAGATGCCATGAAATATTAATACCTTAATGATTTATTTTGTACTAATTAGAGTTAAAATACCGCTGGGTTGGTTCTGGACAAATTATACAACAACATTGTCTCTACAGTCCTTCCCTCGTGTGGTCTCTAGTTCTCAATGACAAGACATTAATCAAGAGGATTGCGGCTGCGAGATATCCTTGGGAATGATTTAACATGTTGTTCAACAAAAAAGCAGCCATGTGTTGTACCAAATTAAATAAATTATAACCAACTTATTTTGTCCTTTGTGCCGCGTCACGTGAAGATTTAAGTAAGACAAATTTGTTTTTCTCGGGACTGCCCGGTGAATGTAACAACACTGACCTGGCACCACTGCAGAAAATATCTTCCTACGTGTTATTTCTATTTGTGAAGCTAACAGTTCACATGAAATAAACATACTTTTGGTGAATGTTCAACTTGGATCTGGAGAATTACTTGAGCAGCGCCGTAAAGTGAACTTTGCAGGGTTAATGAAAGTAGAAATAAAGCAAAGCTTAATGTTTGGTCGACCGTTTTGAAAGAAAGCACTTACATACAACGCTAGGATGGAACACTATCACACCATATTGTAGAGTGGGATCCATCAATAAAATCATGCAAATTGTCCATGACTGAAGGGACGATTGCACTTTCCTCTTTGTACAGTGGGATCCATGAGTATTACCGTGCAAATTGTCCATGACTATTTTCATTAATTTTTCCCTTGCATCCTATGTGTTTTTAAGCGACGGATTCTTATGTATGCTGGTGCAGAAGTTGTCAACAGCTTGTTTTGAGTTTTGTTTCAATGATTGAAGTTCTTATTGGGTCAAATGAAGTGCACGAACATGGTGATGGACAATTTTCACGGTAATTATCTTAGATCTCACTGTACCACGTGCCCTCTGGTTTTCGTGCAATAAACTGATACATTCATTGAGGAACTCTTTTATATTTAAACACAATATATAACACTAATGCCCGTTTGCACCAACGTCAATTTACTCGCGAGTAAGAGTAAACTCAGGGTTAACCCACGAATCGGCTGATTATCTGTTGCACCAACAGAAACGCCGGGCAAGCTGGGAGTAAAGGGAGGGTCAACTTTACCCTCCGAGATCGGCGAGTAAAAGCGGATTTAACCCACGCGCAGCGAAGTAATGGCTGTCATCCGCAACCGGCAATGAATCACTTCAGAATTTCAAAACTAAATAAATGTTAAATAGGAAGTCATAGATTCAAACTGGGCATCTCAAAAGCGAGAAATATATAGTATGTTACCATGTATATACTTTGGGAGATGTTTACTGTACGTATTCTGAAGTACATCGTTTGCAAAATTGCCCGTGCAATACAAGCATAAACATACACCCAGAAACCCGCAGCGATGTAAACATTAGAAAAACGATCGTGAACGCTATGTGGAGCAGGGACGGCGACAGGGGTGGGCACGGGTGGGCAAGCGCCCACCCAAAAATTCCTGTGCCCACCCGATTGCCCACCCAATCAAATTCAATAAGTAAATATACTTGGAGATATGAATGGTTCGATATTTTACTTGTGAATATTATTTATGCTAGAAATGTTCACATATTATCAACCCATAAAAAGCCAATCTTGTCATTAGAAATTGAAAGCAACTACTAGAGCTATTGAAACAAAAACTGTGATCAAATGAATACTTCCATGATTAAAAGCAGCTAGTAGGCTTAGGAGGCTCAAAATTATGCAGGGTAAGATCAAGATTAGATCAGAATTTAGGTTGAACTTGAGGACTGCAGCTCCGGGCCTCCACATGCATATATAAATCCCAGCCTGGGTATGGTTAAAATAATCTCCAAGTAAACAAATAAAAACATCATCTTAGCTTTACTTCCTCCGGCAACACTATTGTTTATTTGGACTTTTTAATTATTATTAGAATAATTTAATCATGAAGACTTAGATTGGCAGGCCATGTGACACGAATGGCAGAGGATAGAATAGTTTACAGGATTCTTGTTGGGAAACCTGATGGTATGAGACCAGTGGAAAGGCCAATACAAGGATGGAGGGATAACGTTCAGATGGACCTAAAATAAATCGGCAAGGATGGGAAAGATTGGATTGATCTTGTCCCGAACAGGGACAGATTGAAGGCTTGTGTTGCTGCAGCGATAAACCTTTGGGTTTAAGTATGCTAGAGAGTATAATATAGTTTTAATTAGCTCTGCATTGAAATTCCAGAAGTGTCCCTTTTCTTATTTCATTACAATTTTTATATACCTGTTATCTTCAAATATCAATATGCTATGGGAAATATCAACTTTATATTCATTCTAGTAATAAGAAGGAATCACAATAATCACTACAATACTGAAGTGAATAAATTTTAATAAACCAGTTATGTATTGAAAAAGCTACAGAATTATTCAATTATCTACTAATGAGTGGCTTATTCTATTTAGAAATCCTCGTCCCACACATAAATTTGGTCACATTAATCAACCGAAAATATCAAAGAATCTGTACACGCAGCGGAAGTAAAGAAAAAGTTATGTCACGAAGTATCCAGAAGACGATTTTGTTAGTTTGATTTTAAGCCCACTTTTATGCTCAGATAGGCTAATCGAGACTAAACCTACAGTTTACGTGTAGTCCGAACCAGTGTGCATTGTGCTTCCACCAGAGGAGGGGGGAGTCGAACACAGGACTTCTTCATTATAATGCGACAGCGTTATGTCATTGGGGGAAAATATACAGAAAGAACTTGCACCCAACGTGGCATTTTATCACCACAGAAGATGCGTCCATTTTAAGAGGGTGATTGCCTGAGACAAATATTTGAGACTTTCGGAAAACGTCATTGTTCACGGAATTAGCTGCCTTGATCCACTAATGAAACGCTGTGCAATTGAAACTACCACCTCAACTTTCTAAGAGCTATGGGCTAATGAAACTCCATTTTTGGAAGAGTAAGTTGTGGTTGATTTGTTTCATTTAAAGTCATTTTTCTGCTAATTTTCATAATGACGATGATAAGGTTCAATGGTGATTAGATGAAAGTAACCAAGGGGTGAAAACAAACACATGCTGACACTCAAAATGCAAACCCTCATAAATTATTACTTTGACAGTGGTTCCAAGTGATAGGGACTCGTTGCCCTGAAAGAATAAAATTTCCAGGGTATGCTGCACAGGGTACAGGTTGACATTCTAGTGTATTCGAAATGGTCACACCATACAACCAAGTCATCTATAAAAAATAGATGAATTATTACTGTTACTGTGATCAACTTTGATGAATTCCTTGTGTCCTAAATCATTTTGTTACCTCAAAGAACTTCTCCCGCATTAGTAACATGACAGATCAGAAAACGAATAGCAACTAGCTAATAATCTCTTCAATTCTGAACAGATTTTTCAATCTTACTTGTTTATTACTTATGAGTGATATTTTGTCAAAGTAGCCTTTCATTAGCTTAGGAATACTTCACGGAAAATGAACAAAGAATTTGTTTTCCGTGTGTATTTTATAACACTGATGAACAAATTCAAACTTTTTTTTGCTCCTTTGATAGGTGATTATTTATAATTCGACCCCGCCGAATCCAAATCTGAAAGTAGAAATGCTGTATCACCTATCGTTTTTCCTGGATTTTCATTTTTTGTTTTTAATAAAAATTTAATTCCCTTTGTAATAATACATCGAAATTTGAAATTATTTTTGTTTGTTTGCTTATTAAATAAGATTTAAATATTGAAGTGAATAACTATGAAATATAAAAAAATTAAAAAAATATATATAGGACCGATTATGACTGTTCAATTAAGAAATTTCATGCAAAAATAGGAAAAAAAACACATTTTTACTCAAATTTTCCAAATTTCTTTCTTGAACTCTGCCGTTTGTAACTGCCACCAGAAACCTCTTCCTTGAGGTTCCAACAGTAGTCTGCTAACATGTTCTGTACCGATTTTCCTGCATATCGTTTCTCCATGACAGAAATATTCTGGTGAAATCTCTCGCCGCATTCGCCACTAACCGCGTCCAACTTAAGGGGGAAAAAGTACAAATGCGATTTATCACTTTTCATATTGTATCCATATTTTCATACGTTTCCTTCATGGTGGAAGAATAGGCAAGGGGTACTGATGGGTATATATTCCCATTATGCAACAATACTACTTTTAAACTATTCTTAGATGAATCTAAAAATAGTCTCCACTCGTTTGGGTTGCGACTCCTTCCAAGTTCTTGCAGAAGGCCTTCTACATCATTGCAGTAAGTTAACTCATTACTAACAGAAAAAAAATGTGTCAGTGATTGTAGGCGTTTCCGATATGACACCTTAACACCATCTTGTAATAAATTCCACCCTCGGAGATGAGAACCTAATAATTCCGCTTGAACTTTAGAAAGGTTGAAATCTCTGACTAGATCATTTAGTTCGGATTGGGAAATAAAGTGAGGTATATTTGGATCAGAAAAATTTTGATCGGTGTTTGAATATGACTGACCAGGTTCGTCATGTGGAGAAGCACTGCTTGGTTCTGTTTCATCCACTGTTCATTCTTTAGGAGGCTTAGGAATTGGTATAAAATCATGACTCATAGGTTTCTTGGCTGAAGGAACATCAGGATAAAATATAGAATGTTTTGATTTAGAACTATATCCCACTATGTTTGTTAAACAGAAGTAACAATCCGTAGTATGATCTTTCTGTTCTGTCGATATTACAGGGTTTCCGAAAGGCATTGATTTGTGAGTGCCATTAAGCCAACCACGTAACGTTCGCGAACAATTACAACAAATTTTACCTGGTGCCCAGCTTTTTCCCTCATCTACTATACTTTCAAAAATTCATATGCTTTTTTCACTATAGGAGTGATAGTATTTCTCTGTGACTTCGGAGTAAATTCCCCGCAAACATAACAAAACAAGTTCGGGTTATTCACACATTTGCGTGACATGGCGAACTCATTAATTGACTTATAATATATTTCTTTAAAAAAAACAATTATGAATGCTCTGATCGTTTTGTTAAAATACAACTTACACTTCACTTCACTATACACAATATTACATTCACAATTTCACGAACATACACAAACATAAAAAACGGCTACTCGCTAAGTTATCGGAAAGGAACTTAAGACTCGACTAACCCACAAAAGAACAAATTTTAACAGAGAAACAGGAAATTACTCTACTGCGAGATGTTTCCTCCACGAAATATTAAGTGCCAGTCATAAACACACAAGGTGGCTAAAAGGTTCTTATCCATTTGCTAGAAAACAAACGTTAAGCCGTATGCGGAGACCTGAAACCATAAAACTATAAAATGTGGGTGTTCTGAAAAAACTTTAGGTGATACAGGAAAACGGATGCGATATTCGTTATCAGCACATCTGAATACATAAAGATCACTTAGTTTTATTTAAAGGAGTATTTCATTGTTTATCAGTGTAATCATTCCTAATAAGACGTTCATTTAGAAGGACCGGGAAGTGGGGGATGCAATTCCCCCGCCACATTTTGCCACTTTTTGCCCCCGCACTATGGCCTCTTTATGCTAAACCTTTTCTACCAAGAAAAAGTATGTTGTCCTTGCCCCTCAAATGTTGACACCCAATCGTCGCTAGTACAAACATTCAGATAGATTTGTCAGTTGTACAAACCTTGTAAGCTAAGAAAAGTGACCCCCAAGGAGTAAGAAAACTCTTTCAGTCAAAAACTTATACGACGAAAATACTATGCTCAGGAACATGCATTTAAATTACGAGAAACTTCAGGATTGTCTACCATCGCACTTTCTATCATTGTCGCCGAATATATAAAATCAAGTATGTGCCAAGCTTAAACCAAATTCACAATTATTTCACTGTATTAACATGCATGAAAGAATGCGACTGATTAGAATGTATGGCTGCACATGGGTAAACACTTCCTTGAAATAATTGTGTCCATCAGAGACAACGCGAAAGGAAATGGAACAAGTTGCGAGAACAGATTAGAAAAGAATAAAGAGGAAAACAAGAAAAGGAAAGGGAAAATAAGTAAGAGGAGACTCGGGAGTGTAAGAGAGAGGGGGATACATACGTGTTACATACACATATATACTATATATGGTCTTACATTTATACTGCCCACCCTAATCTATCAATAAGGAGCTTCAGCCCACCCGGTCGAAAACATCTGGCACAGCCCCTGACGTGGAGACAGATGCATATAAAAATCTACTACAAATATAACTGTAACACTACTTACTATGATTGCAAGCTGCACTAATATATCAACATTTATTCACGTAAATATGTTTTCCCCATCTCTGTTCCGTGCTTGAGATTTCCTCGTGTCCGTTGCTTGTTACTGTTTAGTGTTTAGGATACCAATGTCCAGGTACCGTTACTTCTATCCTTTCCTTGTTTCCTTCCACAGCACGTGTAGAAGCCCGCCAACCACGCCTTCTCGAAAGGAGTAACCAATCACGCACTTCCAACTGTATGACGTTTAGGTACTTGCTTTGAGGCTAGCTTCTCTCCTAGGGTAAATCCAGAGTTTCGTGACTCGCTATATTCATGGTAGTTTACACGTTGGTAGTCCTCGTTACTCTAGGATTACCCTGACTCACGGATCTTTTTACTCCCGAGTTATTACAACGTTGGTGCAAACAGGCATTAGTGAACACCTAAAATATGTATAGGACGTGCACTGATAGATGCTGCATTTAAAAGCTTCAATTGCAGAGCAGATATACTACACGTCTACCAGTCACGTTCCCGTTCCAAGCGATCCCATCTCTTTCTTTCTTTAACCTTTAAAGCTCCGCACTGTCTTGCTGAAAACTGCATCCACCATATGACTCCAACAGCACACTGTGTATCCAAACAGTGACGATGTTCATGACTTTGTTTTATAAAATGGAAGTTTTAAAAATTGAAACAAGAACACCAAATCACTTGACATTTTGTATAAGAGCATCAGTTACATTTCATTCTTTTAAAGCAAGTAGAATGTGAGAGAAAATTGAACTAAAATACTCCTTGACAATTAGCCTGTTAACATTTTTGCTGCCTAAGACAATTTTCAGCTCCACCAAAGTGTACTTCATGACTAAATAGGCTCATCGGAGTGGACATGCAGTTTAAATTTGGACCCAAATCACTGTGCCATGTGTGTCTACCAGTGAAACGATGACAAAAAGACAACGAACGTTTCCAACTATACCACCTGGAAAGCCACGATTTTAGCACCAAAAATACCTTCTGCACCTTTCTCTAAACACACATAAAATGACGGCGGCTTCTCTTCTGCTTTTATGTTATCAAAACGAAACAAAACAAAAAGATAGTAAGCACATCTCATTGCAGCTGCTTTGGTGCAAGCAAGCACTGTTGCCAACTTAAGGAGAAAATTATTCCCACATTTCGAAGAACTTTGGACTTCTCCTCGTAACTTTCGAAGCACTTATCGCTCTCCTAAAAACTGGTCTTGCTAAAAATTAAGTCATACAAGCAAAGCACATGAAACCTGAAGTCTTAAAATTGGTTCAAAAGCCACCTGCGCTGGTCTTGATTGTTTCCATCCCGGCATTTGCTCGTTTGCAGGTTTTCTGATCAACGTCTCCTTCATTGTCTTCAACCGTCTCTTTTTTTCTACCTATCCCATGAATTTCTCGGAATTGCTTCGAATGCGGGGATAAATAAACTTAACGAAAGAGATGAAGTAAAAAAAATGACGGTCGTGCCCCTCTTAAAACGTCCCATTCTTTCGTTTCGCGGATTCGCAAGAACTGAAAACGAGTTCCTTTGGTTTTTGTTCCGAAGCTATTCAAACACTTCACGAGCAGTTAGGGCACAATTGAGACAGAATGAACTGTCAAGGAAAATCTTCAGGTCCCTGGAAGCAAGTTCTGTACAGAAGCTTATCTTTACAAACTAGTTCATGTAGCAGATTGAAATGCCAACGAACATTAACGTTGACGAAATTCACGGACAAAGACAAAGATTGAAGAACCGTAAAATAATCTCTACTGTAGGACTCCGCAGTAGACAGAGTTTATATAGACATTTCCTTAAAAACTAGGGTGAGATAATAGTTATTCCCCACACACATTACATTGCAATCTCTCTTAAAGACAAAGGTGCTTCTTTAACGATTCCTGCTTTTAAGTAAAGCCATGATAACAAACGAAATAGTACAGTGAGATCCGTAAGAATTATCGTGCAAATTGTCCATGACTATTTTCATTATTTTTTCTCTCACATCCTATGTGTTTATAAGCAATGGATTTTTATGTATGCTGGTGCAGAAGTTGTCAACAGACTGTTTTGAGTTTTCTTTCTTATTGGGTCAAATAAAGTGCACGAACATGGTGATGGACAATTTGCACGGTAATACTCATGGATCCCACTGTACAAGGACGTTTTCAGCTGCTTCATTTGTATTCTTCTTAGATTACGTTTCTTCTCTTTCGATTCAGGCTAATCGCGACGATAAAGACGAACGATTATGTAACGCCAAGATCAGTACTCGAACGCGGAATATTCGAATGTACGCCGTTATGAAAATTCGCTTGGAGAAATTGCAGCGAGAAGAAATAGCCTGTATTTTAAGGAGAGTTTCGCATGTTATGATCGCTTTAGCTCAGATGAGTTGATAGCAATTACACTATGCCACTTCAAACTTCAACTTATCCACGTACCGCTGCTTTTGTTTTTTGATGGATGTGAAATGGGTTTGATGTCACTCAAAAAATCTGTAACGGGGGCAGTTCCGATTATTGCATGTTTTTTTCATTCATTGTTTTCTGCCTAATTGGCAGGTTTTTCACTGCAATCTCCAGCTTTCCCTGTTCTCTGCCTTACGCTTCGTAATAGCATACGACCCAGTTAATTTAATATCATCCATAAGCTGATATATCTTTCTTCCAGGGACTTTTCTTCCTTCAACCATTCCCTCCAAGGCATCTCTTAGCAGGCAGTTCCTTCTTAGACAGTGTACTAACCAGTTTCTTTTCCTCTTCTTGATGGTCTCCAGTATTGATCTTTTTTCACCAACTCTTTTCAGTACGGCTTCGTTTCTTACCTTGTCCGTCCATTTTACACGCTCCATTTTTCGCCATGTCCACATTTCAAAAGCTTCGAGTCGTTTCTCTTCATTTCTTCTCAATGTCCAGGTTTCTGCACCATATAGTGCTACACTCCACACAAAACATTTCACTAATCTCTTCCTTAGACCTATGTCCATGGGTCCACAAAAAACATTTTTTCTTCTATTGAAAGCTTCTTTTGCTATTGCGATTCTCATTTTCACTTCTTGGTTGCAGCTCATGTCACTGCTTATAGTGCATCCGAGGTACTTGAAGCTATCCACTTGCTGGATTCTTTCACTGTTTGCTCTCACATTAATATTCCTTGGTTTCCGTCCTATAACCATTGCCTTTGTCTTCTTTACATTAATCTTCATTCCATACTGCTCACAGCTGCTGTTTAACTCTTCTAACATACTATTTATGGTTATTTCATCCTCAGCGAATAATGCCATGTCATCAGCAAATCTTATGCAGTTTATTCTTCTTCCTCCTAATTTGACACCTCCTGTGCCCTGGAAACAAGTTTTCACTATATCTTCTAAATAAATATTAAACAAAGTAGGCGATAGGCAGCATCCTTGTCGTACTCCTCTTCCAATTTCACAGCCTTCTGTCATTTCGTCTCCTGTTCTCACTTTAACTCGTTGATTCATGTATAAGTTGCTTAGAAGTCTTCTCTCTTTCCAATCTACACCAATTTTCTTCAGAATTTCTAAAAGTTTAACCCAATTCACTCTATCAAAGGCTTTCTCCAGGTCTACAAATACTACAAACACCTCCTTTCCTTTCTCTAAATATCTTTCCCCAATGGCCCTCAGTAAACCAATTGCATCCCTTGTACCTCTTCCTTTCCTGAAACCAAACTGTTCTTCCTCTAACTCGCCACTGACCTTCGAGTATAGGCGTCTGTTCAGAATTCTTAGAAGAATTTTTGCCGAGTGAGATATCAAGCTGATTGTCCTGTACTCAGAACATTTTCTGGCATTGCTTTTCTTCTGCAGAGGTATCAAAACAGTCTCCGTGAAATCTTGTGGCCAATCCCCTTTCTCATAGATTTCATTGCATAAGTGCAGTATTTCTCTTTTTCCATCTCCCAGGCATTTGATAAGTTCAACAGGAATTTCATCAGTGCCCGTTGCTTTCCCATTCCTCATTTCTTTGAGTGCTTGCTCAAATTCTTCATTCAGGATATAGTATCCTTTCTCATCATCAGGCACGTCGTCTTCATTTTATGTGACCAACCAATATTCAAAATGTCGAACTCGATTCAGTGGTTCTGGGCTGGTGTGCTGGATGTAAAAAGGGGGTAACCGTTAATTTGCAATCATTGATCTATTTATGATTCTACTCATGACTTTGCTTACTCGTTTAATATACACAGAGAAAAATGTTTGTTTGGATTAACCAAAAAAATGGTAGTGGTGAACAAATCGTTTGTTTAAATAGGCATCAACCAAACAATTGTTCACCAGTACCAAAAGATTTGGTCAAGTTCTATTTGTTTGTCGTAAATATTTTTTGGTTACCAAAACCAAATATTATTTTGGTAAATCTAACAAAATGTAGCCCATTTCTTTAGGAAAACCAAATAATTTATTCATTATATGTTATAATCTGGTTAATTTTAGCTAGGGTGGATAGTTTGTAGAAACTAACTGATCTCAAAATACACATTCTGAATAGAAACTTCACATGAACTTACCGTTTTTGGAGCGTGTTTGTTTTTCTGCACCACACTTAGCTTCTACTTATATAGTCCAGAATGAAAAAGGTTGCTTATGGGAGATTCATTTTTATTCACTGCAGTACATTTTCTTCTTTAATTTGTAGCTTTGATTTTCACATATCTTTTGAAGAGTGTTAAAGCACAATTTTTCACTATGATTACAATAAAACGTACCATTATTTGTTGTACAAAAACTTACGTTTCTTCAACACATTTTGATAGAACCATCTAGCGGCCGGTGTAGGAAACTTAGTATAAAGTAAGTATATTCTGAGCTTTTTTTCTCAGAATATTAGGTTACACAAGAACATAAAAACTCGCTTCGAGTAATTATCTATCTACATGAGTTTCAATTTTCGGCAAAGGATTTTCCTACTACACTCGACGAAACTAGACAATCGTTATTTCAAATTCGGAAGCACGCTCACGCACATATAGTAAATTTAACCAAACGTTTTGTTTCTCTTTACTTACATATGTATAATTTTGTTTACGAGTACCATATTTCGTCTGGCCAAATTTTTTGTTATTCTTAAACAAAATTATTTAGTAATTCCAAGCAACATTTGGTTATCAGAAACAAAAAGCATAACCAAACAGATCAACCAAACTTTTTTGGTAATTCCAAACAAACCAGCTTTTTCTGTGTAAAAAGTAAAAGATACGAAAATTAAATACATAGCCAATTTATATGAACTCTAACAAAAAATGAATTAACACTATTTGTAAATCAAATACGTATGGAAATATAAACTTGAAAGGCAGGGACAAATCCCGAATGTATGCCTTCCTTCTGGGCATCTCGTAATTTTATTTGGGACACCCTGTATAACTTCAGTTTAAGAGACACTGCATCTAAAAAAGGTTTTCAACCGTTAACTCCACTTTGTTCAGGGATAAAGAAATTCCGGTGTAGCTCTGCTTAGCTGAACAATCTTTACGTTAATAACACGGTACATGCAAAATGCATAATGCAGTATGCGTTATTCCGGTATCAGCAAAAACTTTGAATCTGTCCATTTCTAATTTATAGAAAGTGCCCCACCCAAGCGAAATCAGACTGGTCAGAAGTGCACTTTATGTTTGAAGAGTGATTAATGAAGTGAAGTATCTGGTACCACTGCATGTCCATCTGTGGCATACCATATGCAAATGAAACGGGAACAATAACCCTCCAGCGGCACAGACATACAAAGGGTAGCGAGTCTGAAAGATGTCAGGGAGATTGAATAGTTGCGTGGATGCAAATAACCGCACACAACTCTATCATTTTCGCATTTCCCCTTGATTCCTGCACGCATCCAGTGCACCTCTGAAAAGGCATTTCCATCGGAGAGATATAACAGAAGACAACCTGACACTTCCTCTGACAGCAAGTATATATTAGATCTGTTAAACTTTTCCGACCCCAAGTACAGGACAAGTAAGTACAACCAGATCAACAAGTCCAATTCTATCCCCTGTCTGTCTGCGACAACTTTGAAGCTACGAAAAAAAATACAGGTTCGTGACTTCGAGACATTTGCACATGCGAAAGGAAAACTGTAAGTAATTGACGTCAGACTTTAAGTTTGCGATCGATTTTTTAAAAAATGAAGATATGTAGATGGCAGTTGAATCCGTGTGGCCATTTCCATGCAAATTGCCGTGCGATTTTCAAGCACTGGCAACATTGAACTCTTAACTCCAAGAGCAAACATTCTCTATTGTAAGGTGCTGCCTACAAGTACTGAATAGGACAGAAGGGTAAAAATCCGGAAATGGACTATCTTTTATTGAGATGAAGTCATTCATAAGTATTTCTGCTATCACGTCCCGCAATTTAATATTTGAAATCCTATTTAAACATGATAAATCATATTAATTAAACCTCTGACTGACAGATGTTCACCACAATAACGCTACTTTGTTATTGGTAAACATTTTCACTGCAATTTAAAGGCACTGTTGTGAAACATTGGTTCTTTTGCCTGTTTATGCCTGCTGGGCAGATGTTCAATTTGCTTCACGCGGGAAACTGTTTGGGACGTTCCAATAACATTTATACTGTTTGGTTGTAATACAATTCAGCCTGTCGATGACGTATTTGTACGTATGTGACTATTTTTCTGTGATGATATGTCACTGACATAGATTGTAGCTACTCAGAGTTGTTGTTGTTTTAAGTCCACTTTGTGCACAGTAAGGCTAATCGGGACTGGACCTACAGTTTAAAGTGGGATCCGAACCACTTGTGCCTCCACCGGGTATCGAACCCGGGACCCCTTGATTACAAGGCAATGACGCTACCACTGCGCCATGGCGGAGGCCCATAGCTACTCAGAATGTCATACAATGGTTGTACCAGAGTACAGTGGGATGTACAATTATTATTCAGAAATTTGCCCATGACTATTTTGATTAAGTTTTCCCTTGCATCCTATATATATATTTAAGAAACAGACCTGTCTGTGAAGACCGCATTGAATCTACATGACCGAACATAGCCATAGTGAGATGCATAAATATTACCAAGCAAATTGTCCATCATTTATGTTAATTCACTTTAGTTTACTCAATAAGAACTTTAAGAATTGAAACAAAACGCCAAGCCATTGCTTAATTTATTGATTTGGTGTTTTAAGTTCACTTTATGCACAGTAAGGGTAATCGGGACTGGACTTACAGTTTAAAGTGGGATCCGAACCACTTGTGCCTCCACCGGGTATCGAACCCGGGACCCCTTGATTACAAGGCGACGACGCTACCACTGCGCCATCGGGAGGCCCAATGAAACCATTGTTTAAAACATTTAGAATAGAAGAGAACAATTAACGAAAGAAGTCGAACAATTTGCCGAGCAGTCGACCTGCATCCCACTATATTATTATCAGTTGAAAACTCGAAGCTGTTCGCAAGTCTCTTATCGGAATCGCTAGGTCAGGTGGCTACTTTAAAGACAGCTCATAAATACAGTAGGCGCCCTCTAGTTGGTTCGGCCGCCCTTACTGATTTCTTTCAAGTTTGTTTTTAGTTTTGTAGGCCAATACTTTACTTTAGGCCTACGTGTGTTCTACTCACTGTCAGTAAAAGGAATACTGAACAGCATTTACTTTTTTATTGTCTCATAAATTAGTGACAGTGTTTACACCGTTGTGTTTTTCGTTTCATTTTCATACTTAATGTAGCAGCTATCAATAGTTGCATTTGCGAGTGAAGGAAAGGAAATTAGACAACACCTGACAACGAGAAAAACATCACGTTGTCGGTAAGTACTAAGTAGGCCAGATGTAGTTTTTATTTACAGTAAAATACAATTAAAAATAGTTTAAACTACCATATAACTAATTTTAATGTATGGCCGTAACGTTTATAGGATTTATTGCATTACTTCGGTTCGTTCGGCCATTTTTTAGTTAGGCCTACTGTTCGGTCCCGAGGTGGCCGAACTAGAGGGCGCCTACTGTAACATTATAAGAAAACATGAGTTTGCTGAACGTATAAATGAGGTGAAAGTGACTGGCTGGCAGATTCATACAATATAACCATTGCAGTGATTAGGAACAATTCAGAAAGTGGTTCTAGTCAATATCTCATACGTATGATTACAGGAATTTGATTCAACGAGTTAGAATAACTACTGTATAATAGATGAAGAGTGTCTCGAAAACTTTTTCTTTTCTGAGATAAATTCAATATTTCCACCACAATTAACATTAGCTTTTATTGGATTTGACATTTTAGGAGTTCATTTCATGGCAGATAGAGTTTGAATTTTCCTCAACTGGGAGAGATCTTCCGCCAATTTACTTATATATTCTATCTCGTTGGTTTGTTTCCTAACTTATACTCGACGTAGCCACACAAATTGACACGTAATTTATTATTATTACATTCTGCATTAAAGAAACAACCCTATCAAGTATTTCTATATGGTTTATATTGAGAAATAATGTATATACAAACTCGTTTTCTCGAAATCATATCTGGGAAGAATCTGTTAAGAATTTAAGTGGGGAGTGAATCTGTGTTTGTTTTGGGAATCTTTCACGATGAAAAATTAATTCCAGACATTGCCAAAAAGCTTTAAAAAAGGGTGATATTCAGGAATTTGTAAAAGTATAGCAGTAAAAATTATTCCATTAACACATTTCAGGGAGTAAAACTCCGTTATCCTGTAAGTCGTGAATATGTTTGTATGTTTTATTGGTAGTATTATATATCGTTATTTTTGGCATTGCCTCATACTATTTCTTACCTTACTTCCTCCTTCACAATGTTCAAATTACTGTAGTATATCTATTATAGATATTCTGTTATACATTGTATATTTTAATGTAAAAATACACATATTTTCTTCTAACATGATTTAAAAATATATAAATGTGTTTCTATTATCAGTTTGTGAAGGAAATAGACTGTTGACTATGCTGAAGATGAACATGCCTAGTTTGCTAATTGTACAACAGTGAAGGCGTTGTGTCAGTGATGGGGTTTCTAAGCGGCATGTGCCACTTTGTTCTGAAATGCAATGCCCTTGGAAATCCCAAATATGCACAACGGGACTCTACCTAGGATTTCTATATATGTGCTTTTATATTATTTATGTAAGTGACGCACCATATTTTATATGTCATGCATACGTTCGTTTTCTTATTTCGGGATATCTAGAGACGGGGCCATTACAAAGGTTCCGCTCATAATTAAACTAAATTTTGTCAAATTTCAGCTCAACGGAATAAGTTTAAGTGGTGTCCAAAATATTGGAGTGGAATATTTATTTTGTCAACATAATAATGCAATATCGATTTCATTCCCAACGGAAAAACACATACATTACTGTAAATGAGAAAAGGTTTCTTACCATATGCGGTCATCAAAGTATGATTTTGTCTTGAAATTTAAGACAATACTACTAACATTCTTAAACCCAAGGTTTGTTGTCACAGCAGCATAATTTCTTCCATCTGTCCCTATCCTGAACAAGATAAATAATAAATAATCGTCCAAAAAATTGCACTATTTTTGTTGGTATATACAGTAAACCAAGTATAGTGCTTTAAAGTGAAAATAATTCATTATGAATCATCCACCACTGATCAGCTACAAAAACACTACTCAATAGTAATAGTACTGAATATTACAACAATACTCTCTCAGGAGCCACATGTGTAAAGCTACCTGGGAACTTTGAATCACTGGATATTCAGTCAATGTTTTAAGAAGCATGGAGTCATTGAACGTGCTTCCACAGCGTGTGGATATATTAACGTTGTACATTCAGCCATAAACAAGCACATCTGCATATCTCAGATTTCAAATTGTTCCCCAAATATGGATGTTTTAAAGCAAAATATTTGCTCCTGAGTCTCACCTGGCTTGATGGAAAGCACCTGGATAGTGTAATGGAGCCTAGAAAGAGCCTTAAGACTTTGTAGTCCTCTCTTCACAGATTTCTGTGAATCACTTGAAGAGTTGCACACCCCTTTCAGATGGGTGAAGCGGCGTAGCAACCCAATACTCATTCATTAAGTACTCCATATGCTGCTTCTGTTTGTTTTACACAGTTCCATTTCCTTCTTATTTTTGCAGTCTTGAGGTGAGGATGTGTGTCATTTTTGTTATAAAAACGTAAAAATTCTTGTTCCGATATATTTACGTTGGACATGAACATTGAACGTGTGGCTTATGATCTGTAATGCTTAGTTGCTTTGTGTATGTTTAAAATATATTATTTTATTAATTTAAGTTATATCTACAACATTTCTACGTATTGCTCTTTCAGATAATTATAATTTTCACAAACATCTGATCAATGTGTATTCTACAAGTATTTTGAATAATAAGGTTCCCATTACAACATTATGATGTATTGCCATTATGAATTATATGTTAGTATAATAATAAATATAGTTTCTGTTATATTGAATGTCTGTTTTTAATGTAGAATGTTTGTGTTTTCGCCTTCGTTGCTTATGTTCTTTATGTGATGTGTTGTTATGTTCCTTGTACTGTGGAGTGAAGCATCATTTTTAAACCTCGTTAATTTTATAGAGACACAAAATTGTTCCCAATGGTAGATACAAAACTTTTTCTTACGAAGTGGCACAAATCAGTGCAGGAGAAACCAGTTCAAAATGATACCCCTGGGCGAAATTATAAAGTTAAATTTCGGCTCAGTTAATGGTGCCATAATGTGGCGAAGTTATGAACTTCTTCAGTTGAGGTTAAGGCTAACGGAATTAGTTTCGTTCCATTTTTCTTTAAAACTTTACAGCAGAAAACGTTATTCCAAAACCTATGTAAGGTAAGTGATAGTTTTGCAATTTGCCTGATTATTGCATTTTGTTTATGGTCTTATGTTGTACTAGCCTCCTTCTCAAAATATTAATTGTTTAAATATATGTACATTGTTGTGACTAGTGGCGTAACAAACTCGTCAAGGACCCGCCTTCAAGAATACAAATTTGGGCTCCTTGTGTACAGCCAGCAACAAAAGTTTCTTCCTAGAAATTTCAGTAATTACTTTGAATGGTAATTGGGTCTACATTATACAATTATTGAAGACGAACCTGTATCTATAATGAATTATCATAAATTACAATTTATATTCCTTTGACACGTATTCGAAAGAAGAGAGCCGGCCCTCGTGTCGGAGTACGTACGAAGCTAGGGGTCGCGGGTTCGAATCCCGGCCTGTGCATGGATGTTTGCAAGTCTCCGTTCGTCAATTTCATCTTATCATCACTCATCTCCATCTTCGCAAATTAGCCAAAAGTGGCATAAAGGCCAAGTAAAATAAACCAAACCAAATCAAAAGAAGAAAAAAATCCTCCGTATCCTCTTCTTTACAGACAGTGGGCTCCCGTCGAGTTTTCTAGACTGCGAATGATGCTATTACTATATTAATATCAATAAATCCTCTTCAGATTCGACACTGAGAATAGTGCGTCCTGAGACCAGAAGTTTTCCATTTTGACTAAAAAACTGCCAAAGTTTTCTACGATTTCGTAAAACTGCTGAACTTCAGTGATTTTACATGCAGCATCACTCATACTGATTTTATATTACGAGCAATACAATCCAGATGCGCTTTGATCTTTGTATTATTATAGGCCGACACACATATTTCTGCCGCGATCGTCGCAGCACAACGCAAGAACCAGTGTTGCTAATCTGTTCGATAGAAAAATCGCTAATGCGCCGAGGCACATCTGTTTGTAGAACAAGAAAATTAGAGAACTCAATTCTATCTAAACGTTGAGTTTTAAACGCCATGCATTATAACCTGGGCTGGGATTAATATGTGCTAACAAGTGGCTTTATATGTACATACATATGGACTAAAACTTCGCTAAATATGGACTAACACATGCGTAAAATAACCAAAAATGATGCAAAGAAGACTTCTTATTTGTGTGATTTCAAAATAAAGTAAACAATGTTATATTTTTCCATTGGATTAAATGACCTGGTGGCATTTTAACTGTTCACTCCTGCCACCTCCCTTAGGTGCAATTCTTTATATTTATGCCACGGCTAGTATCTACAGGGTAGGGTTCTTGTTAGAAATTAAACCAGACAGTAAGCCTACCAATGGAGACAGTTAATCGATTACAAGTTAACCCTCGTTAACACAAACTCGCTTAAGACGAACACTCGGTTAACATGAACAAAATGTTGGTCCCGACAGGGATGTATTATATCTTATAGAAAGTTTTATCGGTTAACACGAATTTCGGTTACCACGAATTACGAACTGTTATTTAGTCCGTTGCGTCATTAGATCTCATTTAACACGAACTTTCAAAGTTTTTCATAGTTTTTTTTCTGTTGTTCCTCTGTCGTTCCTCTGCTAGGTATGTAAAAAATTGCTCAACAATCTCTATCATCTTGTCAACAATCAACTTATACAGTATTGTGACCAACAGATTCAGATCAACAATGTGTTCAAATGTGTTTTTCTATTCTTTAAAACATAGCCAGTACGAGTAACATCAAGATTAAAACTTGGGTGCAATTGCTCTACAATCGCGATCATCGCGTCAACAATGAGCTTATACGCATTTAACCAACAAATTCAGTTGTGTGTGTCACAAATTGACCGCTAGTTTAAGCTATGAGTACAGTTGGCCGTGAAGTTACCAGGCATTTGTGTTCCCGCCTGCGACAGCGCAATATACAGGAATTTTTCGCAGAATATGATCTGCGAGCACTTTTTTTTTAAGTTACCTAATTACTGTAGTACTGCAGTAGTGTTTTCTATGATGACATACAAAATAAGTATTGTAAATGGTTAATGTGTAGAAGGAACTGTATTGCAACAATAACATTTGAGTCCCCGGTTAGCACGAATTTTTTTAACACGAACTCTTGATTTTTCGGTCCCTTGATATTCGTGTTAATGAGTGTTTACTGTATATTATATCTTTCTTTATACATGAAGATTATAGTTCAGAAGAAATGAGAATATATTCATATAGAAGTAATCGGACTTTTACAGAAATTTCAATTGCTATAGTTCTTATTTGTTTGTCGTCACTTTCACATTCACATTCACTTGTGTGGGCTTCCTACGGGATCTGGGTCTTGACGTGGGCTTCCTTCTGGACTTATCTTCTTCTATCACAAATCTTTTGCTTTATTAATTGTCCTATTTGAGTCGACTAAATCCCAGAAAATTTTCCTTTTTATTTTGCCAATACTAATATTAAGTCCAATCTAGTAACCCACCAACTATACTGTTCTCGACCACAAGTGTAAACTTGGTGCAATGGTAGTGTCGCGACTGGAACGCACCACCAATGATGTAATAAAAAAATCCACGACACACATTTATATTGGTATTTTCACTTCTTTAAATTCCTTATATATTTACGAATGAGTACGTTGTTAATTTCACAAGTATCTTTAATAATTAATCATCTTTATATATTTTCTTTTTTTACATTGTATTTTATTATTATTTATCTATATAATTAACTTTTACGTCTATTTATACTATCATTTATTTATAATACAGCGATCATTTTGTTTACACGCCTTGTGCTGCCATCTCTGTTTCACTTTAGCAAATATTTACAAGTATTATTCCTATTGGGTACGTAACACTTCCAATAAGCCCATCCACACTGGTACTGGAACTGCAACGACATGTGATACACGACTGACACTACCACTGGTTTGAGAACTAATAACCTGCGTTGCGAACGTGTTAAACCTCGACAATTGGACCACAAACACTTCTCCTGAAGCAGTATTATTGCCTCTCTGTGATGGGCGACAGTCGGCTGCCTTTGTTGTAACCTACATTTACAAACGATGCCGGAATCCGCAACAATAACAAGAATAACAAGTACAGGGTGATCTTTTATACATGGCACCATTTGTTTTATGTACAGAAAGTAGAAAATTCAGTATGTAAATTTGATATTGGTGTTTTCAGGAAGAAGAGTTTTGGGAAAAGTGGTGAGAACCATATTCGAAAGCGTCGTTGCATTGTAGCGGCAACCACACCTATCATTTCACAAAACAGGACGCCGCACAAGTTCAGATAATCGTGCACCCATATGCAACCGTTGCTGAATGTTGTTGATCCTTCCACCTGCAGGTTTGAACAAGATGGCACGAGACCTCACACGGCAATAGTTCTTGATTATCTTGAGGAGATGTTTGATCACCGTGTATTGTCTAATCTTTATCCTCAAGTGCACGGGAAGGGGTTTGAATGGCCACCAATGTCACCGGATATGACACCCTGTGACTATTTTCTTTGGGGTTACCTTAAAGACAGAGTATTTCAGACTAACCCTACAACAATTTAAGAACTGAAAAATGCCGTAGGAGCAATATATCTGAGGACACATTAGCAGCAGTGGTGCGTAATTTCGTTGTCAGGTTGCGCCATGTCCGTGATAGGCAAGGGGCACACATTGGAGATATTATGGTTTAAACTCCCAAGTCTGTAGAACATTCCACTGAAGTTTGAAAGGTGTATGACACGTGGTTCCTAAATTATGGCTAATTCCAGTGGTTCCATGCATAAAAAATCACCCTGTACATATATTGCACCAGACGATAAGCCGTGCGGATTTTTCTTTTGTAATCAAAGCGTGCAAAATAACAGCTTCCTTCCATCGTACAATTCCTAAAAGAACACGTGACGGAGCCGAGAGTTGAAATGCTCATGCATCCGCATAATTTATTTCTTTTGAGCAATTGTAAAGTGATGAAAAATGAGCAATAGTACTAAAGGCATTATGGAATTTAACGTTCACTAACCAAACACGTGCACTGTCACACACACACAAGCAATACACGTACACAACGTCAAACCGGTCAAGTACTTAAAATAATAATATATTGCTTCCAATCCAACAAAACTCACAGTCACTTTATCTTTGTCCTTCCGTGATAGAAATAGTGCTTCATTAATACAGTTGGCCACACTAGTTACTAACTAGCCAATGCAAATGCACTGCATAAAAGAAGCAACCATTACGTCATGCTATATTGCCACATTAACGTCCCTGTCGAACGGTGTGAGACGTGAGCTGGAGCGCTATTCAATTGTTTTCAATTATGTTTGCGCGAGAGTGTTCAGGAATGGAATGACACTTGGCAAAATTGGCGACACGTGATGCTAAGAGGCAGGGTGACGGGATCTGCACAGCGGCAGATATAGGTGTGTCGGCCTCTACTCTTTCGAGTTGGGGAGGAAACGTTGTTAACAGATTAAAATCGGAGGCAACTAAAGTGCTTCTTTTTTCAAGACAAGATTAATGGGTAAAAATGTCCTACAAGTTATCAAGAAAATATGAGTAAATATTGTACATGAGAATAGAAAATTTGTACTCCTTTTCGATCCTCCTTAGCAGCGGCGGAGCCCAGATTAATCATCCAGGACTGCTGAGGGGGTGAGGAATGAAATTTAGGAGGTGCGACTATGAAAATATAGAAAACATCAAACATACATGCAAAGGCGCCCGCTGGGCAGAGTAAGATTTCATATCTTTTCAGGAACTTATATTTTACTTTTGTTATTGTTGCTGTTGTTATGCAAATCATAAAATTGGCGTCAGTGCCAAGTTCAGGTACTGAATTCACCTTATAGCCTACCCTTTCCATGAAATCTAAAGTTTTGTTGATAAGCAGTTATTTGTCTTTATGTACTTTTTCACGAAGCACAGATATCAGAGACCCCTGCTGAGTGTTCAATTTGTGTGCGTTGGGTAAAAGAAACTCGATATGCAAAACTAAAATTCTACTATATTTGCAAATAAAATAACACAAAAACATGTAGTCAGTTTCCATG